>NC_045565.1:25614609-25974609 GCF_009819795.1 Aythya fuligula
ATGGTGTTGCTGCAGCTGAGGTCTCATGGAAAAGTGGGTTCTTGAGTTCTTCAGTACAGACACCCCACGTTTCCGTTGCTAAGTCTTTGTATAACTTGCAGGAAGCTGCAGTAAAAACCTTTGTTCCTCAGGCTTCTTTCTTGTGCTACCTTTACCTCAGTCTCAGTGGTCACTGTTCCTTCTCATCCGTGTGACAAAAATCATTACAAATGCTGCAGTAGGCCATATTACGAACTCTTATCTTCAAAAATGACATTCATAAAGGTTAATAATTGGAATGAGCTCTGGCAGTTACTAATTAGTACCATTACACAATCAGCTCACATTCTGGCAGCATTAGGCATACTTAATCAGTCAATTATCATTGATCTCAGAAAGTGCTTCTCTAAAGTTAGCATAAGGTGCCTTTGCGAGTGGAAGAAGGAAATTTGACAACACCACAGTGGCCAGACTGCTGGGAATGTACAGTCTGAGGGACCGGGGTTGTATACCTGATTGTGATGGATGTGAATTAGAAATCAGGCAGTACAGAATCACTTCCAAATAGTGGCTTAAATAGGTCCTGCTAGGAAGCCTGTTCACCTTAAAGGGAATGGCTTCTCCTTGCTTAGCTGTAATTCACAGGCCAGGTGTTCCCAGAGCATTGCACTGAGTCTCCTGGCCATTTGAAACACCAGGGAAAATCTGGGAGAAAGCTGAGTTTGGGGAAAATCGGCTTAATGGCTTCGCTGAATTTCAGTTAATGTGATGACTTAAAAGCTTTCTGAAGGACTGCTGCAGTGTAAGGTATTTTTTTCTTCATGTGATTAATAATTCTCACGTTAAGGGAGCTGCAAACAAGACTGGGAGGCATGGAATTTCCCTTCAGAAGTGTTGCGTAAACTGTTCTTAATTTCATGAATCTAAATGTCCTGAGTGCCTTATGCTCTCCCAACTCAGAAGTGTGGAGCCTTTGCTTTTTGTGCTGCCTTAGGAGGCAGAGGCAGCCGGCCTGACCTGCTGCACAGAATGGCTGTAGGTTTCCAGCCACTGTTTTCCTCTTTCTGACTTGAATGTGGGCAGCACAGGCACCTGTTATAAAACCATCTGTTGTTTGTGCCTGGTCACGGAGGTGTGCAGTGATGTGTGGCCCACGCAAGCGAGGATGGTGGCTGCAATCCAGTGTATGAAGACTTTCCAGATCCCTGTCTGGAAGTGTCGATGTGTTGCTTTTTGTTGCTTCGCTACTACAATTCTGTCTTTAAACTGCTCAAGATATTATTTGCAATGCAAGTAAATTCAGAGTCCCATAAACCTGTGTAGAATGGGGACGTTGTCAATGACATTATTGGGATGTAAGGTTAGTTCAGGAAGCTGTGAGAGGAAAGAAAATTGTGCACGTGAAAGAGACAGGAAAACTGAGTTGTGCTTGATTTTTTCTTTTGGAATTTGGCCTAGGGTCTTGATCTCTTTAGGACAAGAAAAAAATACATTGTGATTCTAGGCCAAAAAATGTTTGGAGTTCATCTTAAACCTTCCTCTCTCTCCTGGTGCTTATTCTCCAAAGCTCTCCATTGTGGGCAAAAACAAACAAACAAACAAAACCACCTGTTTAGAATCTTAAAGGTTGGATGCTTCCTAAAAACATCTGATTTTGTGTAACAAAAGTCTAAGAATGCACTTCAGGGCTGACTGAAGTCAGAAATATGTTGCTTTTTTTTCTTTATACCTGAACTTTTGTCACTGCTCTTGGTAAAAATCTGCAAGGGATTGTGGGAGTAGGCAAAAAACCAAAACTTGTTGGAAGGTCAACTCTGTCTGCAGCTTTTCCAAAAAATGAGACCAGTGCAAATGGCTTTCTTGGAAAACTACTTTCCCATGCCTCTGATTACAGAAGAATTCGGAAGTGGGTGCATGCACAAGCCAGCCAAACCCGTAACAGTCCCTTGGCTTCTATTAAATTTCTGTAAATCTCTGCACAGAGTGGCTTGCCATAGTGGAATATCCCAGGTATCCCAGTGATGAGAAAGACAATCTTCTAGTTTGAGAAAGGGTTGCCTTGGTCCTGTTTTGTTTTATTTTATTTTTTATTTATTTCTCTCACTTGAACTGTTTGTGAGTTGTAGATGGTTTTTATATATGTGCTTCCAGGTGTTCAGATGAGAGTTATTCCAGAGTGCCTACATGTTGGGAAAAGGGTCACAGATCAGTGCTTTGTGTACATTTTTAAGGATTAGTGCTCAGTGATTCACTGTCATTGATGATACAAAGTGGAGGGTTAAGGTTCACTTGACCTACAAATGCTTCTTAGAAGAGCAAAAGAAACTATTGAAATCTGCGAAGAATTTGTGCGCTACTAGTGGTCGTACAATGGGTATCTAACCTGGAGAGATGAAATATGTCTAAAGAGGTTGCTCTACTTAGGTTACTAACATAGGATCCAAATTCTGAGGAATTCAGAAACTTTCAAGGCCCTTTTCCAGACTGTCAGTCTGGCCTTGTAGAAGTAATGAAGGGAAGCACGCCTTCATGTATCAGGAGCTTCGCCTGTGAAACTCCTGGGGCAGCCCTCTGGAAATCTGTGCCTCGGGAGAAGCTGGTAAGAGATGCTGATTGGGCTGAGTGCCAAGGCTGCTGGGCGCAGATGCTGTACTACAGAGCTCAGGCAGGGATTTCCTCCCACAGCCTCCAGTAATGCATAATCTCTGTGGAGGTTTCTGAAGCCAAGAGGTACACTTGAAGAAATGTTCAAGACTCAGGACTGGTGGATAGCTCCAGGGTTCTGCTGTGACAAATGGTGCCCTTCTCTGGTGGTAAATAGCATATCTGTGAAGGGTGCCTTGGTACAGCATTAAATACTCTGGCAATAACTATAAGTAGGGCTAATTTTAGTAAAGAGGTTCCAGGCCACAGAAGTTCAGCTAAAGGAATAAAAAAGTTTGACATTTCGTTCTTAAAAGTCATGTAAATATAGACCTACACATAGGATGACTGTTTCTCCTCTTTCTCCCCCATATCTGTCCTCCAGTTACTGGCTAATTTGCAGCAGTGCAGAGGCAGGTTGAGCATTCGGAATAACTCTTAAAACTGAGCATGGATTTCTTGGGAATGTGGAAAGTCTCCATTCTGGAAGAATTTAAGTACAGGTTATAGACAGCCTCTCAAGGCTGATGCCTTGTCCTAGTGAAACTCACCTTTGGGAGGGAGGGAGAACACTGAAGGCCTTCTCTTAACCCTAATCTCTGGTCCTGTGATATGAGAACCTCCCACCCCCATCCAGTGGGAAGAGAAGCAAGACAGGCTTCATACTAGGAGCTGATGGAAGGAGCTGAAAGGTTGAGTAATTATTACCTGAGCGATTTCAGCATATTTTTGCATCCTGTGACCCATCCTACCTTGTCTTGAAGTGTCCCCATTAGAATATTATGCTAATGGGACAGTGAAGCTGGCGTGGAAATTGGATGGTGCGCAATAAAGAGTGTTAACTTGAGGCCGAGGCCATGCTCCCTGCAGTGTATTAGATCCAATCAACATGCAAAATATTGCAGCGCAGATTGATAGATTGCATGGGTCTGGTGCCTCAATAGCACGAAAAACTGTCATCTGGCCTCTTCGATCTGCTCCCCAACTAATTATCCAATGAAGACCGTAGAGGGCAAAAGTCAGCTAGTTGGTGCTGGACTAATATTGGAAACATGCGAGTGCTGTTGGAGCAGCTGTTCTCAAGCCAAAAGTGCTGACTGAATGCCTGGAGGAAGAGTTAAAAAATAAACAAATGAAAATGTTTTGGGAATATGAATGATCTCAATCTTTACTTTCTTTAGGAGGTATGAAGCTGTGGCAAAATCAGTGTTTAAACTAAAATGCTGTTCTGTTTGTATAGGTAAACAATGGAAGATCTGTAGACATAATCCTAGGGAAAGCAGTGAACGCAGACAAGGACACCTTGACAGAGATTTCTTTAGCTCCTGGTACTGGGGTGGAAGGATCAGGCTAAAAAGACAGTCCTCGTATGAACAGGTTGACTGGAACAAACTGTTACTTTGCTTTCTGGTAGTCATCCTATGTAATGGAGTGAAAGCAGTGAGTGATGGATTGCTCACATGCAGATTGGGGTAGAACCATGGTAAGATAAGGTTTAGAGGATTTGTTTGCATGCTAGGGTCTTCCTTGTATCTCATGGCTATGTGTGTAACATGGCGTGGTGTGTATGCAGATGAATTATTCATCTTTGCTAGAGAGGAGCTTGAATGCTATTTGTGAAGGCAGGGTATTTACTGGTCTGACCGTTCTGGCTCAAAAAATGCCTCTGCAATTTGGAACCACCAGATTGTGTTTTCTCGTGCTATTAGTTACTTGAAAATAGCTCTCTGCCCTTTGTGCGGATGTTTTAATTTCTGTCCCTAGACTATAGGATATTTTAGTGTAGCTTTGCAAGTGTATTACTTACTTCTGTAATGTATTTTCAGGTGCAGTGGCAGGATGCACCCTGCACAAAATAAGGCACGGATTATGTTTGTATTGGATTGTAGATCCCAATGCATTAAGGAGAAAAAGCCAACCATGATTCTCTGCCATTAAATACTTGTTATGTTTTTTATAGGGCTTTAAAATCAAAACCTCATCTAGTCCTTTCAGCACCGGTTGCCTTCTTCCTTTCTGCCTTTCAGCAGAGCATTTACAAGTGTTTATATATATATATATATATATATATATATATATATATATATATATATATATATATTTTTTTTTTTCTGCCTAGCAACATTTGTTGCAAGTAGTTCAGGAAAAAAATGGTTTGCCATCATAAACCCAAAGGTGCAGCAACTCTTAACCTTTAGTTATGCTTCCTCAGAGTTCCCTTTAGAAAGAAATAGCTATGTGATGTGATAAAAATGAGGACTTGGTGCTATGAAATCTCTGTTTACATTCTGCAGACACGGCTTTATTTCCTCTGAGCTTTTTTATGGAGCAAATTGTGGGAGGTCCCTCACCACCATTCACTGTGAAACAATAGAAGTGATGGTGTGGTGTCAGTAGCTGGCTGAGATAAGGGAGAGCACAAACGGAGGCACTTTGACAAGTTGCTCTGCATATAAGATCTCTGTATGCTTGTGCTCTTCTTGCTGCATAGGTCTAACGTGTTCTGTTAGGTTTTGTTGGGTTTGAGCAATGACGTGTCTGTCACTTAATCTGGGAGCCGGTTCCATGTCTGAAGAGCCAGAGCTGGCCCAAACCTGGATGTCCTATCTGGCAAGAGGGTGAGGTTTCAGTATCTTTTGGTCCATCTAGACACCTTGATGAAGAATCTTCAACCAGGACTATTGATGATTCTGAAAGTTTACACTGAATTGCTGATATTCAGCTTAAAAATTCTCTATTCTAGTTCTATTTTTTACATCCAACCTTGAAGAGGCAAATAAGGGATTTTTGTGACCAACTTCAACAGGAATTGGATCAAATTCTTAGACCTGTAACAGACATATTCAGTCTCAGCCTGTAGTTTACCAAATTGTATACTTAATTATTTTAATCTTACCTGCAAAGAATACACTTCACTGGACCACTTGATTATTTGTGTACTGAGAGACAAGTTCTTGGGAAAAGTCCACACAGAACAAAATGTGATTAAAATCCAATTTTTGGTCAGTGAATTGAGTATAAATCTACTGCATTTACATTGCGTTAAGGACCTCCAATAGCTAAATCTGACTTGATTTTGTTTAAGCATGGTTTTCCCAGCACTATACATAGATGAATTTTAGTAGCAAAACTCCTTCCTAATATTTCCCTATTTTGGAGCTATTGGTTATGCAACAGTGACAATGATAGACTTTCAGTAAACAGAAATTTGCTTTCATTCTTTCCAGATTAGCTGCTGTTGAAATACTGGCCTTCTAGAAGCAAATGTTTGTGAGGGGTGGATTGGTTTCAAATGCCCTTTTTTTGTGGGCAAAACGTAGACAATGTTCTTCATATGGAATCATTTTATTAAGGGTCGTGTGTGAAAGAAGGCAAGCCAAATGGAGTATTGAATCGTGCAGATATTTTTCTTAGTTTGTTGGAAACAAATATTGCAAACATGCTGCTTTTTTTTTTTCCCCCCATACAATCAATCTCTTTTATAACAGACATGAGCCATGTTTCAGTCCCTGTGAATCTGCCCCTGCCGTGCAGTTGGCATGAGAAGTGGCCCTCTGTGGAGCTCAGAAGCCATATAGGTGCTTTCAGAGTCCTTCAGGAGGGAGATGTGGATGTTTTCCGACAATCTGAAGCTCTACCTTTAACGTGGGAAATTTCACATTTCGATGTCTTCTGCTTTCATGGGATATTTGAAGTATGTTCACTGGAAATAGGGTCTAAATACCTTCGCCCTTGGCTTTTGTAGTTGGTATAGACTAAGACCACTTCAGGAGAGGCGTAAAGTTCAGGATAAAATCTGGAGTTTCTTGCTTTTCTAGTGGGCGATATGTAGGTGGTAATATTCACTCTCCTAAGGAACATTTAAGTCATTGCATTCACAATATTATGGAAATGGAAAGCTTTGCATTATTAGTATTAGCATTTTAGGTCTTTTAGACAAAGTTTATCCATATGTGTACTTTTTCTCAATACAAAGTTAAACACGGTCTCTTCGAAAGCATTTATTGTAAAAAGCCCCGAGCAGCCTCTTCAAACTCAAAGTTTGGTGCATTAGAGCTTTATTCTTCCAGTTAATGTCTGCAAGGATTTCATGCTTTCTTACTCCCCTGATTGGCACTTTTGAAAGGTCAGCCTCCGATTCCTTCACAGATCATCAGCAGTAAGAACTTTTTGCATATCTGATGTACAGTGTTTATTGCTCAAGTCGTGTGGTTGGCTGGGGAGGTCACGGGACAGTGTCTGTCACAGTACTGGGTGGCTTGAGGAAAGGTGCTGCTGAGAAAATGGATCAGGGACCACATAAACAGATTTTAAGAAACATATTTCTGGACAAAAACACAGGAAATCTTAAGATACTTTAAGATTGTCAAAACTTTACACTTAAGCTGAAGACCAACTCATTAAATTTAATTGGGCGTCTGTATTAGGTAGGTGGCTTTGAAAATCTTTCCATTTATATACACCCATTCTTGATTTTCTGCACAGAGAATATTATCCACAAAAATACATCCGGCCTCCAAATTTTAAAGCATAAATTTTTCTGTAAGGAATAAGGCAGATAGAGACTTTATTTATGGGATGGAGTAGATCTTTGGCATATTCCGCTGCTAATTGTATTTTTATAAATCAGTTAATAAAATGAACATTGCTGTCCTGATATTCTCAGTGGGACTCAGTACATTTCTTGCATGGGAGTATTTGATTAATGCTAATATTATCTCCCAACCAAGTATTCATACTCACATCTTTCAAATACCCGAAAAATGACTGCTGGAGATGGAAAATGTGTTTGTGAAACAGCAACGAGACTTGCAGAGTACACTTGTTCTGATCTTTGGAGGCTAACAGTTTTTCCTGAAGAATGGCCTGTTGTTGCCGGGGACCACACTCAGCAGGAAGGTAGGGCTCTGCATCTTGTTTTGCTGCTGGAAGTCCTTCTCTGGATTCTAGATCACCTGTTCGTTTACGTTGTAGTTCCCCTGAATCAGGGCTACGTGCTTGTTTGAGAACCCCAAAGCTTGGAAGAGGCAGCTGTGGAACAGGAGAGCCAGGGCATCAGCAGTGCTGGGGGACACGTGGCAAGGAGAGGCCTTGGTGCTGTGATTCAGGAGCTGGGCTGGCAGGGCTCGTGGTACTTGGCACCTTGGCCACCCATCAGGTTGTGTGCTATGGGTGGTGTTCCTTTTTCATCCAGATTGCAGAGCAGCTAAGAAAAAAAAATGTTTTTTGTTTTTGCAGTCAGCTTTATCTTGGGAATGGAGTGGTATGTGTGTGGTATAACAAAGGTATCCTTGACCTGATCGCTGCTCTGGCACACCTATCCTTGGTGTCAACTCTTTCAGCTGAGAGGATAACGGAAAACTGGGGAAAGTCAGGGTGCTGTTGGGGTGTGGTAACAGGGGTTAGGGTTACACCCTTTGTGTTCCTCCAGCCTGCAGACACTGCAGTTAGTCTTTTAAAAATCCATACCTGGCACGATGCCCCCTCTTGTTCTGCATCAGCTTGCACCTTCCTAGAAATAACTTGTGTTTGGACCATGTGCATGCTGGCATCAAAGATCCTTTCACTTCTCTCAGACGATGTTATTTTAAAGGGCAAATAATGCCCTGAGCAGGGTTCTGTTGTTCACTCCTTTTTACTGGTGACAGGTTGATTGTTTTGCCTGTTATTTCTTGTTTTCCTGTTTTTGCTGTTCCCCAAACTTTCAGCTGCCACAAAAACTCCCAAGTGGCTTTTGCTCAGACATATACAGGTGAGCTTTTAAATGTGAATTACTTGGTAGATAAATGAGGATTGGTTGCTGTATTTAATTATGCAGTCTTCTGTAATGTGTCTCCAACAGGCATTCATCTTGTGGATAGTAATTATTCTTAGCATGCCCATCTGAGCAAGATTATGCTTTGGTAATTGGTTTTGAATCCTATATCCATTTTATTTTAAGCAACACTCTCTTTAATCCTTCCTATCAATGTTTGGGGATTGAAGGTGAGGTGAGCATGTGGCAGGAACAAGGGAAAGATTTCTTTTCCCTTTGTTAGGATGCTGCCCAGCTGATATGGCAGACGTGGAGGGCGGGTGCTGGCGGGCACAGATGATGACAAATGTGGCTGCTGGCTCGTTTGTTCATCCCACTGATACACTGAGCTTCGAGGCAGCCCAGGCGACACGGAGCAGGCAGCTTGTGCAGACCCTTGAGCTTTTGCTAGCCCTGGAGTTGCAGCAATTGTGGGGGACTCTCCCTCAGGAGACACAGGGCCCCACTGATCATACTGCTGTTATTTGCAATGGAAACTCAATTATTTCCAGTTGTGGTCTGTGCAGAGAGCAATGGCCTGCCGTTCTCTGGCAGCAGGTGCTCAACTCTCTCTTCATGCTTTTGAAGAGGAAGTTATGGTCCTTCAGTTAAGAGCCTGTATTGGACAGATTTAAATGTAGCCCAGGAAAGCGACTGAGCTTTGCTTTTATCTTTTCTATGCTTATCCGGTCATGTTGGTCACACTAGCTATTTTATTCATGCAAATAATTCTCAGAATGTGCTTTTCGCAAAGGTGAATTGGAAGTTGCTCTGCTCATCTCCTCTTTCCTTCAGCGGGGAAGCTGAAGCAGAGAAGCTGATGGCAAAACATTCTCCTGATCCTGGTGAGTGCTTCTAGCCAGAAGTGATAACTCCTGGGGCCAGGGGAGAAGTGCAGGTGCTCATGGCCTGGTGGTTTATGGCTGCTGGCAGAACAGTGTATGGAAGCTTTTAGTATTACCCTGATGTTTTAATCTCCTCAAACTCAGCTCAGTGCAGCCTTTTTGCCACACAGTCTCCAACATGTCTGGGTACCTGCAGAGATCTCACCTTTGAAAGCCTGTCTGCAGTAACCTGCTTATCTGTGCCCACTCAGCACAGTCTCACTGCTGAGCTACGTGGAAGGAGAGGGAACAGAGAGCCCCTCACTTTCACTAACCTCCCTGCCTCTGACCTGTTAAGCGTTTATGACCTGTTAAGCGTTAGACTTGAAGAGTTCTTCTACTGGGGAAACGTGGCATCTTCTGCTTGGTTGTTCCCTAGAGCAAAGGGCACTGTGTCTATGCAGCAGAGGTAATAAATACAACTATTGGGAGCAACTGAATTCACTCTTTAAAGACTTGTTGCTAAAATCCTCAACTCAGCAACAAAAAAACAATCTGGCATACTAAAATAACACCTTAATTCTGCCCTGGAGGCAAACGACCTGATAGCAGAGTACCCACACTGCTTGCTGCTTCCCCATGCACTGCACTCATGTCTGCTACAGGTCCAAGGCAGGTGCACCTTAAACTAGTTATCTCTCTAGATGAACCCGGGTGACTAGCAAGAGATCCCTAGTTCTGTCTGGAGTCTTAAAAGCATGGCAATTGCCTCATGTTATTACAAGTGTGCTAAGGCGGCTTTAATTTTGAGTGGCGTGGTGCAGAAAGTTCCTGGCAAGAAAAAGATAGCATTGTGCCAGTGAACTTTGCCATCCTTGTAGGAGAGATTATTCCTGCAAGGGTTGATATTTCGTTTGCAGAAAGCAATTTATAATTGTGCTTGCTCACACAACAGCAACAACAATGGTCTTGCAAAAAGAGTAAGAAGAAACATTAAGAGTTCATGTTTTCTTCTCAGGAGAGGTAAGATGGATGCAGATTTGAAAATATGGATTTAGCTGTCCACTCTTAGAAATGAGATCAGAAAACCCTGTGGCTAGGGGGGAGGCTTGAAATAGTCTCAGTACAATGAAGCAATTGTCAAAGTCAGTGAGATCCCAGTCATAGTGGATTCCCTGACTGTTCTGTCTCTGGGACTTGGCAAAAACTGACTGGGCCTGGGGAGCTATTTCCTAGTGAGTTTGTCCTCCATCTGTCTGAAAAAAAAAAAAAAAAAAAAAAAATCTTCCCCTGTTCTCCTTTTCCGTGTTTTATATCTGTAGGTAAAACAAACTTACCAAGACAGAAGATGGATTTGAGATGCTGCTAATAGGAAGGGAGGTATCTTTCCCATGCAAGTGCACATCCACCCAGGGCTGAACACATGCTGTATGTAGCTTTAGCATTAGGAATAATTAACATCCTGGAGTGTTGTGATGGGGATGATAACAGCAGACAAACCAGCATGCTCTGCATGTGATAGTCACACTGTCAGCCTTTAGAACTAAGCAATCTTTCATTTTTATTATAATTATGGCATCTCTTTAATTTCCTTGGCATAATGCACTTAATCCATAATTGTAAAATATGCAACTAGCCCTTGGCTTTGCTATGTTTTCGTAGTGTGTGAGTGATTCTGTGTTTTTATTAATTTTACTTTCTACAAGCTAACAGATTGTCATAAAGGAAAACAGAATTTCTCAACCAGTACAGCTAATAGCTGTATTTCAACAAAGGCCCCATGGTACATGTTGAACAATAACTACCACTTCTGTGCCACTTGCAGTTTTTAATTGAATTTCTATCCCATGGATATCATGTCGGAGCCATTCATCTGCTCCACTAAGTCTTCTGATATTAAACAAGTTCTTCCAAGTTATTACTGTAGTACAAATACAGCT
Source organism: Aythya fuligula (assembly GCF_009819795.1). Taxonomy (NCBI): domain Eukaryota; kingdom Metazoa; phylum Chordata; class Aves; order Anseriformes; family Anatidae; genus Aythya; species Aythya fuligula. The sequence continues at coordinate 25,625,790 of NC_045565.1, forward strand.
CAATGGTTGATTTGCATTGCATATGCACTGCTTTGGCGTGGGGGTAATGTAGTGCAAAAGGCTTAGTTTCCACAGGCACAAGTAAAGGAATCTTATTATTATGGATGGAACTATTGTACTTTCCCCCTTTTTTTCTTGTTGGAGTGGTAGAATCTGCTCTGCCTGTCTTGCTCAGAGACACAGAGTGGAGAAAGTTCTGTTCAGCTGGGAGATGGTCTTGGACCCAGCAAGAAGACCTGCACCTCGTCGGATCTTTGTTCGTCAGGGAAGAGGCTCCTGAGAATCACTGCAGCACAACAAAAGTCCATCTTCTTGAATTGTTCACCATGTTTGTCTGGTGGTGATGAACAGAGGTCACAATGTTGATGCAAGGAGTGCAGATATCAGCACTGGGGCAGAGCTGAGAACAGGTCTCATCTCCCAGCTAACCTGTGTGGGGCAAATTATGCCCTGTTTCGGAGACGGTTGCTCTTGCTTAGAGGCTGAGTGTTGGCAGTGACTATCCTGACATGAACTTGGACCAAACAGCAATGTGGTGGGGTCTAGATAGTCCCAGAATAATAAACATTTTCAGCAGTGGAAGTGTGTTTTTTGGGTTCAGTATTTGTAACTAAGGAGACCTGGAGTTTAGACTTTACCACTTTCTCTGCCCTTTTCCCATGTTTGCACAACCTTTTTTAAAAAGTGAGTCAAAACATTGTGGTCTTGCTGAAAGACGTGATTTCAGCCTAACTTTCCTCCTGCCAAATTTAGGGACTTGTAAGTCTGATAGCTCGATACTGGAGCATTACAGCCCGTGACTAAATAAAGGCTCACTGTTTGCTCCTTACTGAAACGGTGTTGCTGGCTGATAGCGTAGAACAGATAAAATCAGGGTGAAGTTTCCATCCAAATCAGAGAAAGGGTCTGTTCAGGATGGAAGGTCTGAACTCTGCTCACTGGCAGTGAGTAAGGGAAAGTGGAGGGAGTATCTTTTTTTTCCTAGGCTGGAAAATGAAACATTAGCTTGCAAAGCACTTGATGGGAATTTTCTCAGTAGCTCTAACTTTGTAGCATCTGTTTCATTTGAGCAGTAAAAGGGGAAGGCTCAGGGTTTGGAACAACAAATTTTGGAACAGCAACATGCTGAATGTTGAAAAAGACTCTCAGATTCAAAATTCAAGGTGATTTCCAAGCATGCTTCTCTCTCCATTGTTACCTATTGATTGATATATTAATTATATCAGGGAGTAGTCACCTGTGAAGACAGTGACCCTGAACATCGGGGCTCAGGAGTTGCTATCTCCCAGCTGAAACGAGGGACAAGCCTGTCTCCTTCCCTGTTCACATCTGAAGAATGTGCTTGGCCGCACTAGGAGGGAGCAGAGAAGCACTCAAACAACTGAAATCTTCTTGGTTTGATGTTGTACAGACACATAGAGGTTGTCAGCATCTGGCCTTTGGCACATTAACAAGCGGCTCTGAGGAAATGGGAGCACTGTTGCTAGTCTGCGGCTTGTTGGTGTGAGGGCAGGTCTGTGCCCATTGCAGGCAGCATCAAGGCTCCCAAGCTGTGGATATTTGCAGAGCCATTGATCTGAATTCTCCAGCTGCAGGTCACAACTAGGAGCCGTGCAGCCTCTTTTAAAAACAGTCTCGGAGTGTGAGTTCTCTTAATGATGTCTGGATTGTCATGAGAAAGTATTTGCTGTACAGTAACTTTTCAGTGTTTTACAATGTAGCTGCAAGTTAAGAAAGATGTAAGGAACACCTGGGCACTGGTGGTGGTTGGAGAATTGCTGGAATGTGTTTGTGTGAAGCAGCACCTGCCTGAGGATGCCCAAGAAACTGCCAGCAAAGGTGTAAGCTTTGCTGTAGGACAGCCTCTGGATCCACCGCCATTCTGCGATGTTCACAAGACAACCCTAAGTTTAGTACTCCCTGTCTGTATTCAACTTGCTTTTAGTTTTTGCTTTCCTACGAGCTATCCAGGCAGCATTTAAGAGCATGCAGCAAAATCACATTTAGAACCTGTCTAGAAACCACGATCTGAAAAACTCTGCCTCTTTATCTTCCCTGTAAGGTTGCAACTCTTATATTAGCTGGTGACAGCAATTATTGATGGTGTCATTAAGGATGAGATCCCATTCCCAGCAATTCATTTAATATTTTTTCCTTTTTTTTTTTTTTTTTTTCCTGCAGGGATTCTGATAAGAGGTGGCAGAATCAGATTCTAAAAAAAAAAAAAGGGGGGGGGGGGGAGCAATGATGTGGGGGGTAAAAAAACACATGTTTATCATTTGCCCTCATGCGTGAGGAAGGGAGATTAATTCCCGAAAATATTTTGTGTACTAGAGTTATTAAAGTGTAATTTTTGTAAAAATAACGACTTGTAGCAAAAACTCATCATTATTTACTTGCTTCATCTTCAGCATCGGTTATGTAGTGAAGTATGGATGAAGAAATAACTCCTTCAGCTAGCACTCCCAAACACAGTTACTGTTGGCTTGAAAAGACAGCTGCTATTTCACCGTGCTACTCCGATTGTTGTAAATGCTTTGTTTAAAGCTTAGCAGCTGTGTAATAGATGCACATGTACATGATGTAATATCTTGTTCTGTGTTCCCTCTTTCAATAATCACAGTGCTTAAGTCTCAGTATGAACTGTATTGATCCATGGTTTTAGCTCATTAACATGGAAACATTCCCTTACGTCTGAGTCGAGCTTAAATAACTGCATGTCTAAAATGGAGTCTGGGGAAAGGCATTTTTTTGACTGCATGGGCTGTGGTTAATATTAAACACACACCTGAGGGGTATTAGAGGTATGAAAAGGCAGGGAAGGGATGAGCTGGGGGAAGTTTGGTGGAAGTTTTTTATCTGGCTAAGTCATGCAGGCTGACTGCGTGCCTAGTTAAGAGTGGGTGACAGGGCTGCCTGAGGTGAAGGTTGTGAGGAACATTGAACCTTCCACTTATGGATGTAATAGGTAGTTTATTTCAGAAATATACTAACTAAGGGTCTAATGCTAAAACACGATCAGCTGAGGAGGGTACTCAAGGCAGCGTGAATCCGGTAGGTTTCCTGTCTAGGCCCAATCCCAGAGATCTCCTGAAGAGATGGAGCAGGGGAAGGAAGTTCCTCTGAGCTGCAGGCCACCCATCACTGCCGGGACTGCGATAAGTCACAGAGATGCACTGCTTTCTCTACATGTTCTTATGCTCAGCATGCTCATACACCGCTGACTGACATCTCAGTCACGACTAAAGGCTTTTGTTGGAAATATTTGAGGCACTGTGTACACCTTCCTCTTTGGTACGCGTTTTATTTTCTTAACTGTCCTCAGAGTATAAACCTTTAGAGCTGTGCACAGACAAGCCTGCAGAACTGCCCCTGCTCCAAGTGCATGATCAGAACCTTGTTGACTGCATGGGGCTTGTTTTCAGAGAGTTACTGTGCAGCCTGCAGGAAGATTCATTCCCAGAATGTTAAAGCTGATGTTAAAACAAACCACGTGCTTTCTGGAAAGGCAGCTAAAAAGGATTAGGAAATAGCTAATGATGAGCTGCCACTGCGTCCTAATTAATCATAGGCTATTGCAATCTGCCTGCTAAAAGATGGGTGACCCTTTATGCTGACATTATCCCTGGGGTCTTAATAGTGCCCTTCAGGAATGTAGCATCATGATTCATCTCCTTATTGCCTTTTGAAGCATCAGGTTGAATGAAGCATCAGGTGGAATGAAGAAAAAATGCCATATCTCTGCTGTGCTTAAATAATTAGACTGAGAGAACTTCAGTGCTACTGCTTTAAAACTGTCCAGGAGCTGTGAGTGAATCATGCAGGGTTAGAATGCAACTGAAGACACCCTGGGTGCTTTAATGAGTTTTTGCTCTTTTTTTTTTTTTTTTTTTCATTTTGTTTTGTGTTTTTTTTTTTTAAGCATGGATCCATGGATGCGGAAATGTGAACAACAGTTAGCTCATCGACAGGCAGATACCCTGAGTGGGACCGGAGCCCAAGCTCAAGTAGAAAGCATGGACAAAGGCCCAAAATATACTGAGTCGTGGACTTGAAAGCTAGAATAGGCAATTACATTGATGTACTCTGACCTCTGACATAGCACAGGGCACAGGGCTTCACATAGTAATTCCAAACCATCTGTCATGGCTGGGAAAGTGTTGATCTCAGTTTACAGTTGAAATGTCCACAAGTATGTGCATTTTTGTGGGAACAAAGGCTATCTTCTGACCTAGATGGTTGTAACAGCAAAACATGTCACCAGGTGTAGCTCTCACAAAATGCTTGCAACAACGTTGGAAGTCTGTGGCAATGCTGGATCCTTGCAGGTCTCCCAAGTCAAGTGCCTCCATTTCTTTCGCTGCTTCTCAGCCTCAGATATTCTCCCTTGTGAGTTTGTAGGGGACGTGCATTTCCTTGTGCTCAGTTTACTATTCCTTCATTAAAATGACAATCACCGAGCCATCTCCTGTGGGATGTGCAGGAGCTGATTGACTTTTCAAGCTGTTTCCACTTTATTGATCTTCTGTCTGAAAAAATTCCAACAGGTTTATTCTCCTAAGACAAAGTGTTTTGTGTTAGATGAGCCTCTGAGTGCTGAGCACAAAAGATGACAGGAAAAGGAGGCTTTTCTGGGGCAAAATTAAGCCTAAGCCAACTGTGGTTTGAAAGATATTAAGCAGTGGGGTCTTGGGGCACAGTGGTGCAGAGATGTTCTGTCATGTGCTGTCAGAACTGCCCAAAACTCACAAGCAGGTGGGCAGGTGGGTTTCCATGTTCAGCATCTGCCATATGGATCCACAATCATTTATTAGCCTTCATGATAAACAGCAAACTTACCTCTTTGGAAACTGTAAACACACAAACTTAGATGTCACTGTCTACATTTTGAAGACGTACTAGCTCGAGTCAGTTGTTATTAATGCTCACAGAATGTATAAGTCTTGCACTCACGTAGTGCTCATATGAAATATTTCCAGGCAGTGTAGCAGTGGTTTTAGCTGTGTTATGGGAGGCTTAATCCAGCTGCTGATCTGACTGTTGCTAAAGCCAATAAACTATGAAAGATGACTGCTTTCCTCATTTTTTGCATTTTTATTCATGTCCCAATATTTCCCAACCAAAATTCTCCACTCTGAGGAACTAGGAGAGGACGTAGCAGCATAACCCGGCTGTTTAGATGTGAAAGGGAGAGAATCCTTTTGGGACTGTTGAGAATAATCCTGGCTTTTATTGCCCTGGGACCATTCTGTATAACCAGGCCTCCCTGCAAAGCAAGTGATGCAGCCTGCATAAAGGCATTGTCAGCTGCATGATCCAGCCCGAGAGCTCCTTTTCTCTTGTGGATTATGATGTCTGTGTTTTGAGATGCTCAGAAACATTAGCATATAGTTCAGGAGGCTAGGAGAGTTTGCAGACCCTGTCACAGATGCTCCCAGATATTTCAGTGGTAACTGGAATAAGCCTGAAGGGATTCAGGGCTGTGCTGATTTTATGTTGTCCTATTTATTTGTTTCTTACTGAAAAAGAGCTTGTGCAGGGGACAGTTCTGGTAGGAAAATATTATTGCCAAAACAAGCCAAAGCCACAGCAAAATACCTGTTCTGAGCAATGTTGGCCTGAGACTTATTTGTGTTATTTATGCTTCTTAAGGAAGCCAAACCTGTGCTATTGCTTTGTCTCATCCTTGCAGGTTTGAAATTCTGAAGTGTCTTAAAAATGCAGAATGCTCACAAATGTAAAACTGTGAAATGCTTGCAAAATGCTAGCATTTTTTGTTAACGTAGATGTTAGTCTACATTAAGTATATAGAAGGATAAGGTTTACTGACCTTTATTGTGTAAATTAGCAGAGATCTGTCAATATCGTTCATTCATCTAAATTTAATGGGGTCACATTGACTTTAACTAACTGGGGATCTGATGCTGCGTTACTACTTGTAAAACAGGAGCATGTAGAGGCTGTCATGTTGTGACTGGAGGTAAACGTGGTATCCTATCACTAGAAGGGACTTCTTGCAACATATGCACTCTGTTATCTCAGCTGCATCTCATAAGTTTTTTTTTTTTTAATTTAAATTTAAATTTAAATTTCCTTATTAATTGTTATTATTACTTTAATTTTAATTTTCTTATTAATTTTCTTATAGAAGTGACTCAGGTTCACCTGGTGTTCCCACAGTAGTGCCTACCACTGACCCCGAAACAGGCAGTGTGTCAAAGGCACGTTTCTGGCCACAGCCCCCATCCTGGTGGTCACGAGTGGGCACTGGTGTTGATATCCCTAGCTGGAAAACTGAGATTTGAGTCGCGTGTTCCCCTCTGAGTGATGTGACGACTGTCAGACCGTGTTGCTCAAAGTGCACAGGTCCTCTGGATGTTTGGAAGGAGGTCTCTGCTGTCCACATTGAGCACAGGAATGGAAAGTTTATTGGTGGGGCAGTTCCATAGTGTCCCCTCAACGTTTTGTCCAATCCATATTTAGGAGGAGTTTCAGTTTAAATACCCCTAATAGCATGGATGTGATACTGAACCTCTGCAACTTCTTCAGAAAATGGCACAATCAAAGCACTTTCCTTTTGCTAAAAATAATGCAAATTTAAAATGATTAGCTAGTTAAGAGAATCATTACAGAAGCATTTTAGCTATAGTAATAAAAGTGGAAAAAGGTCTGGGAAGGGCTTTGTTTCTAATTAATAATGTAATTAATATCTGATTAATTAATGAGGCTTTGTCGTGAAAGCTGCCTTTTATCTCTGAGGCTGTTAAAGTGTCCTCCAGACCCAATTTCTTGAATATGTTTTGATAAGGCCAGCTCTGTGCTGAGTCAGTCAAGTGGTTGGAATTGAATCAGTATGCTGCCTGATTAGGGATGCATAAAACACCTCTTTGGAAAATTAGAATATATCAGAATCAAGAACACGATAAATATGTCAGATTTTTTAGAACAAATGGGAAGTGAGTAATGATGAGGTGTAGCTCTTCAGAGCTGTATAAAAGTAATGCTTTTCCATAAATTTCACAGTAGTGAAATGACCAGAGCAGAAAGAGGAGGGACCTCTATGAAGCTAGAATGTCTTAGCTCCAGATCATATCTTTCATGAGAACTGAGCTTTTGTTTTGGGTGGTGTCTGCAGGGATGTGGTGTCCTTGTCTCAGGTCTGACTTGGCAAGCAGATGATTTGGATTCTTATGACCCTTCTGGAGCTCCTGATGTGATTATTATAAGATGCATATAGAATAGTTCATCTGGAAGGGACCTTCAAAGGTCATCTCATCCAGCTGCCTGACTTCTTTAGGGCTAAACAAAGGTACATACATACATATTATTAAGAGCATTGTCCAGACATCTCCTGAACGCTGACAGCCATGGGACATCAACCAGCTCTCTTAAGAAGCTTGTTCCAGTGTTTGACCACCCTCACAATAAGGACATTTTACTTTGTATCTAGACGGAACCTCCCCATATGGCTTTGGCCATGGGGACAGTGCGAAAATACATAAAAATATCTAGGGTTTCTTGTTTTCCTGCTTTTGGCTGAGATACAATTAATTTTCTTCCAGGTAGCCACTATGGTGCTGTGTTTTGGATTGAGGAGAAAATTAATGCTGATAATGCACCGATGTTTTAGTTGTTGCAGAGCAGTGCTCATAGAGCACCAAGGGCTTTTCAGCTTCTCGTGCTGTGCTGTGCTGCCAGTGAGGGGGCTGGGGGGTGCACCAGGAGCTGGGACATACTCCCCACTTTTTGGGGAGAAGCCATTTCGCATTTCCTGAGGTCTTTGTTTCTATTCTTGATTCTGCCAGCAAACATGGGAAATCTGAATCAAATTTCTCTGCTTGCATCCATTCTCTCCTCTTTGCGATGCTACAGAGTATGTATAGCACAGAGGCGTCCTCATATCTTCTGGCACCTAGTTCTAGAAGTATTCTCTTAAATGTTGTTATTCTGTGGGGCATGTCAAACAGAGTGTTGGTACATTATAACGAATGATGTGATCTAACTTGTGATCTCAGGCAGGATGGCTGAGGTCCTTCCCTTCATTTGTGCTGCCAACTCAGTGCAAGAACTTTTTCTAATTCATTTACCGTGGGAGAGATACCTCACCTTGTTCTAGCCATCTAACAGCTGAGCTCACGCATTGGTTGCTATGGTCTGCCTTTATATTAAATAAAGGAAGACACCTTAAGAAAGCAATGCACCCTCACCTATTTTAGGATGAATGAGTCATTCTCTGAAGTTAACAGTCTCTGTCTGGTTACAGAGGAAATACGGATAGGCTTGGGAAACAGAGTTAAATACCTGGTTCGAAGGTAGCTAAAATTAAGTTGAGATAAACCTCTGTGGTATAGAAGATATGGATTATTACAGTGGAAATAGCTATTTTAGTAGCACAATAGGAGGTCCCAGTTGTTTGTTGCTTTTGTGCTTCCTTATTGTGGGTTATTTTGCAGCAGAATATAAAGCAAAGCTTAGGAACAACTCCACCTGCAGCCTGCTTGCTTTGATCAGGATCCTAGTCTCTTTAAACGCAGAGTATTACACAGAGTATTTTGCAATAGGCTTTTAGACCCAGGTTTTATTGTTCGCTCTTGCCTGCTATGAAGTGTCAGGATCCATTAGTTTGGTTACTGCTCTCTACTTCAGAGGAAAGGTTTTGCCATCCTTTGGCAGAAGCAAAATGGCCTGAGTTTCAGAGCCACATTTAGCCAAATCTGTATCCCACAGTAAAGGCGTACTGCCTCTGATGTAGGTGTGTGACAATGTGTGTATATATAAATATATTATTTATGCACGCATATATAAATACAATGTGTGTGTACATATCCTGCCTATATTTGGACACGTTGTTCTGGATAGTGATTACTGGGGTTATCCAAAGCACCCCCATGTTCCTATGGCACAAGAAGAATAGAAATGGTGCAAACACATGCTTTAAAGTTAATGCCCACTGTCACTGTAGGCTGAATATAGAAAAACTACATCTCCAGAGACTGAATTGATGCCCATCTGAGCCATCATTTCTACAAAGCAATGACTGCTTGTGTGAACAGCTCCCCTGCCTTGTGGGATGGTGATCAAATGAAACAGTGATGAGGTATCACCCACTAGAAATGTGACTGATGCTCATATCATCTATGCTTTATTGCCCGTCAGTCCAGAAGTGTAATATCCTGTATCCTGTTGGCCAGCCTGAGGAGGCATCCAAAGGCTTCCCAAAGACTCATATTGAAAAAACAAGAGAAGATACCCTTGCTGGAGGAGGGGAAAAAAAAAAAAAAAAAAAAAAAAAAAAAAGCAACACCATATGCTTGTTTGGTTTGTATTTTCTTCCACAGACTTTCATTACTGTCCTTAGTTTTCTTTAGAGGGGCAGGGATGGAGAGAGGGAGTTGTTCCTGTTAGTAGCTGTAAACATCTTCTGGTACTATATTATGGTCACTCTGAAATCATGGCTGGATGAAAACAAGCTCTCAGCACAGCAGATGTTTTGCTCTGCAAAGTGAAAGATTCATGGAGTACTGCTACTTGGATTTTCTTGGTTAAGTAAGCAGGCACAGCCCCCCAGGGCTTCCATAGATACCTTCCTTGTAAAATGTCCAGATACAGACTTTTGTCAGCTGGGATTACCCTGGGGGATGATGGAACTGGACTCTGAAGGAGTCTCTTCTTGGTGTGCCAAAGCTTCAGAGGAGCCTGGAGCTCGGGGAGGGTACTTTGAGGGAGAGGAAGGGAAGGGAGAGACGAACAAGTTTTCACAAGCAATGGAAGTTTGTCAGCCTGACTTCTTGTGCTGTGCAGTTGGAGTCTTTGTGGTGTATTACTATGTGAGCTGGGTTTGAACGTTTTCCTGCAGCTGGATGCTCAGAGCTGTGCCTGCTCTTGTGTCTCATGGGATTTGGCTTCATGCTGCAGCTTTTCACTGAGCGTGAATAAGTTTTCTCTCTTTTTTTGCTGGCTGCTGGTTTTCATGAAACTTGTAGAAACTTTGTTCTCTAGGGCTTTTGTTTGTCTGTCAGACTGGGAGAAAATTGGCCAATGGGTAAAAGCAAGAAGTTGTTTGGGGGGCACAGCGAGACAGGCACACTGCAGGCAGACAGTCTGCAGGCACAGGAGAAGATAAAATGTTAATCCAGGCTGAGTGTGCTCCTGATCTGTGAAGCACACAGAGGTGGGATGTTCTCCTTGCTGAAGTGGGGCCGTGCCACCACGTGGCTCTCAACGTGGGGCTGCGGGTGCGTGTGTGTGTAGATCTTGTATCTTAGGAAAAAGGTTGATAATCTAAAATCAGACCCATGCCTGCTCCTTCTCCTGTGTGGACACAGGCAGTGAGAGTAACAGAAGCAGAGAGGAAACCCCCTGACGGGAGAGCTGGTTGCATGCACGTGCTCCAGGAGGTTGATTTGTCCCTCCCAGTCACCCAGCCCCACCATTTGCACCTCTTTTGCACTTGGGAGACTGATTACACTTTTATAGCCTATCCCCATAGCTGAGGAGCTAAGGCTGCAGACAAACGAAATCGCTGTTGGTCTACCTGACAGTGCTCTGAGATGGAAACCATCAGAAGGGAAGGCTCCTCAAAGCTATTGGGACAGCATCATCCTGCCTCTCCACACCTCTGCTTCACATCCGCGTCCCTGGGATGAACAAATCTCATCACGATATTGGAGTTTGCTGGCTCAGGCCTGTCTGGTAGAATCACAGGGAAGCTCAGGCTGAGCACTACAGGAGTAAGATGGATTTTGTTAGCTCTCAGTGTGCTGATTGATGCCCAGGTTTGGTGGAGAGGAGCTTCTCCACCTGGTGAGCTCATTGAGCCCTGCTGTGCTGACTGTGGGATAGCAGCTGCAGGGCTAAAACACCTCATGGCGTGTCGGGGAGATGGTACTGGAGTCAAACAGACGGTATGATACTATAGCTAGTTGGGAAGGAAAATAATTATGGGAGAATTTGCCATATCTCAGTAAATTATTTGTTATATATCTTACTCTTCCAAGGGGAATGCTCAGAATTTGGTGCCAGAGCATGTTTGGGGAAAATCACATTTATTTATTTGATTACACAAATACTATGATTTTGTAGTATTGGATCAAGTCTTTCTTCATCTTAATCAAGACCAGTGAAGAGATTCTTCCCCATGGCTGTTAGCTACTGCTGATAATAATAATCATAAAAAAAAACCAAAAAACCACAAAACAACCCCCACAGCAACCTTCCCCCCCCCCCCCCCCCCCCCAGCAAACAAACAAACAAAACCAAAAAGCAAACAAACAAAAAAACTGAATTGGATTAAACAAAAGTTCATTCAAGACTGGACTACTGTCCCTTGAGTTCTGCTGCTTTTCACTGTGCAGTCTTTTTTTTTTTTTTTTTTTTTTTTTTTGAGTATTGCCAGCAGCATGGTTTGCAGCCTGAAATACAGGATAGAGAGGACAGTGAAATGCTGTAAGATCAAGGACAAGGATATGTGGGACAAAATGCACGGACTGAGTTTTTATAGGCTTTGTATATATAGCCAGAGCCTGTTCTGTGTTGTAGCAGTTCCTGTGCTACCAGTGGTTTAATAAGGCACAACAATTTGTTTTATGGAAATGTCGTGTATAAGTATATATGCACACACAAGTTGATATATGAAGACTGCGTTATATATAAAAATAAATAAATAAATGTGATGATGCCCTTGCAAATGATAGGACCCCAGTGATGGCCTAAGGGAACAAGTCAGAGGAAGCAGCTGGGCAGGGTCACTTAGCCATAAAGAGTTAAACCCCAAATTAAAGCAGGCATTGAAGGTGTCACTCATGGAAGAGGTCTTTTCTGTCAGCAAGTCTTTTGTCAATTTTACACAACTAAAGCACCTCTCTTCCCCTCTGCTGCTTTAACAACATGCTTTGGTGTGGATGCTAATCAGAACCACAGGTATGACAGAAAATGAGGTATCCAGTCTACTCATATGGTTAAACGTCTTTAAGTACATGTGAGCTAGTTTATTTGCAGTTAAAGTCTTTAACTGCAAAGGTGAGCGATTAATGTAAAAGATTGAAGTTAAGATTAAAAACGGAGGTGGAACAGTTCAGTTCCACCTGCAAGTCACATCTCTGAAAACAGTCAGGCTTGGGTTGCTAAAATTAGGCAACAAACTTTTCTTTTTATGTGCTTAGTAAATACTTGCTTTCAAATTAGGGAATTTGGTGGTGTTAGAAGTTTAGAAGATTCGATTATCAAGCTGTATACTTAATGATTTAAGAAGCTGAAAAGGCTAATTGTAGATGCCTGCTTTTGAAAAAATGCACTATTACCTATGCAGGCTTTCAGTTCCTTCATCTCTAGAATGGAGATAATATTTCCCAGTGCAGCCCTTGGGACTTTGTTAGTTTGAATGGATTAACACAAGACAAAAACCTCAGCTTTTGGGAAAGTGCTATGGAAATACAGTATATTATTGTGATATCCTTTGAGACGTCTCTGTGAAGCCAGTGGTGACTGTCATGATAATAAAGAAAGCCTTAGAGAAGCTAACGAAATAATGATCCTACTTCCTTTCTAGCTATTCTTTGAAAGGGCAAATGCAATGAGTGATAATGGTTTAATGAGAGAGAGTCATTAGGGCATCCAGCCTGCATCTTTAGAAGTGCAAGGCATTTTGGGAGATCAGAAAATGACTAGGAGAATAAAACCAAAGTAGCTCCGTGAGAATATTAAACCCGTATTTGTGTTCTCTTTGAATGCTGATTGAAACCAGTGATCTCTTTCTCCGGCTGGTGGCTGGTACATGTGTACTTGTGCAAGTGGCTTGTTCGGAGCTTCAGCGACGTTGGAAGAGGGAGTCCAAGGAAGCAGTATGTGCTGCCTGTCACTCACTGCTCTGAGCTTAGTGTTCACAGAATCACAGAATTGTCTAGGTTGGGAGAGACCTCAAGATCGAGTCCAACCTCTAACCTAACACTAAGTCCTCCACTAAACCGTATCACTAAGTTCAACATCTAAACATTACTGGGAGATTTCTGACCTGTTGGAGGCCTTGTGGAGTGCAATTGTTTGGCCTGGGTTATTTGGTTTTATCAAGCTGCTCCGATTACAAGCCTTGCTGGAGGGGGAAAGCTGCTAATTTGTGTTGTGTTGATACCTGGTGAGACAAAAGTTTCAGATGCCTTGTGCGGGTAACTGACATGGGAATACAGGATGTGATTGTGAGATGTTTCTGTGAAGCCCAGTGAGTATCAATACTGTACATTAGTATAAAAGGGTATTAAGTATAAATATAATAGCTCTAGTTTAGTGTTAGAGCTAAACCACAGCACACAGAATTTGTTTAAGACTTGAAGCACCCCTACTTGCTGGGTGTTTGAAGGAGGAAGCTTGTCTCAGCCCATTTAAGGAAAGAACCAGTTCCTCACACATTCAGGAATTGTGTTTGAAATAAGCACAACAGCAAATGTGCTGCAGCGACATCTTTGCTAAAACAAGCTTCAGAGGTTCTGTGACTGCCAGACTCAGAAGCCTGACACCAGCTACCTGTTTTTGCAGCGTGGCTCTTTGGGTGTCGTTCTGGACTGCAGTGGCAGTGAGGAGCGTGGCGGAGCTGGGTGCAGCCCCTGGCATTGCTCGGTTCCTGCAGCCACTGGAGCGGAGGTCTGGGGCTGCTGGCACGGTGGCACTGCTCGTGCTGGTGCCATGAGGGTGACATGGGCCTTTGCCCTGCCAGGCAAAGAACCGAGGGTTGGTCTTGGTGCTGACCACTGCTCAGCTGTGGGATCCTGGCCTGGGTAGTTGTTGATTTGTTCTAGTAGGAAAAACCTTGTTTGTTAAGAAAAGCAGAGTGTGAAAGCAGACGAGAAACAAGCAGGGCAAAGCGGGGTTTCAAGCATGCCCACAAACGAGGAGGAGGAAGCTACAGAAAACCCTCTGTGACGAAGCAGCTCTTTTCTCCAGTCACGAATGGGTAATGCCACCCCCAGAGCATCTGCTCCTCCGGGTGGGATTTGCTCGTGTAGGGGCCTGAATCTGTCTCTGTAGCTCAGAAAAATTAAATGCCTGGCACAGAGTAGGATGGGGGTGATTGAGGACTCAAGATGCCAGTTTAGGTACATTTTTATCTAGACATGAGTTTAGCTGTTACAATTGTGAGCCACATTTGGATTCCTATCTCAAGTCGAAAATCAGCCTACTTAAAATTGTTGTTGATGGGTTTAATTTGGATTCTTCTGCTGGATTTTTCTGAAAAGAGAATTTGTGCTAAGGGTCCCACACCTGTATGTGAGAGCAGAGCCTCCTTGAAGCCCACAGAGATCTCCATGAGCACACCACAGTTCCCCGAGTGCTGTAGGATCAATTGATGCGGTGACAGACCTTGTCCCAAAGGCTCAAGTTTTCTTCTTTTCTTCTTGCCACCCTGAATGAAGCAGAAAAGCTGAAGTTTTAAGAGTAATAACGCTCAAGCTATAACTTTGAGCATCTGTTCACAGTCATTTCCTGCCCATAATAACCACATAAACTCTTCTTGTCTCCTCTTTTCTCTAGGTCAACAGACTATGGCACTACCTATGAAAAGCTAAATGACAAAGTAGGCCTGAAGACTGTGCTGAGCTACCTTTATGTCAGTCCCACTAACAAGAGGAAGGTAAGGGAGAGCTATCGAGCTGGTAGCTATAGAAACAAAATTATGACTCTTTGTTCCTTCCGAGAGGAATTATGATCCTATAGTGGAATCCATTGGCAATTAATCGGAGCTTGAATTTGCTGTTCAAGTCACACTAGTGCAATTCCATGGTTTTCAGTAGAATTGTGCCTGTTTTACTGGTGGTGGGGATGGCGTCCTTAATCTCCTGCTGAAGGGGTTAAATAAGTAAAAGGTGTTTTTTCTTTTCTTTTTTTTTTTTTTTCTTAATTTTTTTTTTTCATTCTTCTGACTCTTACACATTAAAGAAGCTGAACTCACACAAATGCTTCCAGGACTCTTGCTTATACTGACTTATTAGCTAATATGCCTGTTTGCCTTCTCTGCTTCTTTATTATTAGCAATAACAGAAAAAAGGCATTTCTCCCTGCATTTGATGCTTGTGCTTTCCCTGGCTTTGAGGAGAAGTTGGAGGTAGAGATGTAAATGACATTTTCGTTGGTTACATCATATAAGGGGGCCGAAAGGAGAATGTGCTGGGGCAAGTGGGTGGGAAACCTACGATGTGATTTGGCTGTGTAGGAGAGAAGATGAGGTCACAGCTTTCAAACCCCCTGTTCCTGCTTCCCACATGATGCAATTAGTGCTTAGGCTGGCTCACAGAGCGCAGCCCAGGAGTTACTGCTCAGTGCCTTTTTGCTTTAAAATTATTGCCTGTGCAGATTCGAGGGAGGTAGTGGGACAAAGGTGTTCCCAGCTACCCCCAGAAATAAACACAGGAGGGCTGCAGCATGCAGCTAGCTGCTGGCAGTGAACGGAGCTGTTTGGATGGGGAGCAGCACGTTCTGTTTCATCACTTCCAAAGGGCCCAGCTCTTGTCTCCCTCTTTAGGTTTCCAAACTTGTATTCTGCCACTCCTACTATTATTATTACTGACACTGTGTTTTCCATCGTTGGTCAGTCTACAAAGTTTTCAGGATTGATGTTTATTTCAGTGCATGCAATCTTAAGGCAGTCATAGCTCTGATTACTATAGGCAGCAATATGTGCTTTCGGGTATAGAGAGGAGAGCGAGAAGGTGGTGGTCAGGGGTCAGTTTAAATTTTTGTTGAGTGCAGAAATGGAATTCTCATAAAGACTGCCTTCGTTTCTTTGTTCTGAGCAAAATGAAATGGGGGTGTTTCATAATAACTCTCCTGGCCTTAATACCCCTTGCCAAAACCAACGTGGTGGGTGCTAAAGAGTTAATTCTTGTTCGTTCTGTTTCCAAAGCAACTCTGCCCACCTGAAATCGGAGGCAATATGCTCAGTTACAAATCCTACGTCACTGGTGTAAAGTCTCCCTCACAAATTGGGGGTACAAGGGTATATGATTATCTTTAGCATTTCTCAAGCTATCAAGCTCACCAGATTAGTGGTCTTTTCTCTCTTTCCTATTTTTTTCCTCACTAATAACACATATCACCATGTAGTGGCATGCAGAACTATCTTTACCCTCTGTTTTCTTATTGCAGATGACAATTTGTATTGGCTTATTTTTTTTGGTCTTATGTTGTTAAGAAATGATTTCTGGACCTGTCTGTCTTCCCTCCTCTCCTCCCTTCTGAAAAATCTTTTGAAGCAGAGAAGAGCTGTGAGGAAAATCCATAGGAAACCAGCTTTAGTGTGGCTGTTGTGGGAACAACTTGTTTTCATTCTTTCCACCTCTGCTAAATATAAGGACGCTGTTACTGTGCATGGTTAAACAGGTGGTTTGTCTGAACCCAGAGCTGACCGCTTTGATCAGCAAAGCGATTCCAAGCATAAATTTAGGTTTTTAGAAATTCTTGGGGAAGATGTCACTGTATTGGAGAATCAGGGATTTGTCAGATTCATTATTATCAGACTTATTTTACACCCACCCACAAAGTTGTGTCTGGCAAAAAAATGCACTTAGGTTGTAATTTTCTTCAGGTCTCTCTGGGTGAACATTGTTAAAATGGCCTGCAGAGTAAGCATCGCATTTTTACTGAGCTCCTGAGGGCAACCACCGATAATGAATCACAAAGCAGTTGGTGAATCTGTTTTACCCCAGCGGACAAAGTCTGGATCCCTTGTGCTTCCCCTCTGACAGCGGGAGTGCTGCCCAATGGCACACAATGCGGTGATGTCCTGTGGGCCTCAAAAATAAATCTCTGAGGCAATAAACAGCGGGAGAAAGATACCACAAGCAACAGGGCATGTGTGCACGCAGTGAGTTGTGCAGGCCCTTTCCAGGCAAGGTATTTTCTCCTTAGCCATCAGATATTGGTAGGACCTTGTGTGCCTCGGCTCCTGTCGATTTCTGATGGGTTGCTAGCACTGTCTGCTCATTAGCGCTTAGAGGATTAGGAGTTACTTGGAGGAGGGGAAAAGCTTTCCATACATTCATTCCTAATTGATTTACTAGTGAGAAGGATAATTACCTCTCAGCTACCCTGCAGAATTACAGTGGGAATTACCTGTCAGATTTCTTTGAAGCCCTGAAATGCCTCTCTTTGGCTGTTAAATAGAAATTATGCATTCAGCCAAATGCCAGTTATATAAACATCATTTACCTGAATTGTGGCATAACCCTGGGCTCATTTAAAGTATGAGGAAAGAGGATTTAAACACTAGCTTTTTTTCTTTCATTTTCTTTTAAAATAAAAGCTTTTTTGTTTCCTTTTAATTTTTAGTGAGTACATTATAAGTTTTTTGTTGTTGTTGGCTTCTGTCATATTTCAGTGCTCAGTGCTGCCAGATTATGGTGGAGCACTAATTTCTCAATAACATCGCTGTTACTGCAGGATTGGGGGATCGGATGGGACCGGGCTTGAAATGCAGGGTTGGAGCAGATGGATGAGGCACGGGTATAACCCAGGGGCTGGGAGCCTGTGTCATTCCCCTTTTCTTGGTCCTGAGAAAGACACAGCTGATGCTTCCTTAACCTGTATAGGAGG
Source organism: Aythya fuligula (assembly GCF_009819795.1). Lineage (NCBI taxonomy): Eukaryota > Metazoa > Chordata > Aves > Anseriformes > Anatidae > Aythya > Aythya fuligula. The sequence continues at coordinate 25,643,367 of NC_045565.1, forward strand.
GCATAAAGTCCTCAGGGATCTATCCTGCATTGTGGCACTCCAAACATTTGTGTTTTTCTTACAAAGTAGTTTACTTTCTGGAAGAAATACTGAGCTTAATACAATGATGTGGTGAATTTCTGGAACACATACTGCACAGGGATGTTGGACTTGATGACCTAATGGTTCCTCTGGCCTTAAAATATTGAATTCTCTTTGGGTTTTATTCTCTCCCCCACAAAGGTCATGTCTGAGCATCTGCTATGTAACATTGATGGCAAAAGCAAGTTCCCAGCTAGCTTCCTGTATATTTGTTCTTCTTCTTTTAAACTAAAAACTCTTGTTTCAGTTTAGGTTATATTTTTAGTCAATATTATTCATTTCATGTTCTCTTTAGGCTTCCTGATAAGCTGCTCTTGTGTATTTTTCCCATCCCTCACTGGAGAGCCCCAGCACGGTGTTGAATATTGGCCCTGTCTGCATCTGGTGTCCTGCCATATTTTGAAACATCCTTCCTGCCACAGCAGACTGACAAATGCTGGAGCAGCCTGAAAGCAGCTGGCCCCTCATTCCTATCCTTTGATCCTCTGGGAAACACATCAGTCCCTATTGTTCATCCACGGGCAAAATGACAGTGGTGACATCACGCGTTTGTGCGTGAAGAGGAAAGCAGTAGTAGATGGGGGAAGAGCTGAAGAAACAGTCTCTAGTTTTATCATGGTGATAAATCCAGGGTGGCCTTAGGTCTCCCTGGCTTTGCTGCTGCTAAGTACCTAGAAATCAGGCTCAGTTTGTCAACGTTCATTGGTTTTACATGTAGCCACTGGGAGGTATCAACCCTCCACAGACTCAGAGGTAATAAAGGCATAGAGCCTTGCAGGCTGAGCTGAGGTGGCTTTAGCTGTATCCCCCTGTGGTTCTGGGCACAGGCAGCTCCCTATCCCAGAGCCCCTGCTTGCAGCTGGTGACTTATTCTGCTGATGGCCTGTTGGAGCTGAGATGGAGGATATCCATGCAAGCTATTTCCTAGAAATTGCAAGTAGCTGTTTGGAAAATGCTATTTTCCATTGTGTAAATTGAGGTTTTGCGGTTCATTATTTTTATTTTATTACAATAATTTAAATTATTACAAGAGGAAATGGCCTCAAGGAGAGGTTCAGGTTGGAAATTAGGAGAAATTTCTTCTCAGAAAGAGTGTTCAGGCATTGGAACAGGTTACCCAGGGAGGTGGTGGGCATCCCTGGGGGTGTTTAAGGAAAGGTTGGACATGGTGCTTAGGGACATGGTTTAGTGGGTGATATTGGTGGTAAGGGGACAGTTGGACCAGATGATCTTGGAGGTCTTTTTCAACCTTAATGATTCTCTGATTTGAAATGGGACCACCATGAAGTGCTGCCATAAGGACATGAGTGGACTGTGGTCTGCTGTAAATCCATAGCCTCTGGCTTCAGCAGAACAGAAATACTTCCTACCGTGAGCCAGGATGACTTCATCTTCCAGTGGAGCAGCTGCACTGTTCATGCCCTTCTGAAATCTGAGGTGGTCGGGGTTTCACAGCTCTTTTTGCAGCTGGCCAATGTTCATATGGCCTTTATGTTGGTAGCTGAAACTGCCAGGCTTTTACCTGTTCTTCTGGCAGGTGCTTGGGCTGTTTCCTCTTTCACTTCCACATTAAGAACTTGTGAAAGTGAAGAGGAATTTTCCTTGGATGTAGAAAATCTGCCTTGATTTCCAGATGATCATTAGACCTAGCAGTCTCTTAAGTCCTGAAGGCGATTGCTTTCTTAAGAGTTCCTGCCTGAAGCCCTAGTGAGAAGCCAAGGAGCCTGTGTTTGTGATACTCCCATACCCATGAAGATGCTCTAATTGGTAGTGTATTCCAGGACACATCTTTCTCTTCAGTGCATCCACCCACACGATTGTTTGCCTGAGAGGCCCCATGAAGAAGTATCTGCTTTGCCACAGCCGACGTACACATTTTAACAAACCTGATAATTCTGTGGCGAACTTCAGAAAGGCAAAATATTCATGTATGCTCAGCAGTACACCTTCCTGGCAGATGAATGGGATAGAAGGTCAGATGGCTGTGTGCTCTGAAAAGCTGGGGCTCACAAAATGCATAGCTTTGGCTTTTTCTTTTTAACCCAACAGACTCTATCTTTGTCTGTCTTTAAGGGATATAACAAAAGGCTGCTTTCTCTGCTGGGCAGAGATCTCAGTTCTCTGCTGACCTTTAATTTAATGCTGTATTTTGGGTGTTAGTTATGTATTACTAGAGGCGTCTTTTCACAGCAGTGTGGGAATTAGAATTGTTTATTTCTTCCAAAGTGCTAAGGGAAAAAAACAGTCTCTATTTTAATAAGAACATCTCTCAACTTTTAATTTCCATTTTTCTTTATCTTTCATCTTTTTCTTTGAAAGTTTTCTATTAGAAAAATGGGTAATTTCCACAGTTATGCCTTAGATTCTTTGACTAACTGTGCACTTTGAAATAGCACCTCTTAGAGCTTAAGTGCTCTGAGACCCTGTTCTCTAACATGGGTTGGTCTGTTGGTTATCATGTATCTCATAAATGTTTGCCAATAATGGGATTCATTTTAGAATTGATGCATTATAGGTAGATGCAAACTCCTTCCAAAGGAAGATGAGAACAGAAGTCTTGTGTTTCTGAAGCATCGTTCCTTTCAGGCACTGAGGTGCAATGCTGAATCCAAAGGAACTGTTGTTGAACCATAGATTTCTTGTATTATTTCCTCCATGAAATGCTCTGTGTAAAGTGAATATTCTTGGCTAAGGTGTTTAGTTGAAAACCCAGTTTTCACTGAGAAAGTTTTATCTCTACCCTTGGGATTCCTGTGGAGGTTGAGAGGATGGAGTTAAAAAGCATTTAAAAGAAAAAAGGAGAGAGAAAAAAAGGGAGAGAATGACAAGTCTAACTGACAAAATCAAACCCAAACGCGTTTGCCTGTATATAGTATTGCTCAGATAAATGTGGATAAATGTGAGGTCCTGATTGCATTTAAGATCTGCAGTGACAGTTCTGATGTCTTAGAAATACCTTCCTTCATGAATTTGCTTTGCAATTCAATTCGATGCAGTCATCTTTAGCTTTTCTCCTGTTCTGGTACCCTCATTGTTGTAGTCAATACCCTGAAGAATTAAAAGGTCTGTAGTCTTTCTTTCTGTGCAGAATCAGCATAAAATGTCACCCAGCAACAGTGACTGAAATGAGGATTCCCCCAGATTTCTCCTCATAGCAGAACTGAAGCATTTGAGATTTTATTTGTAGGTAGACCTTTTAGCTAGAGGATTTGAACAGTAGTTGTAAACAGCATAAAGCAGAGATAAATTCACGGTGCTCAGCTAAAGAGCTTTGAGTAAATGCTTTTGCAGGCTAATTTCCCAGTTGCCATACAGTCAAAATGGAAAAGCCAAATCACTGAAGCTATAAAAGCCAAAGATGTGCGACACCTCTCATACCTATTCATGCCTCTAGACTTGGCCCATCACAATGAGAAATGCTTAGAGGTATTTGGAGAGTCGGGAGCTCTGAAAGCTAAATCTAATTAAGTTTGTTTGTTTCTGTGCTGCTTCTTGGGGATGAAGTGAGGCAACTATTTATGAGCTGGCAGACAGCAATGCTGCGTTGCAGTTCAGGTTAATGAAGGAAGAAGTTAATTGTGACTGTAATATTGGAATCTCATAGGAATGCACCTACCTGGCTGGAAACTCGCTAGCTCCTTGGGAGTGACATCTCCTGCAGGAGATGAAGATCCTAAATGAGTGCAAGTCACTTTGACCTCCTTTTTATTTTTTCTTGCTTACTTGGAGAGTAATTGAGAGCAAACCCCATCGTGGCCTCGGGCATCTCCTAAGGGAATTCCTGAGCTCTTATTGGATTCTCAGTGCAGAATCATGATCTGAACTTGTTTTGGTTTTGCCTTTAGTTCTCAGTGCATTTGGTCCCAGAGGGATTTAGACAGCATTTTGTTTTCTACCTACTCATCAAATGTGAGATAAGAGCACTGCTTCATCAGCCTAGCACGCACCTGATGCTTGCTAACCCAGCCTGAACAGAGCTGCCATCCTTTGCCACATCTCCCATTACTCATTTGCTGTTTTTTTTCCTAAGGTTGTATCCTATGCTATTGGTGAGGGACCAAGCTCTGGAGTATCCTGAAGCCATTTGGCAAATGGAAGGTTTCTTTTTACCCTTTTTCCTTATTAAGGAGACACTGTGAAAAACATCACGTGCCATAAATCGGGACTTGCTGGCATGATTTAAAAAAATCTATTTATAACACAAATGCAGTGGGGCTGAGTTAGAGCCGCAGAGCAGGAGAGAGAGAACTAGTTCTTTCTGTTGTCTTTTATCCCTAATCTTTTCCTTCAGCCTGATGAAATACAGTTGCTTGGCTTTACGGCTGCCATTAACAGACACTAAATTACCTGAGCTGCAAATTGAGTTTTAATTGTCTCCTTGTGCGCCATTCTCTGGACCTGTTGAGCTGTGTAGGATGTTCTTGTTAGCACTCCAAAGCACATGCTACTCAGTCCAGATCCTATGTGGGCAGAACCTGCCTACTGCTGTATGGCAGAGGCTATAGCTCTGAAACACAGCATCTGTATCATCTGAGCTCAGATTTATCTGCTCTGGTTTTACCAGTGGATTGTACAAATGTGACTGATCTGGTTAACATTACAGTATATTCTGCCTGGTAAATATACTTCAGGAGCAGTCACCATCAGTCTCCAGAACTGACTATTCGAATAAGGACTAAAATTGGGAATGAAGAAGCATTATTTTCCTTCACCTACTGATGAAGCAAAGATGATTTCCTCAAGGTCACACACAACATCTGTGGCAGAGTCAAAGGATATATTATATGGTGCATTTTATCTACGAGGTTCAATCTTGTGAGCTCTTGTGCATGGGCTTCCCTCCGCTTGTCTCATTAGTTCAGCTTGAATTTGTCACTCATGAAACAAGAATTTCTGTAAATGTTTGCAGAACCAAGACCTGAAACTGTGTAAAAGAGATCATTTGAGTTACAGGTGTCATAATACTTTGTAGCTTTTTGACCTTGACTAAGTAAGAAATATAGCTTCCCTATACTAGTAGGCTTAACTTATTAATGTTTTAACCGTGGTTCAAAATGAATGGAAGATGCTGAGATGTAAAGGCAAAATATGAGTTTTAGTAGAATACTCTTAAAATATAGTTTTTGTTTTGTTTTGTTTTGTTTTTCAGTATGTCCCAAATCTGTTTTTCTTTTCCCTTTTAAATTATTATTACTATGTTTGACGGTTGTGCCTTCTTGTGAGCCTTTGTAGTCAAGGGGTCCTGTGGGAGAGAGTATTTTATCTTGCTGCAGCCTGGGACTTTGGGGCCTGGCATGTCAGATGTCTGCTGAGACCTGACCTACCTGTATGTTCCTATACTTCAAAAAAGAAGAAACTGTCTGTTTCTATGCAGATTTTAATTTTACCTCCTCTGACCTAACGTAGATCATAGAGATAAATGGAGTTCCTATAGCACCTGTTGTCAGGGATGCAACCATTTGTCAGCACAGATAGCACAGAATAGAGACACAAGCTTATGAGAGATCCTCAAGGGATGTTTCCCTCTTCCTTAAACAGGGACAATCTGATCAATGTACACTAAGGAAGGCTGTCCTTCAGTATTGCATGAAGATGAAAACTTGAGATCCTTGAGTTTTTTTTTTTGGCCATCTCTCTGGAAAAACATGCATTCAAAAATAAAAACAAAAACAAAACAACAACAATGAAAAAACAAAACAAAACAGTGAACTTCAACTACTGCTCGTGTTAGGTGTTTCTAAAAATAAACACATATGAGATCACAGAGTCAGAAAATGGTTTAATTTGGAAGGGACCACTGAAAATCATCTAGTCCAACTCCCCGGCCAAGCAGGGTCACCTAGAGCGTGTTGCACAGGTGCCGGACCCTGCACTTGCCTTTGTTGAACTTCATGAGGTTCCTCTCTACCCAATTTTCCATCCTGTCCAGGTCCATCTGACTGGCAGCACAGCCTCCTGGTGTATCAGTCACTCCTCCCAGTTTTGTGTCATCAGTAAACTTGCTGAGGGTACGCTCTGTTCCTTCACCCAGGTCATTGATTAATAACTTGAACAGGACTGGACCCAGATAATTAACAGAATACTTGCATGTGGCATTATTTAATAGTGTTGGAGGCGAGATGATTAGAAGAGAGATGTGTATTTTTTTATTTATAATATTCTTAAAGACACGACACTGAAAGCCATTGTTGCAGCACTTATGAAGACAGCATTCATATATTATGAAACTCCAGATTTAGAGTTTCCTTTATGCACCTGCATTTCGTGGCTTTATGCTTATCCATTACCATAACTTTTGCTTGCATTTTTTCATATGTTTCAAAACTCATTTGATACACATTTGGGTAGTGCTTAGTTAAGTATTAAAAGCAAATGGAACCCTAATACAGGCTTCAATTAATAAAGACTCAGAGTAAAATGAAAGCTAAGTTGGCTTTATGGAGAATGCCTTGTTAAATAAACATCATTTTAGTCTTCACAGATGTTGCAAGTCTAGTTGATGAAAGTAACTGTAGACATAAGATGTATAAGTAAAATAAGAAAAAATCGGACACACCTGCTATATCATTTACCTACCAAGGACTGGAACTGTGTTCCTGAATTGCCTGCTTAGCTTCTGTCTTGGAGGTTTGGCTATAAGGGATGGTTTGCATCATGGATAAAACTGGCCACTTAAAAGTAGACACAGATTTTAGGGAAATGCAGAACAAAGCTCAAACTCTTTGGACTTGGCTGACTTGCCATGCGTGCTTTACTAAGTTGTTTTATGTGCAAGAACCAAGTAGATAAACAGGGTTTGTTTGGCACAGTTTGCAGACAGTAACTGCAATATCTACAGCTTTAAACATACAATTTGCAGTCCGATCATTCTCAGACGATGAATGAAAAAAAATAAGATTGGTGGATGAGTGTGTTACTGCACTACATTGTCTGTTGGAATGGCTAGAGACTCGGATTGTGAAGGGAGAAACCAAGCTGATATGTCTTTTTTTTTTTTTTTTTTAATTTTGTTTTATTTTGCATTTTCCTCAGGATTTGCAATAATGTTTGGAGGAAAAAAAAAAATAAAGGTCAGTTATCAGGTAAGATTCAGCTTGGCAGGATGGATACTGGTGCAGATCTCTGACGAAGCTGCCCTGCCTTGCCTGGCTTTCTAGCAGTTGGATGATTTCTCCTGCTGCTCTCTGCCTTCTTCACCTCATATTGCTAGAGTCAGGCTCTTTAGGGGAGACTTAGGATGGTACAAGGCCATAAAGATGGGGTAAAACTGGAAAGATCATATCCACATTTAGATGTGGACTTCCCGGAGTTGGCTGACAGTATTTAATAGAGGCAGTTTTTTTCCCGATTTAGTCAGCAAGTGTTAAAGGAGAGATCAGAAGTTATAATATCCACTAAAATAAGGCTGCAGTTTTGTCACTTAGTATGACCGTCGCTTTATGAAGTGGAGCAGAGCAGGCTTGTAGGAGCTTTCCATAATGCCCTGCCTTGGTTATAGGGATAAAGTGGGACTGTCAGGATGCATCACCTCATAGGCGCTGCCTGTACCCAGCCCATCAGCAGGGCAGGCTGAGGTGCAGATCCTGACATAGGGCAAGTTTGTGAGATTTCCATCCTTTCTCCACCCTTGCTACACCTCTATGGAACAGGGCTATCTCCCTTACTACTGCAGATCCAATAATATATTAATTTATGAAGTATGAAAAATGAGGTAATTTTGAATTAATGAGGAGGGGAATAGTGCTTCACAGGCAGCGGGGTAATCAATCAATAATAATGAGTCAGCATGTCCTGTTATTAAAAAAAAAGAGCAAATATAAGAGAATGGGTGGAGAGCAGCCCTTGGCAAAGGGGCATGTGGGTCCTTGTGAGACTCAGTAATGTTGTAACCTTGGTCTTTAGTGATCAGAGCTGGTTCACCAGGAGACAGCTATTTTGCTGTGAGGAAGGCAAAAGAACAAACTACACCCCAGAACCCTAACCATCAAACCCATCAATCTGTGGTAAAGTGTCTTTTTATTTCATTATTTTCTGAAGAGAAGAATCAAGAAATTCTTCATTGGTCAATGGGTGAATTATAATTTTCAGTGAGCAGATTAGCAGAGTCTGCAGGGTCAGAATCATAGAATGTTCTGAGACAGAATAGATCTAAAAGGATCATTGAGTCCAACCCACGGCTCCGCACAGCAGCCAGTATACCAAACCCCATGTCTGAGAGCGTTGTCCAAATGCTTCTTGAACTCCATCAAGCTGGGAGCTTTGACCGCTTCCCTGGGGAGCCTGTTCCAGTGCCTCACAACCCTTTTGGTAAAGAACCTTTTCCTAATACCCCGCCTGACCCTCCCCTGTCCCAGCTCCGTGCCATTCCCTCGGGTCCTGTCGCTGTCCCCAGAAAGCAGAGCTCAGCGCCTGCCCCTCCACTCCCCTTGTGAGGGAGCTGCAGGCCGCCATGAGGCCTCCCCTCAGCCTGCTCTGCTTGGGGCTGAGCAAACCAAGGGACCTCAGCTGCTCTTCTTGCTTCTTCCCCTTTAGGCCTGTCACCATCTTTGTAGCCCTCTTTTTCTGACAAGAAGAAAAAAAAAAAAAGCTTATCTGACATGGAACCAAAGGACCTGGGTATGGTTGGAAAGGTGGAGTCAGCTTGGGCATATTTCTGACTTTCACTAGTTGATTCCTAAACCAAAGTGTCAGGGTTGTGTTGAAGCTGTGGAGTTACTTTTGCAAATCTAACAAGAAATGTGAAAGCCAGTGAGTGAGCTGGCAGCTGTGAATCCTGTTTCTCCATCCTGAACCTTCCCAGATGTTAGGATCTCTGGCAGCTGAGTTTACCAGGCAGAATTTGTAATCACAGTGAATAGCTTAGGGCTGAGTGCTGCTGTGCAGAGCACTGCAATGCCATCAAGTTTTGTAATTTTAACCATTAATTTTTGAGTACCTCAACCTCCTGTCCAGAAAATAGACCTTCTCCTACCTCCTCAGCTTTCTTCTTTAGTGTGGTGATGTTAGGAAGAGAAGTGTATTTAGAGCAGTGAGTGACATGGGTAATAGATGCTAGGTAAGTAAATTGAGATCATTAGCATCTGGATGTGAACATTGATAAAGCTGACTGTTGTCTGTGTTCTCTCTGCAATCTGACTAAAGAGCAGAAAAATAAAGTGTGTAAGCAGTGGAAAAGCAATGATGCATTTAAAATTGTATTCATGTTTAATGGCCTCAAGGGAGATACATAATACAGTTTTTATTTTTCTAAAGAGTCATGAAACACTCTACTGTCCTCAAATTAAATAGATTGTTGTATACAGGCTACAAAAGTTTACCCTCATGAGGAGCTATCCATGCACATCTCTTTGTTTTCTATAATGGGGCAACTACTGTGAGTAAACTTATTCCCACACGTAAAGTGTTCTCCCAGGTGAGACCTATAATCAGAGAAGTGTTTTTATATAAATGGTATTCTCAGTTCCAGCAGTTCTGGTGCACACAGCCTATCCTTACTGATAACATTATTTTATGTAACTATTTCTGCTTACATGGTAAGTTACCATAATGGTGAAAATTACTTTGTAGTTCTACGAAGAATAGCACAACCACGCATTTACTCAAATAACATATAATTATAACAGTGAATATCGCCTTTCCTTTTTCTCTGCACACAGTTTGGGATCAGAGCTGTTCTGTACCAGTATAAAAAGCTGGTGACCACAAAGCCCTGTGATGGATGTTACAAAAGTTAGGGCTTTCCTATGTAGAACGAAGAACAGTGAAAAGGTATCTTGTACAGCTATGCTGCGAAGAAAACCAGACTCAAGAACAAAGCATACATAGATCAGAAACTTTACATCTGTCCCCTGATTTACTGTCTGTTTTTCTCGTGGAAGCACTGGTTGTTGCCTTGAGTCATCAGCTAGGGTTTCATCTCCTTCTTGTCCAGGCCCAGTTGTGGAAGCCGTAGTCAAACTGGATCTACACAAAACCAGCTATAGGTGGTGAGGCTTATAACTGGCAGTTCACAGCGGGGTGTTATGCATGAAAATACTGCAACATGGAAATGCCTTGGGCAATCTGATTGGGGCTCTCTACGAACAGCAAGCAGTACCAGAGTAGGAACAGAAACGTAGGGTTATTGTGTCAGAGGACTTTGCTCTGATGAGCTGTGGGGACCCTGAGGACGTGCAGCTGTAACAAGAGTATAATGAGATGAACTAACTTTGGGTAAACTGCCTTGCTGTGACAATGAAAAGGTTTTATAACCAAGCACATGACTGTTGCCAATCAGTTACTCTTTGCCAGGTCAAACACATGCTTTTTGGATAGCTTCCATCCCCACTGGCACCTGAAATTTAACAAGCAAATGCTTGCTGTGCCTGGTAATTAAAAGTGAAAAGTACACGTGTCCAGTGCCAAAAAGACAAGAGAAAATGGAGAGACATGTTGTTCTGACCTGCTTAGCAGTAAAACAAAGATGAGATGTTCTGCTTTGTTGGGTCTAGTATGATGGCTTATCCTGCTCCTATGCATGCAAATAGGATCTAGCCTAGGATTGGTATTATGGGTAGGTTAGGACAGCAGCCTTAGAGAATCTGAGTTCTTTTCCCAGCTCTGATTTTGCCCAAGCCTTAGAGTCATGATATGTTTTCATTTCCACACCTGCCAAAGAGGATGGCAGAGTGGTTTTCCTTCAGGGGCTCTTGCTCTGTATCCAATTTAGCCTAGATTTGCTCCTGATCCTCAGGGCACACTGCAAGGTGCATCTGTGCTCCTGCACAGCTGCTGGAGGTGGTAATTAAATGAAGTTTTCTCTCCATAGGGGATGGGGTATGTGAGCTTGGTATTCTGTAGAAGTGTTTTGTTTTGGTATGGCAATTATAGGCAGGTATGGCTGCAATGCCAAGAGACTGTTTAATTTTGTACCAATCTGAATTAATTGTAATTGTAAACTGGATATAATTAGATATGAAAAACAACAGAGGTCAGAAAGATTAACCAGGGTTACTCACTGTAAACAAGCTGCTAAGCTGATGTGCATCTCCTTAGAGAAAGCAACGTGGTGCTGGTCCTTATTTGATGTGCTTTTGCTAATCTCTTTCCTCAGAGTTAATCATGTAAGTGCCGGGATGATATCACTCCTGTGGATCTTCAGATAGGAGGATGATAATTACTATTTTACCACAAAACTGCTCTCAGACTCTCAAAGTCTTTCTGGCATCTTCATCCTTTTTAATCTTTGAGAGAAGGAAATGAAAGAGTTGCTGAGATGCTGTCATTTGAAATGTTTACTCTTTCTTGACTGAGCCAACAGTATGTAGCATTAGCTAGAACTATATACTCTAATTTCATACGTGGTGTATGAGTGTCATACTAGCATCTCATGCACATACATTATTCACCCTCATAGGCCAGACTTACAGTCCTTTGAACTACTGGTCCCAAGTTCTATCCAGTCAATGCATGCATATGTTAAGTTGGCTGTAGTTATTCTTAGTTTTATTTCTGACAGTATCAGGGTTCTGCTGAGGGGCTGTTCAGTGTAACAGTGAACCTGGGGTTTGTGTGCTTCATCTGGTGTACTGCTTGAATAACAGCTTTCTGCTTGCATTGTTCCTCATTGACAAAAACGCTCTTGATACCTAGGCAGAATATTTTTGTGATGCAACTTAAGAAACTTGCTAACTCTCAGTTTTGAAAGTGGCTTGTCTAAATGAGTGTATAACAAAGGTACAGCAGAAAAATTACAGATTACATTTCAGAAGAGGATAGTCATAAAAAAAGCACCCAAGTGGCATCTTCTTTTGTGCTCCAGTATTGCAGAAAGATCTGTATTAGGGTAAAAAGAAATAGCGATTGCTTTTGTAGCTTTTTACCCTCTACTTTGTGATGATGCTTGTCTTTAACACACATTCTACAAATGGCAAAATGTCCTACAAAGAAAGTGTAGGCCATGCATGTAGTTGAACAGCAAGATATGCTTTCATCTTTCTATCTCAATGTTGGAAAGATGGGGAACCTGGAGATGGGGCCTCCATCTCTGTGTCAGATTTGTGCTGTCTTCTGAAATCAACTTACTGTAGTCCACAACTGTTGTCTCCAGCACAGTAGGAGGAGCCCAAGGAAAATAGTCTTCTTAGGAGTTAGATTCACCCAGAAACAGCTGTTGACATCTGGAAAGTTCAGCGATGAGCAATGAAATTCTACAGAGTAAAAAATCAGTCACAAGTCCTGATGGGAAGGAAGTTCTGGAGAGGGGTTAGCATGAGGTGCCTGAAAGGTCTTGAGAGGGCCATTTGGTTCTTTGGTCACGGTTCATATAATGCAGACCCAATGTAAAACTTTCAGGAAACTCTCTTTCATTGCTCAGTTTTCTATGTGTGTCTGACTCATTTTTCATTATCCAATAATAAATACAGTAGTGAAAGTCACCTTTAACACTTAAAGATTGCTTGGATTTTATGGGATTGTATTGAAGTGAGTGCCAAGGTGTAAAAGCCTTATGGTTGAGGTACTTTTATAACACATGCTTCATAAACCCTTATAAAGTGAGAGCAGTGCACTTCATCCTTTAAGATTACAGCGTTATGGTTCTGAGAGATGGTAATCTGGTGCTATATTCATTAATTAAATCTGTTATTAATGTTAAATTTCAGGCAATAAGAAGTGAAGTTACAAGAAGTTGAAACAGGTTAGGTCCAGGCAATTCATCTCTCATGAAAGCTCAGTGCATCTTTACTGCTTGACTGATGCCCATAGGTTGTCCTTAACTTTAAGGAAGTTTTTGAGCCACGTAAAGTGAGCAGGAATTCAAAATCTGAATCTAGACCACTGTATAGCACGAGGGATTGCAAAGACTCTAATCTTCTTAGACTCAAAGGCAATATGTGGATGCTGTTGCCCTTCTCATAGCTGTCTTGTCTGGCTTTTGAGAGAACAGGTGTCCCTCTCATCAGAGCTGTTGATGGCTAAGGAATGAGGTGGGTATGAGAGCTGAGGACCTTCTCATCCATGTGCATGCCATCCTCCAAACATTGTGCTAGAGCTTGAAGGAAGATTTCTTCTCTCCTTATTTGTGTAAATAGGGCTTCTCTCTAGAGCATTTTTTTTTTTTATCAATGACATCTTCGTCCACAATTGTGGAATGATTTTTAAAAAAAAAAAAAAAAAAAAAGCTAAATGCTGATTTTTATGGGCGATATATTTTCTAGTAAGTAGACAAGTATTTGTGACAGACACCAGTACATTTTTGTCTCAGAAGGATTTGGGCTGATTTGGTTAAGCAAAGGTTTTTTTTTAGTTGAACTGACAAGTGGTGGGGAAAGAAAAAAGGATGAGATTGTTTGCTGTGAGTTATGTCTGTCCTCTGTAGTGTTAGCACAGAAAGTTATCAGGTATGCTTTGTAGCTACGGTCTAAAATTGTTGAAGTTGGATATATACCTCTGTGAGCATAATGTAGCATGCAGGACAAGTAAATTGGAGTAATGAGGTAGGAGAAGAAGAATGGGAAAAGAATGAGCAACCAACAAGTTTTTAGTGAGAATTTTCAGACAGTCAACCTTTAATCTAAAATGCCTCAGTAGTAAAGTTAGTTTTCCCATAAGAAATTTCCAAACTGTTCACATTGAACACGTGTGATGAATTGATGTTTTGAAGAAAGAAAATGATTTTTATATCTCTAAGCCTTTAAATATAATTTTTTTTTTTTTTTTTTTTTTTTTTTTTTTTCAGTTTTAACAAAAGGAAATGGCTTAATAAGTCCAAACAAAAGAAAAGTTCTCCATTTGAACTGGCATTTTAGCTTAAAGCGTTGGAACTTTCTGGCTTTTTAAACACAAAACCAATATGGAACTTCTGGGAGTAGATTTAACTCTGGAGGTCCCATGGGATCATACAATCATTTAAATGTTTTAAATCAAAATGGGAAATCAGAAGAAAAAAAAGTGTAAGCTGAGCACTTTCAATAGAGAAATCACAATGAAGGTGTGAAGAGGAAACCTGGAGTTTCTGCTTTTGCAGTGGTGTTTGTGGCAGAACTACTTTCTCAGTTGCAGAAGAGAACAATGCAGTGATCCAAAGCAAATTGCTAACATACCGCTAAGGACCTGGGATCCTTTTGTAGCTGTGGAGGGTTGGGTGGCTTGTAGGTGGACTGTTTTATCTTTTTTGTAAGGCTGTTTTGTTTATTTCGTTTTCGAATAGCACATTCTATAGGGAAATGAAAATGTGACTAGAAACTCTGAAAAGGCCCACATATTAAAAGCACATTAAAAAGAGAAGAGGAAAATCAGAAGGCAGTACATAATGGTTTAATGCTATCTACTTATTTCTGGGAACAAAAGTCATTTATTTCGAACCTGTCTTCTTTATTCACTTACTGGGAGGCTTCCTGCTGATGTAGCTCAGTGATACTATTGCTGCAGATATTGTACCTATAAAACTTCTCCATGCTGATTTAAAGAGATGCACACTGGTAATTTAAAATCAAAATTTATGTTGGTTTGCAAAAATAAAAGGATTTAATGAGAAGTAATATTAATAAAAATGCCTTTTATGTGGCATGTTGTTTAAGTTTTTGTTCAGAGGTAGTTTATTAAATGCTTCAGCTGTATACAAAATGGATCTCTGTTGTGTTGGGACAACACAGAACCAGGGAGGAAGAGTGGTGATGAAGCTTTTGAATCTGATGCTTTATATACAGGTAACGTGATAAAGGGTTTGGGGGTGGCTGTTCCTGTGTGCTGAAGGAGGAGGATAGAGGTGATGTGCCAAGCAGGCCTTTAGAGTGAAGGCAGAGAGCAGTGAAAGGAGTTGGGAGAAGAACTGAGTGCCGAGCTGTAGGGCAGTCTTCAGCGTGGTGATGGTAGATCCAGGCAGATACGAACTCAGGCTACTAATAGCTCCAAGCCAGTAGTCTGTGCTCATCGTATCATTGTGCCTGTGAGACGTATGCTAGCTCCTTACTGGTGTGGTTCAGTATTCCAGGTCAAAGTCATCTTGTGCCTAGCTAGTCTGTGGCAGAGGAAGAGGAAGGTGGCACCATATTAATTCAACCACACGGATATACCCTAGGTGAAACCAGTGCTGAGGAAGGTATTAACTCAGTGTCACAGCTGGGATTTTAATCAGGATAGCAGGAACTCATATTCTTAGTTACAAATCCTGCCTTAGTTTTATTATCTCAGCCCTTTTAGTGGTCATTCCCATTGAATGGATTTGTGATGTGATGTCACTTTCCTTCATCTCTGCTTTGGCATTCATTCACAGCTCCTTTAAGGGTCCTACATGCTCTCTAGCAAGTACCAGTGGCTCTTCGCTACTTCTCTATTTCTGCACCAAATATGCTGTGGCAGGTATAGGTATGACACCTCCCTTCCTTGTTCTTTCAGCCTGCAACCTGTGCTTATTTCGTGGAATAAATCCCCTTGGAGGATTCAGAGCTGGATGTTTTTCCTGATCATGTGTTGAAAATTTCATTGTAGTTTATGTTCTTGCAAGGTAAACTCTCTGAAGAATATCCCTTTTATGAACTTCCTTCACTAGTTTCTGGTATTCCTTTGAACTGGAGTCCATTCAGAACAACTCTGTACGTGTCATCATTGTCCCCAAAGCTCCTGCTTTAAACAGAGATACACCACAGGCAGCTCTCTTCCTCTGTGTTCATGTCCTAAGGAGCTACCTGACGTTCAGTCTGATTTTTGTTTTGTTTTGTCTAATTCTTGTCATTCATTCCTTACTGAATTTTGGAGGCCAGACTAAAGGCTCTAGAGGAATTCCTGTGTAGTATAAACCATCTCATCTCAAATATGTTTTCAAGGACTTCCCCTTCAAAGTAATCAGTCCTGCCTCCCCATCTCCTGTCTGCTTAAACTAGAGAAGACAGCAACTGAAAATAATACTTTATATACGTATAGGATTACTAATATATTAAAATACTTTTTGTGTGTGCATATATTCTACAGTGTTGCAAGGTGAAATGTAATTTCCTTTCTAATAAAGGCTGCCATTTAATTTAATATTATAGAAAATGATTAGATCTTAAAAAACTATAAATTACATTTGACAACTCTCTGGTGCTCCTTTGCTGTTCCTTATGGCAATTATAAATGGCAATGCAGGGTGCTGGCAGCAGCGCTCGTTCTGACTGGAGTTTGTTTATTGGCTCTTAACGAAAAGCGATTAATCTAAATCTCTTCTGGGGTGGATCCTTCGCCCTGGTCCCATAATGAGAAGTGACAGTTTCAGGCCTTTGACAAATGTCCTGTTATTTCCCCTTCCAAAAGTTGTCCCATCCCCCCCTAGCTTTCAGCAGAAAAAAGACGAGCAATAATAAAGTAAAGCCCGCTCTTCCTGCTTGCCAATACTTTCTCCAAACACAACAGAAGTTGGGACCTATCCTAGCTGCATGACCAGTGGCTTTTTTTTTTTCTTTTTTCTTTTTTTTTTTTTTCCACTTTGAGCCTCCTGTTCTTCCTTTCTTTGTATTGGATCAGCCTTGCCTGGAAAAAAGAATGCTAACAGAGATGTTGGGTGTGGGATTTTTCTCCATTTGAAAACATTGGAGGAGTCTTTTTCAGGGTTGACATCAGCACCAGGTGAGGAGTGGTGGGTGACTGATGTGGTTGCACTTACAACAAGATCTGGCTGTGGTTAATCTATTCTATCTTCCCCTTTAATCTTTCAATAAGGTTGGCTGTTAATTTTCCTGTCTTAGTGGTTCTATTATTTAATCTTGCAACCACTGTTATGCTTCCGGGAGAACTATTTGCCTGGCTTTGTGAACCATCTGGTGGAAACATCACCTTTTCTATCTCCTCTGAGCCATTTTTTGAACTGTCCACATACATGTTGCAGATCCTGTGTGGATGCTTTGTGTCTGTACTCTGTCAGCTCTGCAGAGTTCTGCCCTTGGTTAAGGAGCACGGGGACAGCTAACTGTGACCTTTTAACATACAGCATTAATAATTTCGTAACCTTTTCTGACAATAGGTGGAAAATCTTATTCGAAACTATCCCCTCCTTAAATGTAAGATCTCTCCGGAACAGCTTCTATACTTGGCAGTCTTGCATCCTTCTTCCATTCTACAGATGCAAACAATTTTTCCTAATGTTACCGTTCTGTCTGGCATGGGCAACGTGGTTCAGATGAACATGGGTGTACTTGGGGGGACAACATGCTGTTGAAATCTAAGTCACCAGTGACAGAAAAATATCTTAAAATATTGGAGAGATCTTTCTTCTCTGGAGCAAAATAAAATAATATTTTGCTTAGTGTAGGTAGAAGAAAAGTATCAAACTTCCTTCCAGGTGGCTGCCTTGAGGACCTGTTCTTAAGACTTATTCCCATGCAGTTGGTCTCCTGGGGGGATGGTTCCCATTGCTGATGCTGTGCAGCAGAGCACAGTGCAGTGCACTTTTCAGGCCTTGTAGTGGTGTTTATTTTATTTTATTTATTTATTTATTTATTGTGGGAACAGGTCGGGGTTGCACTGTGAGTGAGGTAAACGAGCTGGTAAGGAGTCTGAGAGGCGTTGAAGGAGCTATGAGCTCAGGCTGGATTCATAGAGGTGGCTTCACCTTAGGAACAACATTCAGCTCTAATTTTAAAGGCCTTTTTAATTCCTTAATGGAAAGGATCAGAAACAATTTGCATTATATTCACTTTCCCTTGTTAATGCAGTACTTAAGATTAAAAATGTGCCTTTTTTCTTTTTTTGCTTGATCGGGGTCTAATATACCAAGAGTTTTACCATTCCTTTTAACTGATTTTCTGTAATTAAATAGCTGCTGTCAAAATTAATATTTCTCCCTATCATAATCTGGAGGTTGGAGCTCTGCGAAGCTGGATAAGAAAAGTTTACTTGGACATGCAAATGGGACAAAACTGCCTTGAATTGCAGTTAGCTGCTCATTTCACAGCTAAAAAAGGCAGCTTCTGGATGTGTTCTGCTGTTGAAAGGCAGTTTCTATATTTGTTTCAGCTAGTGTATCAATAACCTGCTGTGTTTAGCACAGCTCTAATTTATTTCCCACTGTTTGCCTTTATTTTATGGTGTTGGCATTTGCTTTAATGTGATGTCGTTTTCTCCAGATGTTAATAAGATGGTGTTAATGTTTCCACAACATTTTTCTTGATAACATTTACACAGAGCATGGCACCTGATAAAGTGGAACCAACCCATTCTAAAATATTGCTAATAATTTTCTAATTAAAATCAGAGGCACAAAAGCATTTTCCTCCCTGTACAAATTGAGGTCAAACACTTTCCTTTGCATGGGGAAAATTATATGTTGGTTGAGTGAATGACTATCTCCTACTGTATAGATTGGGAGCATAATGTATGAGATCATGTATCAGTGTTTGCACATACACACGTGGACTAATTTCAGGTGCCAGGAGCTGACCCAGGTAGGCATTCTGTTACCAGTGACCTGATGCTCTCATTCATAGCTCTGCAATCTGCCAGATAAGGAGCTTGAAATCTCCGGAGTGCCCTGTCATGTGCTTTTGGAGAGAGGTTTCCACATTTGTGGAGGGAGGTGATAGACTGGAAAACACCAGGAAAAGCCTGATGCGGCACTCTGAAGTTGCTCTGTCCAACCAAAATTGTCTTGAATGTCAACATAACATTTTTCTTTATTATTGGGCTTTCTGAATTTATTTGGACAAAAATGAAATCGAAGTACAGAATCACCAAATGAATCAGTAAACAGAACAAAAACCAAATGCTAAAACTACAAACTATTTGGGAAATCTTATGCGTCATTAATACTGTTGAACAATGTTCTGAATATGTCCAGCAGGAACCAGTGTTCTATGATCTCACTTTTAAATGAAGTTCAATTTTACTTTTCCATTAACACTGTATTTTCTCTATTTTCCTATTTAGATCATGCTTCTTAGTGATCCAGAGATTGAGAGCAGCATTCTCATCAGCTCTGATGAAGGGGCTACGTACCAGAAGTACCGTCTGAACTTCTATATCCAGAGTCTGCTCTTCCACCCCAAGCAGGAGGAGTGGATCCTGGCCTACAGTCTGGATCAAAAGGTGAGCAATTGGTTCTATATCTATGGTTCTTGAGCCAGGTGTTTAAAGGGATAGCGTCTAGAACCACATGCTCTTAGAGATGGTGAAGAAATTATGGCATGCTTTGCTACTCTCACCTTGCAATTTTAAGTGTGTTCAAAACCCATCTGGTGACAGAGCAAGCTGACTGGAGGGAGTGGACTTGTCAGCTGTGGACAGTGATTGTGATGGGTATGGAAATGTCAGTAGTGGTAACGGTCCAAAAAAAGAAAAGAACCTGACATTTGACATGACGTGGAGCTGCTCTGAAAAATCTGATTTGTAGGTCTTAGTGACAGCTGAGCTGTCTCTGAGCACTGAGCACTCTGAGACTGAGTCAGTTCATAACAGCTGGCTGTTGTGCATGAAGGGATGCTCGTTCTGCTTGCCAACTGAAGTTGGTTAATCTGGAAATCAGTGATCAGCAACAGATGAAGGATTCTGCTGTGCCACTCCTTAAGTCACTTTGCAGTGCTTTTGTTAGTGAGCCAACTCTTAAGTCTGCTGCTTTGTCCTTAACAAGTCTGCTCTTATGTAGCACTCCTGTCTTGAAAGACACTGAGCAATGCAGGTACAGCATGACTTGTAAATCAGGCTATAGAGTGTACACTCCACCTCTGGAACAGTGGCCCCCACTTCAGCACAAAGCTAAGACATAGACTGGATTATCAAGTTACAAATTCTAGAAGGCTTGTCAAGCTTTTCTCGTTCCTCTCTTCCGTTTCTGTCATCTGTAGACAGTACAAAGTAAAAAATGTGCTGAAGAGACACTTTAAGTTTTTTGCATTAATCTGTCAAGTGTGTGTGTGTTCTGGTTGGACTTTCAATTCCTACAGTTATTTGGGAGGTTTTTTAAAATAGGCAGTCTCACATCCCTGCAGTAGGACAATACTCCAAAAATTTAATGCCTCTGGTATTTTACAGCATTTCCTATGAAGGGCTACTACAAATCTTTACGCAAGTAGTTATTGAGAGTACAATTGAATAATCTACTACTGCTGTACTTCCCAATGTAACCTTTCCATCCCCTTGTAAATAGAATGCTATGGTAGGCACCAGGTGGTTTGCTGCAGTGCTACGGATGATGCTTGAGTGACATTTGCAAGCACAAAGCTATTGTAAATAAACTCCTTTCATAGTATCAAATACTTACTGCAAGAAGGAGTTAGTCAAATGTCAAATAGTTTTGTGCACTCAGATGTTCATTGTAACAGGGATTTTGAAGGAAGCTAGAAAGACCAATCTATTTGTTTGATGTCATGGAATTGTTTGATGCCACTTTTAAACAGGAGATTAAAAAAAATAAAAATGATACTTGTGTTTGTACAAAGACAGCCCTGAAAGAAACAGACATCTGGCGAGGTACACATGGAGGTGAGAAGCCAGATATGACATGCTGAGCTTGTGTTTGCAAAGAGGTCCAGCTGTAGTGAATGTGAAGTATCCGCTCATGAGTTGAAGAGCTATTGTTCTATTTCCAGTGCTTTGTGGCCTTTTTATGGCATGTTAGCCAGTGGAAAGAGAAATCAAATACAAAGCATGCACATCCACTAGTATGTGAGGTGTTAATCATGCTCCCCTGGTCCAGCACTGCGTTAATGGCTCAGGAGTATTTTTGCTCCTGCTCCTCCAAACTAATGATATCTGGAGAGTGTAGCCCACCTCTGCTGTTCTCATCGTCTCAGAAGAGAGCCAAGGAAAATGAAATGCAAATTAGAAACTCCCTGAGGATACTTGCCTTTTATCCCAGGAAATGAACATATTTATCTACAGTGTAAGAGCACAGAGGAGGCAAAGGTGGTCTGCTGCTTGTTGGTCAAATGGAAATAAAGCTATGGGAACTGCAGACTTTACATTTTTGTCTGCCTTTGTATTCAAGACCCACTCACGATGCTTTTCCTTAGAGTTCAGAAAGATGATGTTAAGTGCTGGCTGGATGCTGATTCTTGAGAACAACCAAGGAGGCAGTGCTTTTCTCAATTGAAGTGTTTGCTCAACATAACCCAGGTACAAGCCTGCATCTTGGCTTAGAAGAAACTGTAAAGGAATCATCACCCTAACTCGGATCATACAGTCTTAATGCAGTTACAGTTGGTACTGGGATATGGGCAGTGCAGTTAGAGTGAAAAGGCATTTCTAGAGATTGTGGTAGTGGTTTCTATGTGGAGACTCACCTAAAGAGGCCATTGTAAAACATTTCAGTCTGTCTGGAAACAAGAGCACTGCCACAGGTGAGTGGGAACTGGAGGTCATCCATGACCTTCTGCTAGATGGGGGTTAGACCAATGACAAGATGACAGTGACTTTTAGGCTAAAAATTCTAAATCTTTAAGTAGCTTTGTCAAGGTGTTGTGCATCTCCATAAGATGATTGTGGCTGTGCTGCTCTCTTGATCTTTAGAAGCCAAATCTGGATCTCACACCTTCCCACACTGCTATGCCATGCCCTTTCTCCTACATATGATAATGGGGTCTTGCCAGTGGCAACATTCACTTCATCTCTCTGCTTCAGAGCAGATGAAAGATATGGGGAGATCCTAAAATATGTGGCCAGAGAGGTTGCAGTAGTGCTCTGCAGATGTGAGAAGGCTACCCAAAGAGGCCATGCTGTTGTCAGGGGCTCATTCCCCCATTGCAGCCTGGTTCTTATCTTTCTCTATCATTTGTTTTTGTGACCATTTTCCTGTGAGGCAGCATGAAGTTGTCTGGCACAGACTAGGTGGTGCTGGGTCAAAAAGAGCTTGCTTTCTTACTTTGTGTATCCAGGTTGTGGGGGTTCACCTGCTCTGAAACACATCTCTTATTCCAGGGGCAAGCTGTTCCTGAGAACAGTGCAGGTACCTTTTAATTTAAGTGCATGCAAGGTCAGTAACATATAAAGTTTATCATTAGCCTGGAACCTGCTGCTAATACTCAACTACAGATGGTGTGACCACGAAGGTGCTGGTGAAAGTCAGTGGACAGCTGGATAGCAGGAGACCAGAGTCTTCCACCTCTCTAAGCTTTAAAAGTGTGTGTGACCTTTAAGGTCTGTTTGTAGCATTTATTTTGGAGACAGATTTAAACATGCAAATACATTGGAAAACAAATGCATACAGTTTGACTCCCAACAGTAGGAACTATTAAGGGAAGATCGAATCTGTCCTCTCATGAATGTGTAAACAAACTTGTAAATTTCATTTCACTTTGCAGATTAAAAATAGGTTTCAGATTAATATTTATGTTATTTTTATTTCAGTTTAAAATAATACGGTGTTGTAAGCAAGCAATGGTCAACTTGGAAATTCAATAGAATGAATCTGAAAATGCGTTTCCCCTAGTATGTTGTTACATACAATATAATGAAAAATCAACAGCTAGCACCCTACTAAAAATCTACAGGTTTCTGCCTAGATCAGAAGGTTTTAAAATTGTTTTGTGTATAAAAATAGAAAACAATATTAATGCTTTTGTGTGAAATAAAATTACTCAATATTTTGGACCTTTCTGCTAAAAAAATTTCTTGATGTATTCTCACCTAGAGTTCCACTGCAGTAATTCAAACCTCTTTTTTTAATCAGTTTTATGTTCTAAGCAGACCTTCCTTTTTCTAGTGAACTTTTATACATTGGTCAACAATATTAGGCTATTTTTCTAGTTAATTAAAAAAAAACAACCACCACACACACGCACAAAAACCTTACATCTTGAATTCAGTCTTCTAGTAGACTTACTTGTCCCTTCCAAATCGATGTTTTCTGCCAGTTTAGGTGTATTCACTGTGAATAACTGGAATAATAGAGAACTTTGAGACCCTTGTGGAGCCACAATCAATACATGTCCCCTGCAGCTTGACCATGGCCAAGCCATAGCGGTTTCTAGGATGTGCTATCACGTTGTTGTTTGTTTGTTTTTTAACCCACCAAACAGTTACTTCCTACAGTCTTTTTAACTTGCTTAGGAGAATGCCCTGGAACCTCAGAATGTGTGTATGTATCTGTGATTTATAAGTCTTTTCTTCCCTTTCCTGAGCAAGTGATGCCTGTCTGCGCTAATATCCTAGTTGTGAATTTTCCCAGCAAGTCACTGTTATGCCACTATTATGTGTGATTTTGATCATAAGTTTATGCTTGCAACTTCTCCTGCTGGTGCTCTATTTTACTCTCAGCCTTGATGTTCAGGCACAGCAGATGCTCTGCAGATTGACTTATTGATCTTTTTACCTTTTCTTCTGTAATGTTCTTGCAAATAATCCTACTCCCTTATCTTATTCATTACACAGATCTTTTTTTTTTTTTTTTTTTTTTTTTTTTTAACCTATACTTGGTCTTCTGCGCCAGTCTCACATGAACCTAGTTTAAAAGTCAAGCCAGGTCTTGGCAAAATCTTATGTCCAAAAATGAGTTTCCTCTTCTTTAAGAGATGGAGTGCCATACCCATCTTGGATATCTTCCCAAAGCTTTGTGTGTGTCTGCTTTATTGATAAAATAGTGCAACCTGATGTGTGCATGGGTCAGTTCTGTTAATGGCAGCCTGTGGCCCTTGGCAGAAAGTGGGCGCTGTGTAAACATTATGGCCAGTTTTTCTGTGAGGCAGGCTTGGTCTCGCTAGTAGTGCCTGTATTGGCACTTATATTTATATGTCAGTACAAAGGGAAAATGGGATTTCATGCTCAAATTTTCATGTTTTTGCAGAAAAGTATGTAGGTAGTCATTTTAAGTGATCCTTGTATTAAAGTGTGATGGAAAGGGGTGGGGGTACGTGAAAAAAGCTTGCTAATAACTTTTGGAAGGCATTGGACACTGCTTTATGGATCGGTGTGGAAGCTCAGAGTCCATCAGTCTAGACATGAGCTATAGTTTTCGTTGCTAATGTTCAGAGTGGCTGAGGATGTAGATCTTGAAGTGGCCCCATTTGGTCACGAATCCAGCCCCTCCTTTACCGAGCTTTTTAAGAACTTGGAACTCCCAGGTTGTCTTTTTGAATCATCTCCTGATGAAAAGCAGTCTCACTAATATTTCTAATCCTAGTATTTCAAGTGCTTCCTAATTTGTCTCACTTATTCAAGGAACCAATTATTTCTCAATAGCCTCAACTTTTCTACCTCACATACCCTTTTGGGGAATGAATCAGTCTGGAGGTGGAAATGGAGGGGAGTTTCCAGCTTCGTGGAACTTAATTCAGAATGACTTTGAATCTTCTTTCACAGCAGCATGCACAGCCCTCTTGCATGAATATTTATTTAAAAGAATTAAAAAGAAAAAAAAAAAAGAAAAAAAAGAGAAAATGTTACAGAATTAGGAGAGAGATTTAGAGCATTTAAACCACGTTTGTTAAGAGAAGAAATCTATGCAAAGAGATTCACTTCTCCCTGTCTTTTGCAGACCAAAATGTGATTGGGAAGAGGTGGGAGAATGAATAGTTCAGTACCATACCATCTTAAATTCCTCAGCTACATCACTATGAATTTTGGAGAACTGCATAAACAATGAGTTTGGCAAGCAATGACTTCTCTCTCCATAGTGCTTAATCTTCAGGAGGAAGTGAACAAAAGGAAAGGGGTGTCTCAATATCACTTTGAATGAAGTGATAAAATGTGCAAGATAACACAGGACTGTATCACCAAATTGCATCTGGTACACAATATCAGGTCTGGCTGGGGAGATGTCCTCAGTGTTGGAGATGTAGCGAGTTATGATCTAAAAAATTAACTGTGATACATGTCAGAGCCCTGACTATCTCAGTTAAACACTGCTGAATTTATCAGAGGGAATCACAGATAGCACTGCAACTACGTGGGAAAGTTTTAATCACCCAGACACACAGAACTACAGCCATAAGGCAGTGCCTTCCTGCTGCCAGGTGAAATTCACCACTGGAGTTTGAGCCCAGGCTCTCAGTACAGCACAGGGCAGCTAAACCAGGCTGTGTGTGTGTTTTGGTTTTGTTTTTTCCAGTGTCCAGCTGGGTAGGAAGCTCCCAAAGAAATCCAGTGGGACTTGCTGAGAGGAAGGCAAACCTGGATTCACGTTCTTCCTGAAATTTAGACATCTTCTTCCAGGCAGGCATCCATCTTACCCTGGAAATCCTTGTGGGAAGCCATTTTGTGCAGTCATACAAAGAAATTAAGTGAAAATTTATGCACACACACAGAGTAAGGCAATTCATCTCCTCTTTCCCCGTCACAGTAGGTCAGTGAGCTGGGACACTGAGAGCCCTCAATCCTTCTGAAAGACGCTTGGTCCCTGTGTCTCAGGGGGTGCCTGTGCTACAAGGTTTGGAGCTTCACTCCCCCTCCACCTGCCCAGCTCAGCTTCACTAGCACAGAGTCTTGGGAGTTGTATTCTTTATTTCTAGCAAGTGCTCTGACCCCTGGTCTTCATTATTTATTTATTTATTTATTTATTTATTTATTTATTTTTATTTTTTTTTATTTTTTTTTTTTTTTTTCTGTGCCTCAGAAATTTAGGTGCGTAGGGACTTCAGGGTTGTGTTCAGGTGAGAATATTGCACTTGAAGTTGGAGATCCTGCTGCTGGACCGTACATTTCTACGACAATAGTTTCATGATGCAGCATGTCCAAACTCAGATGCAACTCTAGCTCCTTCACGTTTTCTTTCCTCAGGAACTGAGGCATGGAGATGATGAGAAAAGGTGGGCTGGTGACTGCCCCACATGGCATTTTGATATAAATCAGCAGACACTGACAACTGTCGCCTGGTCCTCAGCAGCAGTCCTGGTCATGAAATTTAGATGTAAGTGTAGTTGTCAGGGTGTGAACAACCTCTCCTCTTATCAGCGTTGACTCAAGACTGAACCTCTTGGGTAAAATTCAGCTTTTCTTAGCAAGATGTGAACATTATATTTAACAAGGAAAAAAAGCTCTTTCTGCTCCCACATGAACCCTTGGTAGAATCACCATTTAGCTGTATGAGGTGAGAGAGCACACTGGGGCCAATTTCTCAGCTTGGCTCACTGACATCTGAAGAGCACGACGGCTGTGGTTCCAGTGCTATGACTGCGATACTCAGTGCTCCAATTTATTTTGTGTCCATCACATTGGCTTTTGAGCCCCCTGTGGCATGAAGCTGGAGACACACCTACTGCATTCTTCTTTTCACCCAGAGGAGAAAGAATTGAGGAAGCTGCCATAATCGCAATTACTTCTACAGGCCTGTCATAGTGAGGAATGAAATAGTGTATGTTGCTGTGCTGTAAAGGAACACTTCGTGTTTCATGTTTAACACAAGTCTCGTTACAGTAACTGCTCTTAGAAATCCCTGCCGCCCTGACTGATCCGTTGTATTACACATTCATAGTAAAGCAATCCCTGCCCCAGAGAGCTTGCAATTAAACGTAAAGCTGACAGACAAAGCATTGTCCCCAGAGAGTTGATAGTGTATTCAGGCACAGGTCATTAAAGTGTTTCATTGCCTAACTACCACCAAGGGCTATAACAAAGTCAGAAGCTGAATCCAGATTGAGTCCTGTTCCCATGACTTAACCACAAATACGCCTTTCATCTCTCTGCCTTTTGAATGCTCTTCTGAGAACATCAGGTTCCACAAACACATCATGTGTCCTTTGCTGGACAAGCCACCTGCCAGAAGCTCTCCCAGGCAGGCAGAACTCCATCAAACAGATAAACTGAAATGTTAGTGAAGTTGGATTTTTTTTTTATTATTTTTTTATTTTTTTTTAGGCACTAAACCCTTGAGGTTGGGAATATTTAAAGGCAATTTATGGAAGTTTCTTCTTCAATATGTTAATGAACTGAAGAATCGAAATCACTTAACTTCATTTACAAATCATGAATATGTATCAGTGCCTTTAAATGAAAGGACGACTAAAACAGATATAGTGTTTGTTCAATTCATTAGAAGGAAGACAATTTATCAGGAGTTTTTTTTTTTCTACTCTTAAACTAAAGCTATATGCAAATATAGGGAAATCAAGACCTTGTGCTAATTCTACTGCATGATGAATATTTTTATAATCCTAATTAGAACCAGTCATTTAGTTCAGCAATTTCCCCCAATCTAGCCAATTTGAAATTAAAATAGATGCCTTGATTACAAAACTCATTAGCAAAGAAGCACCCTTTTTGCTAACCAGTTCATTTGGAATGCACAAACTGAATGAAGTGAGGAGCACTTGTGTTGTCAATTGCCATAAGTGAAGTGAGCCTTAATTGTTAGCATTGTGAAGTATTTGTATTGCTGCATGTTTCATTGCAGTATAATATATCATTCATTAAATGTAACAAAAGCAGTTTTTA
The DNA here is from genome assembly GCF_009819795.1 of Aythya fuligula. NCBI lineage: Eukaryota > Metazoa > Chordata > Aves > Anseriformes > Anatidae > Aythya > Aythya fuligula. Next base: position 25,670,757 of record NC_045565.1, read on the forward strand.
AATGATTTAATTAAGTGTTGTTGGTGCACCAGGTAATTTTTATGAAGTCAAATGTCACTATTGTTTGCGTTTGAAGTATTGATGGGCATTACTGTTGGAAAGAAGACTTATGACTCTGCATTTATCATTCTGATTATGGTAAGCCTGGCAGTTTTAATAGGAGACAAGAAATTAAATTATGCAGCATTGGCTCCACTTCAGAAATGCCCAATGAATTTTGTCCTAGCAAAATAGTGAACTTTGGGCTTGTGATGATTTGTGGTGGCAAAAAGAAAGTAACTGCTTCTGAAACTTGATTTAGCTAGAACAGACTTTCCTATTGCTTTTTATTTATGTTATAGATACTTCATGAACAGGTTTTACTTTGAGGAGGAAAATATAGAGATAAATGGAGTGAGACATTCAATGCTTAAATGTACTCTGCTGCTGAAGAAACCTGGTTTATTGTATAAGAGAGCAAAGATCCAGTGTTTTATTCCTGGGCCATGCTAAATCATGGCTGTACATTGATTTTTATCTGGAGCCTAAGTGTGGCAAAAGGTGGTTATAAATATAGAAAATAGAAATAAATATGAGGTAATGGAGAAGGTAGAAGAATAAGAACACCGGAGGACATGATTTATTTTTACCTCGCTGTAGAGATCTGAAATGTAGCAATGTACACCTGAACTGGATGACTAGGCTGTGATAGTAGTTGGTGGTTTACTGGATGATGTTGATTGACTTCTGGGACTAAATGTAGGTAACTGTTGTAGAATGAGGTACCTTGGGCTAAAGTAGGCTTACTAGGGTTCAACTGTCTGTCAAGGAAGTTACTCGCATAGCTGAGATGTAAATATTTGCCATATAGATACCCGAGATTAAGGGCTGTGAAACCAACCCTGATGTCTGGGTTTGTGGAAAATGGGTTACATGGGGATATGCTTCCAATGTGATCAAAGCAACAAGTAGTATTAAGTTTCCCTGTTTCTGCTATCACACCTGTGACCTATATTGATCTGCTGCCCTGGAGGAGGGTGCAAAGTAAAGGTTCCTCTGTTCTATGTTGGGATTCTTCTGTGTAGATGTGAGTTACCTGCTAGGCTGCTTCAGCAAAGTGAGATGAATCCAGGAGGGTTTTCCTAACCTACCTTTTTACCTTTTCTTTATTTTTTTCCTTTTTTTTTTTTTTTTTTTTTTTCTCTTTAATTTTTCTTTGCCTTCTGCATTGCATTTCAAAACTCCTTCTCAGTTTTTTCGTGGTCTGATGGCACCATGAGTTCTCCCCTGTAATCTGTTGAGCAGAATTACAAGTGGTATTAATTTTGGCTGCAGAAAAAAGCACAATTCGGCTGTTGACTCCACTCAACTGTCTGCTGATGTTGACCATGGAAAACTTCAGTCTAGTGTCATTTTCCATCACTGAACTGATTTGACTTGGTGTTTGATTTTAGAAATGTCATTGACTTTTCCAGGCCAAGGAACAACAGGATTAATTTTACCAAAAATACTACAGATGAAGTAATAGAAAGGAGCATGTGACAATGAATATATACTTACATGAATTGTCATCAGAAGTTCACTTTGAATAGCACTACCTATAAAATATAGAATTTAGTAGGAAAAAAAAAGGTAACCCTGACCTCAGAGCAGCAGCAAAATGCTTTAGCCTGAACCTACCTTTAAGATTTTGCGTAAGTGCTTTTTTGGATTAAGGCCAGTAAGTGTGAGGACCTTTCCAAATTAGGGTGTAAAGTGGTTCTACAGACAGGCTTTCACTATTACAAAGAGCCTGTAAAGACATACGAGTAATGTGGGCACAAGGGCTTTTAGTGCAGGGATTTTAAGTAGTTTCACTGTCTTGGATTTTGCTATTATCTCATGTTTCTGTAACAGTTTAGGACATTAAAGCCGTAGCCTGGGGGTAGATGTGTCTGCCAGCGACTGAACGTATGACCGTAGGCATGTAGAACTGAATACAGAGGGACGCCGTCTAATTCCCTCTGACCACGAGTGCCTTCTGCAAGATGGCAGTTGAAAAGCTGTTATCTTTTGTTAACCGTGAAGGGTCGTGTGCTTCCCAGTAGGATCAAGGACCCAGCAGCTCCCATTACAGTTAGTGATTCAGATGGCTGAGAACTGTTGGAAATCCGCCCAACAGGGACTGTGCTTTCTGTCTGGGTAATGGGGGCGTTAATTAGTATTTGTACATTGCCCTGACAATGCAAGGCCTCCCTCTTTGGAAGTGTTGCACATGAAGATGGCAGCGGGCCACTTAATGAGACAGTAACTTTCATCCTTATCATCAGAGATGGGTGGCTGGGATGGGATGGGATGGGATGGGATAGACCAGTGCCCTTGAGGCAGCCAGCTGGATGGATGATGTTTAGGGCAGAAGGTGCTGTCCTTGCCTACCACTCCTGCACCCACACATGCCTATTTGCTACATCGTCAGCGACCAAGAGCTGGGGCAGTCTGTTGGGGTGCATTTCTGCTTGCCAGAGCAGGAACTTGCAGCCAGGAGTGGGGATAGCAGGCTGCCCCTTGCTCTTGCTTCTGTCTCTAACAGGAAGGTGTTTCAGCTTCCTGGTAGCAAAAGCCGAACCCTCGGCATGTTTGCATAACCTGGAAACCATGTTAGTACTTGTGAAAAGGGCTAGGTGAACTGTGCAGGGATGGGAACCTTTAGGAGGTGTGCAGTCCTGAGCCCAGTGCAGAGCCTTGGCTGTAGCTGGCAGTGCTGAGGAGGACCAAAGCCCTTGCCACTGTGTTATTTCTAGCTGCTACCATACCCGTGCTTTCAGTTGCAGTGGATTTGGCCATCAGATCCTGCAAGCTGGCCTTAGACCACACAGAGGTCTCTATTTCATTTGAGGGTCTATTGATATGGTGGTAGTTTCTTCTTAGTGCTTTCCTGCTGGGCACATTTAACACAACACTCTTACTGTATCTTATCCATACCAGTATCTTCTCCAAGGCTTTTTTTTATACAGCTGAGAGGTGCATGTCTGAGAGCCAACAACAGAGAAACTCCAGGAAAGGGTTGCAGGCAGCTGACATTTCATCTCCACCACTCTACTGTGAAGCACAACTGGATTTAGTAGACCTCAGGATGCCATGGGGACTGTTGTACCATGCAGTCCTTAGTAACTCTCTTCAGGCCGTAACCATCTGGTTTACACAGGTGTTAGTGTGGTCCTGTCCTGGTCGTGTTACCTACAACTGTCAGGAGTATTTAAATGGCTCAGAAGTAACAGCTTTATTGTTGCCAATACAGAGGCAGAGGGGACAAGGCAGTGAGAGAGGCTAGAGGGAAACTGAGGCACAGAAAGTTGCAGTTGAAGGAGTTGTGCAAGGTTAGTTGCTAATCAGAGGCAGAGCTGCAAAGTTACCCAGACCTCTGAACTCATATTCTGTTTTCCTTTCCGCTGCCATTCGTGGTCCTGCAGAAATGTTATAGGTGTTCCTCTTCTTGCAACCTCACTTCTGCCCAGGCGTCAGACAGCTGGGGTAAGAGCTCAGCGTGGGAATTTCATGCTGGCAGATGCTGTAATTGCAAATGGACCACAGGGCAGCGAGGGCACTTTGTTTATGTTGTAGCACAGCGGTATGCTCAAAAGCTCACACGTTTCGTTTCAAATAATGTAGTAGCTATTGTATGAAGCAGATTTCTGTAATACTGGAAGGTGGTACGTGGCCCTAGTTTTGTTTCAGATTGCCCTTTGCAAATAGGTTTCTCTGTTTCTCTTCTCTCCTTTGTGAATCACTCCAAACCGTCCCTGCCTCCAGTGCTTGTTTCAGCAGGTAAATGGACCATGTCCTGATCTAATAGCACACCTGAGCTGGTTTACAAAAGACGTGTGCAGCCACATATGTAGCAGCTGAAATTGAAAGTGGGTCCACCGATTTTATCAGGGAAATGCTGATTTACATCACTGGAGGATTTGTCCTGAAAACTTTTATGGTATTCTGCTCCCTCGAGAAAACAAGATAAATGTAGTTTACTCTTTCCAGTGTACAGTATTTTTTCCCCCAAAACTGCCTGCTGAGAGATACAGAGTCCCTGGTGGGCTCATCCGCCTGTGTGTAAGCTATTGCTTATGCAAAGGTGACTGTTTGTTTCCATTGCTCAGGCTTGATATATGAAAATTCACTTCTGCTGTGTTTTTTTTTTCTCTCCTTCTGATAGGATCTGCATGTAACCAATGTTATTCTAGAGAATAAACTTGCTGGAGGCACAGCCTGAAGCCTTTTGACCCTCAGTAGGCAGGGATGTTTCTAAAGCTCAGTGGTAACGTAGTGTGGTTTTCAGCTTTTCATGCACATTGCCTCAGTGGTAAAAAAGGAGGCCAATGCATGGATTTTCTGGTCTAACACCTCAGGAATACCAATCCCAGCATCTTAAATAATGAATTAGTCTTTTCAAAGTCATGAATTTGGCAGAAAAAAAAAAGACTGAGAAGGTGTTTGAGTAATTTCAGTTGTTCCTTCATATTTCTCCTGATGCTTCTGTGACTGAGGACAGGTTGGGAATTGTGTTTTTCAAATGCCTCCTCGCTAGAACTCTGTCTTTAAAGAAAACACAACAACAAAAGCAAGCAAGCAAAAAAGGCCAAGATTTTCATAATCTGATTCCAGTGCTGTTCTGCTGTGGTCCATTTACCCTTCTGACAGAGATCTTTATTCATCATGGCAAATACTTTCTGTCTTCAGTTGCATTTGGTCTGTATTTGAACCTGGTTTTCCATGGAGGTTGCCTGGGACAAGACTGGAGGGCTGGTGTGCATGCGGCAGAAGCCCCACAACAGTTGTGTGGCAGTTACAAAATGTTCTTCCAGTATAATAAAATTCTTTGGGTTTGTGTTCAATTGATTTTTATAGGACCACGGGTGGCTGTAAAATGAAAGTTAGGGCATGATGCAGTAATATTTTGGTACTTCGGAAGTGCTGTAGGTATGATAAAAGGAGGAGCTGAGGGACTGAAATGAGGGACGATATTTTTGAGAAAGGGACAACTGGAAAAAAAAACAACAAACACAACCAAAACAACAAACTCAAATCTTTATAGAAAGTCCTGGGGATTCTTTAGAGCAAAGGAAGAAAGCCTGATTCTTCCCACAGTCGCCTACCTTGGGCAGCTCGTTTCTGCCAGAGGCTCAGTAATCACAAACCATCTGAATTTGGTAGCATTTTATACTTGCAGTGTTCGAGAGATAACAGCACGTCCAAATAACATGTTAGCAGAATACACTGTACCCAAGGGGACTTTCCTGCCATATAATAGCAGCACGATAGTGTCATCAAAAGTTTTGCTGCCAAATCAAGACTCTAGTTTTGTCCTCGTGCAGACACAGCTCTTGCTTCAGGCCAGTTGCTTTCCTCAGATCGTGGTGCAAGTCCACGAGTGTTATGCACGCAGCCCCAGCAGCAGTGATGTGACAAACCTGAGAGAGGTTCTGTTGCAAAATTGAGTCTGATGTTCCCTATCGAGATGACTCGTGTTTTTCTTTGGTGACAGCATGGAGAAGGCTGCTTTATTTTTCTCCGCAGTCTTCCTTTATCCTAAGAATTGCACTGTGCCATCAGTGTGAGCGTTGGTTTCCTTCAGGAATTAATGTTGTTTTGTATCGATTGACTTGTAGGCTATTGTTGGCTTGGATCAGGTTTGCTTATTGTGTCCCCATGCCTCCATTCTGCAAGGTGGATTGAAGGTACCTAGAGTTTGAATTAAATCAGTAAGTAGCTTAAATATAGCTACTGCATAATATAGAGAGAGAGCTGGAGAGAGAGGTTAGGTAAGAACATCCTTTTTTGTTGCATGATTTGCCTTTGCAGATTCACTTATTTTAAAGGTATAATTTTCCACTGTTTGATTGCAGGAACTGGATGATAGATGAATCAGAGATGACAGTGTAAATGGTGTATGCCCAATAGCCCTAGGGGATCCCTGAAACATGCAAGTTTCTCATTTGGTGATTTTTCTGGCAGTGATGCCTCAGTGCCGTGACAGTTTCTGCTACAACTGTCAAGCTAAATTGTTCCTGATGGTGGCTGGCATTTACAATGATGCTGTTCATTTGGGTTCCTCCTGTAAACATCTGTATGCTGCCCTTCGTGCTGGGGCACGGGTGGTGGTGTCAGTCTCCCCTGCGTGTCTGGATCAGGATGAACTGAAGCACCGTGGAGCACAGGGAGGACACTGTCACTTGTCTCTCATGAAGTCACTCATTGTTCAGGGTATAGGAAAGGATATTCTCCTGCAGCTTTCCAGATTTGAAACCCCTTCCTACACGTGAAAGGCTTGGCTGTATGTGTCTAGAGAGAGGTGCTTTTGAAAGCAGGCTCTGCTTTTACCTTCCATAGCTGTCTGCTGGCAATGCATGGCTTGCCAGGGGATCTAGCCACGGAGAAATACCATTAGCTAGAGCTGAACTGAATTCCTCCCCAGGATTTTTAGAGTGTTACAGTAAGAGCAGCACTGGAGAATCTCTTCAAGCTAGCAGAATACCTGGCAGAGACCAGAGTTGACTGGGGAGAAGGAGGGTGACGTTGAGAGGAACTGAGTTTCTTTATTATGTGATATGTTCAAGCTCCTAGACGCAAGTTTGCTTTGGCACTTGAGGCATTCAGTGAATGAAAGCTTATGGGCCATTTCATATTAAAGTTTAATTCTCTTGATTTATTGTAGGAGTGGATATGACAAGTGTGAGGTAATGAAGATGGCCTAGAGGAAGGAATTGTAGATGATGGTACAAGAGCTAGGATGTTTGAGTAGGAGACAGTATTTGTTGGCATAAAGCTGATGCACCTTCTATACTACCAGAAGCTGAAGTTTTCTACTTTGTTTTTATAATCTTTTTAATTTATAGAAGTTATTTCAGTCATAGTTATCCTACAGGGAACATCTGTGTTCACTTTTGGGGAGCACAAGACTCCCACTGACTGTGGTGGGCCTTGCTCTGTGATAGTTTGTTCCAGTGCCTGGCCTTGGTTCCAGGCAGCGTAGAGCATTCAGGCTGTGTGTGGGGGAACAGAATTGTCCAGACAGGGATTCTTCCCATTGCGGAACCTGTACACTTCTGAAGCAGTGCCCATTCATCCATTGCAGCTTCCCAGAAACCTTTCTGGATTGCATCTGGGGCATATCCATGACCCAAAGGTAGTCCGGTGTGCTGTGACAGCCTGGAGATGCCTGCTGCAAGGCCCAGCAGGAGTACAGCCAGAGTGAATGCAGTGAGATGCCAGGTGCACCATCCTTCCTGCCTGGTGGATCTGACGGACAGAGAGGAGAGTGGGGCTCTTTTGCCCTTTTGCAGACTGTGTTGCTGTTAGAAGCAGCAGTAAAGTGGAAAGGAAATTAATAAAAATTAGTATTTGCAATCCCAGGAATTCTATCTAGCTCTGTTTTGTAAGGATTAGAAGTGTCTGTCTCTGCTTTCTCACCCGTGCCGGCCTGTTCTTTGTACTCACCTCTTCATTTTACATCTTTCTGTGAGTCATCCAGTATAAATCCCTTCAAAGCTTCCCATTAGTTTGGTGTTATCCCATTATCATACAGGTAGGCAGCAGTTCTGTGCTTCCTTTTCACAATCCCTGGAGAACATTCAACTCGGGGAATCTATCTCCTCAGGTCACCTCTTTATTATCTCTCTGTGACTTCCCTCCAAGTTGTCTGGCACCCGTGTTTGCGATGCATTTCTCGGTGTATGCATCTCTGCATCAGCCCGAGTGAAACCCACTCCAAGGAGAGCAGGGAGTGCTCAGCTGTTGCAGACACGTACCGGGGCTGACGTGCTAATGGCACTGAGCAGAGCAAACCCCTCGAGCTTCACAGCTTTGGTTATCGCGTGTGCTTGCAGGGAGGCTGCAGCGGTGTCTGGCCTCGGAGAAAGGTGGGATCAGAGCAGGATTAACTGGAGCTCCCGAGTGGGAGCAGCTTTGCTTGCTGTTCTGTGGGATTGCTGCCAAGGGGACGATGGCCTCAGCTAGGGGAAGGGGGTGTTTTTATTTTTTTAATGTATTTATTTTAAACTCATTTCCATTATATGTGCTGGGTAGTGTCAGGTGCATTTCAGCTCAGTGTCTGCAGGGTGGTGGGCTGCATAACTTGACAGCTGTCTTGAGTGAGCTCCCTGGCCTGTGAAAAAGCTGATGAATGCAAAACCGAAGCTGACTTGGGTGGCAGGGTGTGTGTGTTAAATTACGTGCAGTTTAACCTGGAGCAAAATGCATTGCTTTAATTTTGCCAAAATGACACTTTCTGATTGAGCCCAGATTAATATTTCTTTCTTTCAAGCCATGTGATTTTTTTTTACATGAACAACAGTTACATCTCAATAAAATTCCATTCTGAATGCAAATTTGAACCCCTTTTCTTTAATGCCCACATCTAAACTTTCAGAAATGTTGTTTCTTCCACTTAAAGAAATAACTCAGCAAAATCTTATGAATTTGGTTTTGGTGGTGGGAAATCCATTTCACTAATCTGGGGAAATGAAATAACCAATCCCCCACCCACACACACAAAAAAATTCCACACCTGTCTAACCAACCTTTCCATTAAACCTTGATCCCCATAATATGGAGGTTATCCTACAGACAGTGCCACAGGGATTGTAAAGGAAGGAGGAGAGGAAGAACCAAGCATGTGATTATAGTTTTATGTCCCACTCTGGCTAATGTCTGAGCCTCAACTGCTTTACCCAGTGTAGTATTATGTTCAATAAACATGAAAGATGGGTCTGTAATAGCAACAAATGTACCCATACGCTTGCAGTTTAATTAAAGGCATATATCACACAATAAAGCACATTCAAATGAAAAATCTTCCCATTAGACATGTGGTTCCCATTTATTTCCCCTTATTGTTAAACTTTTGGAGTACAAGCAGTGAACGAGCGCAAAGAGGGGCTTCTGAAGAGGTGCACTGTGGATTCCCCAGGAACAAGCAAGATGTTCCTGCTGGGACGGGAGAGCACAGAGCTCCCTGGTGCATGGTGGAGCTGCACGGCCCTGTTGGATGCACCCATGCAGCTGGTGGATCTAGTTAGCACAGACCTCACACCAAAAACTGCCTGATTATTTTTTTTTTTAAGCTGAGAAGAAGCTGGGCTTCAAAGGGACAAGGCTGGCTTGGAGGGAGAAAAGTCAGCAGCCATTAGAGCTGATTTAAGCTTTTGTCACTGTAAAAGATCTGATCCTGAAGCAGCAGCTAAAGAAGAGAAGAGAAGCCTGCAACTATCCTCAGCTGAGCCTATTGGATGCCAGTGGAAGAAACACTAGTAAAGGTATCCCCTGGTGCACCTTGTAGACCCTGGTAGCAGGAGGCAGCTCTGCCGCCTCCACCCCATTCTGGTCTCTTCACAGTCCCAGTTATCATCCCCCCTTCCCCTGCATCCCTGACCCTTCCTCTGTCTAGTCTCACTCTCTGCTCTGCATCACTGGTGTGGGAAATTATGTCCCCATGCTCCACACATTGCTCACCCCATCTGTTATGTCTCTCTCCATTCACAGATGCTGGAGGGCTTTTATTTAGTTATTTATTTTAGTTTCTTTTTTTTTTTTTTTTTTTTTTTTCTTTTCTTTTCATTCCCCCTTGTATATCTTTAGCTTTCACTAAGGTTTATTAACTAAACTTTAATCACAAAGAGATTGGTGGCAAAAAGTTGTTCAACTTTAGCCCTCCCTCACCCAGACTCTAGAACTAATTTTGCAGTGGTTAAAATGGCAGGAAGTAAAGAATAAAAAACGCAGTCAAAGCCAGCTTTCTTTCAAAATGCCATTTCTGTTTATAGTACCTTCTGCAAATTGTTGAAACTAAATTATTTAGAAATGATCGAAATGTGCTTTGACCAAAACAAACACATTTTTTCACCCTTAAAGAGAAAAAATCTGAATGTAATGCTTTTCATCTTGGTTCTGTAAAAGTCTGGCATTTCAGGGGGCAGGAGAGAAAGTAGGGCAAAGGGAGCCTGTTTTTCACTCAGGATTGAAACACACTTTAATGTCTAGTGCTGCTCATTTATGTCACTGCTCCTGTTGCAGCTGTATCTGGGTTCCTTGTTCTACTACAAACCAGTCATGCAGTGGAAAAGGAGAAGATATGCTGTGATCTCAGCAAAAATGGCAATTTTTTGGCTGAGTATACTGGATACCAATTAGGCTTAAGAGAAATTGAAATGTGAAGGTTTTTGATGGACATTTTTTTTGCCAGCGTAATCCACTTTCTGCTTTTTCTTGGTAGTGAAGTGGAGAAGCAAAGCTCTTGCTTTGAGCATTTGGTTTAAGCAAACTCAACTGCTGTGAGTGGACAGATCAGGTTGAAAGCTTTTTTTTTTTTCTTTTTCTTTTAACTATAAAACCATGAAATGTGACATTGGTGCCTTATCTGGTTGCTTTATAAACCAAGTCTGGACTGAGCTATACAATTACAATGTGAAATTAAGTATTTTCAAAGTTTTGGAGGTTTGCACAGAAGATCCCTGACTTTTTTTTCTTATAATGGTGGAGTGTAGTCTGAGTTTTTGCCTGAAGACCTGCTTTTGTCAGCCAGCATGTAAAATATTTTAGTAATAAATTTTAAAATTTTAAAGCATAAATAAAACTTCCTATCTTCTGATTTTTTTTTTGCCCGTATGTGACAGATGATAGAAATACATTTAGTATTTTATTTCTGTCTAGCCCAGTTTCTCACCAAAATGATCTGTTTCTAGTGTGCCTTCTACTGTACAACATCTGTAGCAAAATGAGCAGCTTTTAGTGGATCTTGGGCACGCAGCACTCTGTGGATGTTCTTTTTCCATGCCTGAGACAATCTGGCTGTACTGTGCTAGAGAGGAGCCTTGGGCTGTAATGAGATCTCTTCATGCCAGCCCTTAATCACCTGGAAAAGAAATCAAAGCATAGAGACAAACTGGTCCATTTGTTTTCATTACAATTACTAGTTTAAACAACTCTGTGTAAACTAAGTCCATAAATATGATGCTGGTAGACTTGCTCTTAAACTCAGCTCCACCAGCTGTTACATGAATCTTTGTGCTCAGGAAGCAGGATTTATTTTTTCAGTTCTTTAGGGTGGAGCTGTCAAGGATGCCTTACCAGAATTATGATTTCTAGCAGCTTGTGGCAAGAGCCCTCCCTTACCTTCTTTGAAGGTCCAGAAGAACTTCCAAGCTTTAGATCTTGATTCTTTTGCAGCCCAAACAAAGCAATGTGTTGAGGACAGGTATTTCCCTGGGAGGTGGTGGAAGGAACAAGCACAGATGGTATTGTTATTCTTGAACTGGTTATCAGCTCAAATGTCACACTAGCCTTTGTGTCTCGTTATGGTTATTGTTTGACACACCAGAAGGACCTAACAAAAAAACTCAGTCCGAGGGGAATGGTGAAATAGAGGAATCAGACGCCCCAAGTCTTTCCTTGAATGCAGCCTTTCCTACTGTGAGTAATAAAAGCCCTTCTTTGGCAAGGGTTGCTCCTGTCTTTGGTCACTCAGCTGATACATAATTTAGATCTGTGTTGTGCTGTTCCCAGAAGAGGAGGGACGAAATATGGGAGGGGAAGGTAAGGTGGAAGCTGAAATAGGACATGTTTCTATTGCTCCATGCAGTGTCTTTAATGCTACACCAAATCTATGCTTTTTTTTTTTTTTTTTTTTTTTTTCTTATGCAATTCTTTCTGTTTGTCGTCTTTCTTTTGGTGCTCTGCTCTGGTGAGGCTTCTCACCCAGCTCTGCTCCCAGAGGCACAGCACATCAGTGTCTGAGTGCAACTGCTGACTGCACAGTTGTTGCAGGGTGTTTCTGCAAGGAGACTTAGCATGCGGGGCTGTGAGAAGAAGGAAAACAACAATTCCACAACATCTCAAATAGAAAAATAAATAAGGGAAAATGGACCGTATGTTGTGGGTACTGGTTGGAAGTCTTTGGACCACTTTTCCCTATTTGGGAGTTCAGTAACCCAACTTGAATTCCTTAGGAATTCGATGACTGTTTTGGGGCTAGTTCTGTTTAATATCCTTATCAGTGGTATTGATGAGGTGACTGAGTGCACCCTCGGTGAGTTAGCAGATGACACTAAGTTGGGTGGAAGTACTGATCTTCTTGAGAGTACCAAAACTCTGCAAAGGGATCTGGACAGTCTAGATTGATGGCCTATGCCCAATCCGTCATGATGTTCAGCAAGGCTAATACCTGCACTTGGGTCTTAACAACCCCATGCAGTCTTACAGGCTTGGGGAAGAATGGCTGGAAAGCGGCTAGGCAGAAAAGGACCTGGGAGTGCTGTTTGACAGCTGGCTGAAAGTGAGATGGCAGCATGCCCAGGTGGCCGAGAAGGCCAACGGCATCCTGGCTTGTATCAGAAATTGTCTGGGCAGCAGGATCAGAGATGTGATTGTCCCTCTGTACTCAGCTCTGGTGAGACCACACTTGAATACTGTGTTCAGTTTTGGGTACCTTGCTACAAGGGCTCGAATATATGTAAAGAAGGGCAACAAAGCTGGTGATGAGACTAGAAAGCAAGACACGTGAGTGGCAGCTGAAGAAACTGGGGCTAGTTAGTCTGCAGAAAAGGAGGCTGAGGGGAGACCTCATCACTCTCTACAGCTGCCAGAAGGGAGGTTACAGAGAGGAGGGTGTTGGTCTCTTTTCTCAGGTGACAAATGATACAGTGCAAGGCAGTGACATCAAGTTGTATTAGGAGAGGTTTAGATTGCACATCAGGAAGAATTTGTTCATAGAAAGAGTGGTTAGGTCTTGGAACAGGCTGCCATAAGAGGTGGTGGACTCCCCATCCCTGGAAGTATTTAAGAGATGTGTGGATGTGGTGCTTAGGGACAGGGTTTCCTGGTGGCATTGTAGTGTTAGGTGGATGGTTGGACTTGATTTTGAAGGTCTTTCACAATCTAAACAATTCTGTGATTCTGTTTGCATGAATGAGGAGTTATAGGGTCTCAGGGATTTGGCTGGAACTGGAGGAAAAAGTCACCAGATTCCAGTGGTGAAGCAATGAAACAGAAAAGAACATTTTGGTTGAGTAGCGATAGGTGTTATTTTGGAGACAAATGAAAAAAAAACAAAACAACAAACAACAAGTAACAGTAAGAAATGCAATTTTTTTTTGTATCTTTTCAATTGCTTGTAGCAGTTATCTACAACAGTACAGACTCCTTTATTTATTTATTTTTGTTAAGTAAGGGCAACTGTATTAGTCCCTTCCTATGTCCAATTTTAGGTGTGAAAAAAGATCTTTCTTTGCAGTGAAAGAAGTGGGAGACATCCATCTATCCTCTATAGAATACTGTTCCAAGATATTTTGAATTTTCTCTTGCAGTACCGAAGTGCGCAGTCTGTCTTAAGAAGAAGCTTGATGTCATCTCCTAAAATATTTTCACTGTGGTTTGAGTTTATTGTATACAGCTATCTTGCTCCACATGGTGGGTCATCTCTGTTAGTTTTCAGATGTGACTTCTCTGTTCTGTATTCTGAAGGCTGAAAAGTATTGTGAGTTTTTCCTGCGGAAAGCTCATTCTCCTTCTAGGAATAAACTTTTTGACGTATTAATGATAGCGCCTTCTTCCCCTTTTGTAACTTCATCCGTAACACAAATTGTAGATAGAAAACACATCTTGCAATTTTCTGAGTGGTTTACAACTTTTTCTCAGTTTCTGTGCCTCTAAATTTTTTTCAGTGATTGTGGTCTTTTCCCAAGTGAGAGAATTTAAGACCCTGCAACAGACTTGCTTTTCTGAGATATACTCTTTACAGATTGCTTGCATGCAGTCCAATTTCCTACAGAAACGTTGACCTGATTTTATTTTTCTTCTGTCCCAGTTTGATTTTTTGGCAGGAGCCCTCCACACATTCTGTAGATATTTCCCACCAGTTCTGGCTGAGAAGGTGTTACTTTGCTTTTGTGCTGTGCTGGGATCAGAGCCATCTCTTCGTGTAAGCAATCCAAGCTACTGCTTGGGGTCCTGATCTTCTGACAACATGGCAGGCCTGGCTATTCTGCCCCTCCTCTTCCCTCATGTGTCAGCTGTCGCCCAGTAATTACCCCCAGGCTGACCCTTGCCCTGCTGGATTAATATGAACGCATCTTTCCATCATCAGCTGGATGTATTGTCTAGGGGGAAGTGTAATTTTGTGTAGTAAATGAATTATTCCTATAAGTGCACAGAGTCCAGCTGTTCTTGCTCGCTTTATCTGCCACCATCATTTGCAAGCTCCAAATGCACTCAGGGTTGGCTGGCAGACAGGAATCTATGGAGATTCTTCCCAGATGTTTGCTTGGGCTAATAGTCCTGACTTCCTAGGAACAAAGCATCTGATTTTATTTGGATACGGGCTCTTTATATATGTTCCTCAGGCTGTAATTCTTCTTCTGTGTTTGGGCAGGAAAGTGTATCAATACCAAAGTTCTCCTGATTTTTTTTTTTTAGTCCGTTGTATAGATGGAGAAGCAGTGGACATGACATCTTCAGGGTTGGTATTGCTGCAGTGAAGTGTACACAGCCTACCATATGCTGGTCCTTCTCTGACTCCAACTGAGTCTTCAGTCTTTTCCTGCCTCCCCCATGAGGAGCAGGCAAGTGAATGTGGGAATAGGGAGTCTACTGTGAAATCTGCAGTGGGGGTGCCTCCTTCTGCACCAGTCACTGTGGACTTCTTAGTGTCTGTAGAGAAATGGAGCCTTCGAAGGCATAAGTAACAATTTTAGAAGTGTATTTTAGTATGGGAATTGAGCTTTAGAAGTGTCTGTTTCTTGCCTGTCTAAAAATGAACCTTGGTGACGGGCTTCTTGTTGACAAGGACATGGATGACTAACACCGGGGGCTGAATCTACTCCTGTTGTTCCCAGGCTTTTCTTCAATTGCTCACTCTTTTCCCTTCTCTCCATGAGCAGAGTTCAAGATGGGCAGTTTTCCACATCGCTCCAGTTCTGAGAAACTGGACTTGAGCAAAATCTTTTTTCTTTTCTATCTAGCTCTCACTGAGAAAATAAACAAAACACCCCAAACAAATGATCCCAGCCCCAGTCGAGATCATCCAAACAAGCCATGTGTCATCCTGAGAGCTTGTACTGGAGAACCAAAAGAGCATGGAGACATTTTCTACATGCAACTCTGTGTGCATGTGCATACATCCTAGTTGGTCTGACAGTTTCTGGCATGTTGTACATGTTACTGGCCTGAAATGTGATATCATGGATAAAGCGCCCTTTAAAGGGTTTTGCTGCTTATCTCAGAAAAAAAAACAACTGTGTTAAATAAAATGTTGCAAGTGTTACTGGAGTTTGAAGAAAGAGTCTGCCTGCGATATGTAATATCCTTATGATTCAGTGTTGTGCTGAGCAAGACAAGCATGAGTTAAGGTTCTGGCCTGTGGTGAAATAAAGTTGTATATCACTTGGGCTGCCAAGGTCTTTCCTCGTACAGTCTGTCTGTGCTTGGTAAAACACAGGACTGTGTTGGTGGATGTGATATGTCTGGTGCTACAATCCTTGAGTGTAGAACATTGTCATGCTGTTTGAATAAACATTTGCTATTTACCTTCCTGGTAGATGGCCTTTTTTTTTTTTTAACATTAGGTCTAACTAGGCTCCAGTGCACAAGTAGATTTTCCCCAGTGCTCAGCACCCCTTCCCAAAGGCTGTGCCTGTATTGCTGAGTTGAGGTGACCTCAAAGCCAGGTGCAAAAACAGACCAGGTCTTTGATCCTGCTCTTGGGTCCTGCTAGAGTGGCCAGGATGACATGTTTAAGGTAATATTTTTCGTACTTCATCATGCGTGAGAGCACATTAAGAGGTATATTTATTTGTCATGCAGTGCTGACCCCTTCACCTTTATAAATCCCACCTTTCCTGTTGCAATGTCATAAGCCTTTCTGCAGGCAAGCAGAAATTCTAGGGTTATACCTAATATAAAAACCCAAAACAACAACAGAAAAATGTAGTCTGCTGCAAGGGTAAATGAAATTAATAAGCCTCACTCAGATGGGTGGGCTCTGTGGGGAGTTTGAGCATCTTGCATTTTGTTCCCAGAGCACCTCAGCTTTCAGGATGCTTCTGGCGGCAGTCTGTTCAAACAGGTTTAGGGGTTCCTGGGGTTTGGCTGAGTGCTGTGGTGGGTTTTACTGAGGTGCCTCTGTGGTAGATGTAGGATGCTGAGTTTATTTTTGTGTTGACTGTTTTGTCACCCTTGTAACAAGCCAGGACTCCATCCTTTGGTTTTGGGTTCTGCTTCTGATTTGCTCCTTAGTCAAGACCTCCGCATGCCACTCTTCAGCTGTGTCAAGACATAAGAACTAGGTTTCACTGAGGACTGGCCCATACAAACATTATGGCCTGTAATGGACTTAATTTTCCATTCATCAGAGCAGGTCAAATAACAGAAGGTGGCTGCTGCAAAAAGGGCATGCACTCATGGTACATCCTCATGGTGCACTGCAATCCATCTGTCTTGTGAGCTGATATGTTGGAATGCTCTGGGAGGTGGAAATGCCAAACATTATTTGTCACTAAATAGCCAGGCCAGAGCTTTAAAAACGGAAAATCTTGGCACCATACAAGCCTCATTTCCTTCCATCACTTGGTATTCAGCCTCAGGTCAAATTAATCTCTGTTGAAATCTGCTGTACTTGCTGCTGAATTTGTTGTCTCATCTAAAAAATATCTCCTCTCCCATGAAGGGAAAGCACATATATATAACAAATTTTAATGCACACCAGAAAAGTCTTCATTGTGTCTTTTGTTTAGTAATTGAATGTTAACTTTTACATCTGAAAATAGTACTATGCAGGTGAACTGGGCCAGGTAGACCTTTCAGGATTTGTTGTCATACAGCCTTAAGACTCGTCTGGTTAAAATTCAAAGTGGATGCCTGGAGTAAATAGGTGAATAAATAAATGTAAGTTCCTTGAATAGTGTAAGGGTACATAGAAGAACGTTTGCTCCTTTAAGGGTCTCTGGTAAAAGACATTTTCCAAGACCACAAACAGATAGTGAGTGAGGAAGACAAACCTGATCAGGAAAGAGATGGACGTGGGAATGTTGATTTGAGCGAGGTTGTCTGAGGGAGTATTTCTGGATCGTGACGATAAGAAATAAGGAAGGAGGAACAATAAGTAAAATGCTGAGACACAGACCTGACAAAGAAAAATGGAGATGATGACGAGAAACACACCTCCCTGTCACACTAATGGGTGGGTATCAAACTACAGACACCACATGGGGTGTGTGTGTGTATTTGCTAACAAACTTCAGGCTGGACCAGCTCGTGAGTGGGTGACCCATGAGGTGTGTAAGGGGCCCGGGATCTGGGAGAGGTCCTGGACAGACAGATGGGCCATGCCAGGTACTTGAAAGATCCACAAATGTGTGTGTGCTTGTGAACCTAGAGTGCTGTGTGCATGCCTGCACCAGCCAACTTCTCTCACTAACATCCAGAAAGGAGGAAGGGGTCTCAGCTGCCTGTGTGTGTGTTTTACATGAGCCCAGTGTGTGTATGTGCTGTTGGAGGCAGCCCTTGAGTGGGGCAGCCTTTGTGATCGGTCACGTCAATGCCCTGCCTGTGTGTGTCCATGTGTCTCTGGGATATTTGCTCAGTTTTCCTACAGGTTGGACCTGGAAAGGGGAAAGTGGCAGCCACGTCCCCTGGCCTGGGCAGGGAGCCCTGATCCCCAAGCACTGGTCTGGGCCACAGCAGCCAGCAGGAGCAGTCCTGGGCTGGAGCTGCTGGCAAGGCAGCTACACTCTTCTCTGCTTACCTCACTTAACAAATAGCATCTCCTTATCTCTCCATCTGAAATCACCTAAAGGCTGCAAGTTCAGTTTAATCCTTCTACCATCAGTCAGGCTGAGATTTAATAGAAAGAAGGTGGAAAAAATACTCAGTAGCTGGTCTCTGGTTTTTAACTTGATAGAGAGAACGATGTTCCCTGAATGAGACACGGTGGGAGAGATGAGTAGCTAGAAAGAGATTGTACTTCATGCCGCTGAGCTATCTGTAGCTACCGCTGTTATGGAGCTGCAAAAGAAAAAGAAATGCTAGGGGCAAAGGATAAAAGAGAATCTAAGGAAATGGATATAGTTTGCTAATCCTTTGCTCTCGTGGTGAGAATGGTTAATCTGCTGCAGAATACAATAAGGATACTAGTCCCACTCGCTTGTGAACAGGAGTTACTGAGGCCAAGATGCCTGGAGCCCAAGATTTGTACAGCACTGTGGATCAGTCTGCAAATTGTACATCCAGTCAGGAAAGAATAGACGAGTAGTTTCATGTGACCCATACGACAAAGTCTATGCAGAAGTCCCCATATGTGTAAAACCATGTCAGATGACTTGAGGAATGTTCCTGGCAGGCACCGGACTAATACTAAAGCAGAGTTGTAGCACTGTAAAATTTTGACACCTGGACTGCGGATTTTCAATCATTGTCTTAAGAACAGTGTTAAACAGGATGTCTCCTCAGAAAGCAGTTATCTGAATATTTATGCCAAATTTGTAAGCCCATTCGTGAATTTGGATAAAGATTTTTCTCTTCCTAGTTCTAATAATAATAGTAGCAGCAGTAGTACTGATAACAATACAGTGCTTTATTTTATATCTAAAGATAATTCTTTCTGGGGCAGAGGTTTCTCTACTGGCTTTTTTGGTAGGCTATCACTGTGATAGGTGACCAGAAAAGCAGAGGCAGTCCAGATAATGTAGTTTTATAGTGCTGTAGATTATCTTATCTAGTGACAGTGCCAAAGAAATAAGGCCAGATAGGAATATTCAGATCATGTCTGATCTCCTAAAGAACACAGGGCAGAAAATCTTTCCTAATAATTCTTACCATAAGCCCAGTGATGTTGGCTGAAGTGAAATCTGCATAAGTGGAGCCCATTTTGATGCCTGCTCCTATCTCTTCTTCCTGATGTGCTTTATTCATTGTCGGCTTGAGCTGTTAGTGGCAGAAATTGGCTTTCCCATTGACAGAAATGCAGAGAACTGATTCTTTTGTCTATACACAATCAGTCATATTAGATACGTACGTGGTAGGGTCTGAACTTCAGTTTTTTGAGTTTCCTCTTGCTAGGTATACAATGCAGTGGTTTAGCTCTGTAGTTGCGTGCAAACACAGTCAGAATTAATCAGCTGCCTCGGGGTGCAGACACTGCTCAAACAGCCCTTCTCCATCTCCTTTGGCAAATTGTTCTGTGGTCTTGCTCTGATGCGTCTGCTGGATATTTGTTGTCAAAGATACTGACCATTCAGGAAACTTTAATATTCAGTGCAAACACACAGAGTTTATCATCCCAGCCACGCTTAGCCATCCGTCATAGCTGTGCCATAGTACACATCACTAGGTAGTGAAACCTTCTAATCTGAACATGGACCTGTTTCCAATTTGTAAATCCAATTACTACAAATCAAATGCACAACCTTTACACAGATGCTAAAATTTTCCCATTTAGGACCTGAAGTTTGTACATTACAAAAATATAAGGTTTTTGGCTCTGTTATCTACCTCCTTAGTCTACAATCAACCCTTGTTTTATTAACCCAGAATTTGTTTCAGATGGAATTTATTTGAAACCCCCTTGAAAATACTGCCTACTATTTCTTTCTCTGTGATCTAGTTGTAAAGCAGAGTAGCTGTTTCTGAAGGTGTGATTCATTTCTGAAAAAAAAAACTTTCTCAAAGTAGTAGGAAAAGAACTTACACATGCTCTGATTATGAGTGAGTCAATTGTGGTGATTAACTGGATGGAGGACAAGGTTTGTAGTATTCAGCAGAGAACAAGTCAAGTGAACCTGTGTCTGAGTATAGAATTGTGTGGAAATTTGGCTGCTGCACCATTTTCTAGCCAGAAAACACAAAACAATGATTAGATTGAAAATATGGCTTTCAAGATCTACTTCACTATCTTGAATGTTTAACTACTGAGCAGATTGATTTCTGACTTACCTGAAAATTTAGACCTTATTCGGAAAATGGAAGCTGTAAATTAGGTGCAATTTCATGTTCTTTCCTATACTGGAGAGAGATGCAACCCCATGCCATAAAAACAGATCACAGCGTGACCTTGAGTACAGAGTCACTATCTACCACATCATAGCCAAGTTAACTAATCTAATTTGCCTTTCATTCTAACTAATGTTAGGAATTTACCTGCCATCAATCACCTGCTTCCCATTGAACTGAAAAAATCAGGGGGATTGCCAGCTTTGTCATATGGCAGACAAAGTGAATGTGTTGACAGCTGCAATGAGAAAGCACAAAAATGTTTGAAGAAGTTTAGGAAGAGCCAACCTGCTTTCGAGTCTCAGTTCAGTCTGGGTTAAATATGAGGGGAGGAGATTACCTTATTAGCCATCCCTGGCAGTGAGGTTGATAGATAACTATGCAGTACAATCCTTTCCTATTCTTTAATCTGAACTGATTTTAATCCTTTATGGAGCAGCAGCCCTTCCTCTTCTTGCTCAGAGTTTATACTACTTCTCTCTGTCTTTCAGCTGTACAGCTCCATGGACTTTGGAAGAAAATGGCAACTCATGCATGAGCGGGTCACTCCAAACAGGTTTTACTGGTGAGTTTTGCTCTCTGGCTTTGCTTGCTTTGGGTAGATCATGGAAGGGAGAAGGGTATCTAACTTTTTTCTTTTTTTTTTTATTTTTTTCTGAACACTAAGTATGCCCATGTTTTTAATGTTATACATGTATGCTCAGTCTGTATCTTGCAGTGTTATAGTTGAATGGCTCCATGTTTGTACCTCTTTCTTAGTCCAGTAGCAGATGCTGTCTTCTACAGATGAGCACAGGTCTTGGTAATTGAAGAACTCCTGCTTTTTTATTACTATTATTTTATATGGCTGCTTATGCTAACACAGAAAAACTGCCCCAGTGTTTCACTGGCAAAGTTATAATCATTAGACCTTCTCTTTTTCAACGCTTCTGAGAGCTACTTCAGACTACAACACAGTCTGCACAAAGCCAGCCACTCAGACCAGTCTCCTTATGCAAACCTTGCAGAGAGAGGATGACTCACTCTGTTTTGAATCACCCTCTGAGGAACTAGTATTTTTTCTACCAACTGGTGAGAGCCCAGGATGTTCAAACTGTTTGCTGAAACTCTGCCTTGTGACTATACCTCATTCCTTCCCCAAGTGGCGGTATCCAAAACTGGGAGAATGTCTTAAAAGCAGAAGATTTCATAAATTTAGTTCCTGTCTCCAGGGTCCTCCTTTTCAGATGCTGCTTTGCCAAACTTCTCTACCAGATGAAGTCTCAAAAGCTGACTTGAGAGAGAGAAGAAAAACCAGTGACGTTCTTCAGTAGTTCAGTCTGGGATATGGGACTTAAATCAGTTTTAACATTGTGCTACTTGCTAGATAATGGTGTATGAACGTGTGTCTGTGTAGAAGTCCTGATTTTCACAATAGTTACTAACTATGAATAGATAAAAAAGTGCCTTGTCCTTCAGGTCAAGAAGATGCTGCTATTAAGGAACCAGAAGCCCTTATTTTGAAGGGTCAAAAATAAACAGGACTTGAGTGATTTAACAAATGTTTTCTGATTGTGAAGCGTGGTGTATATATTTTAGAGTCAAATTCTTGTGGAAGTTCTGGTGTGTCATTAAAAATGCCTGGAACCCAGACCAAAATGTCTACAGATTGAACATGGAATATTTCCACACCTTGCAATGGAAGAAGATACCTCACAGGATTTTCAAATTGTCTAGGTTCTTCTGAAAATCCCTCTAAACAGCTTTAGACTCTTGCATTTAAAAGAAGGCTTTTTGGCACCAAGTCTGAAGATTTGCCTCTTTGTGCCCTTGGATTTTGGACAGTGAAAGGAGATGTTTGAACATCTAGGGAAGCAAGCTGTAAGACTGATAAACCACAGAGACATGCAAAATATAGCAAAGGTCTAGGACCTTGTCTGACCATGTCACTGTTTCACATTTCCATCACGAAGGCAGAGTGGTTGTATTCTCCCGGTTCTGGTGATAGGTAGTTGATAGAACTTACCATCTGAAATCCTTTGATTTCACCTTTCTTTCCTAGGTGCAGTTGATATAGGTGAGTGTAAACACTCTCCAGGTGTATGTGGAGTAGAATAGCTGGCATATCTCCAGTGGCATAGTTGTATAGTTGTACCCTACCCCTCAAACAGCACAGATGAACTTAGAAGAGTGGCATTCTTGAAAGATAATGTGCAAGGGCTGAGCGAACCTGGGAACAAAGCAGAATCTCTGTCTAAAAGCGATGACTTTTTTTTTTTTTTTTTTTAATAATGGTTAATGTAATGGAGATTTCCTGTTTGTCTCTGTCCATCAGACACCCAAAGCATTAGATTTTCTACAGATCACCTCATTTTTCATGCAGTCGCTTCTTGGCTGGATAGTTTAAGTGCTCCTTTTTAACATCATGTTGAATAAAGCCTCTGTTTCAATTATCTCTTTCTCTTAGAAAACATAAAAGTCTTCTGTAGTTAAAACTGATATGGCATAGATCTAGAATTCTTTATTCCACTCAGAAACAGTAGAATCCCATTGACAATAAACTTTCCAAGAGAGTGAATTAGGTTTTTCCCAGAGTGAGACAGATTTGAACCAATTCTTAGTGCAGGGGTCAGAAATGTTGAAATTTTGGAACATAATAACTCCCTGGAGCTGTCTGATTTCTTTCCTTTTTCCTTTCTTTTTTAAAGCTGAAAACTGTGATGACTTACAAGCTCTGGCTTGTAAAATGTGTATGGAAAAAGAAATGTAAGAAGAACATTTTAGCCTCTAAAATTTTACGATTTATTAGGCTATGGAAGAGGGAGAAAGTAGATATAGGTGTAAGTTTCAGAGCCAGGACTCAAAGCCACTACTCATCATCCTATAAAATACTAGATTCTCAAACCTGTTAATTACAATTTCCAGGAAAGGTGAAATAGTGATAGGAAGATACCAAAATCAGAGCTTCTTCATGGTGCTCTATGTTGTGTTTTTTTTTAGCAGTGGCTCTGGTAAACCTCCTCCATCAAATGGGATAGCCTTCTGATTTGAATGCAGCTGGTCTTATCTAGGGCAGCCTCTGTCTACTGATTCTTTCTTTCCAAACATAATTTTCATCTCTCAGGCTGCATGAATGGGTTTGTGAAGATCAAAATCCACACCTGGTTCATAGGATCAGCCAGCCTGACAGCAAGAGGTCTTAGTTTTCTCTTTGAGACCTTTCCAAATAATTACGCTTTCACTGAGAGAGCTCAGATACAGAGACTTTAAGGCCAGGAAGAAATTACAATTGCATCAGAATTGGTGAAGTTGGAATGTGAATTTTCACTCAGCATATTGAGCAAGACCTCGTTGGTAGGCATGGACACGTAGTCACCCTGTGCGTTGTGCTGTAGTTCTGTCAGGCTGCACCTGCCATGGCTCCCTGCTGGTCAAGAGCTAAGTCCTAAGTTGCAATACTGCCCTGTGGCTTTTTATCCTGGCTCTTATTTAAACTTCTTTCCTTAGTCCCAGACTTCAGTGCCAGTCACTGGGTTGCAGTTTTGTGTTCCCATCCCATATGGGCAGCACACGTAGCACAGCTTGTGGGACATTTCTCACCACTTCCTGCATCCAGCTCAAATTTGTGCTGGTGCTGAGATTCTTATCTGGGCCACTTGTAGCTATAAAAACTACAAATTGAGTTCTCTACTTCTGTAGTAGTGATTCATTTGTTAGCTACACCCACCGGTGGCAGTGGCAGAACTTGAACAGAATGTGTTACTTGATATGAGTACAGGCATCCAAATTTGGTTCCCACGTGCCTTGGCCTCAGAGATTTTAATAACTTAGGATCCTGTTAAGGCTGGAAATAGGAGCTTACGCTAATGTGATGCAGAAATTCCCAGATCGCTCATCACACGATGAAATGACTCAAGATAACAAACTTTGCACCCGTGCTGGTTCCAGTTAAAGACCTACTCAATGTTCTTTTCTTTTAAAACAGATTTTTGCAGTTGCCTCTGGGCCCAGCTCATTTTCTCACACTGTAACTTAGACTCCTGTGCTGACGTGTAGAGTGGTATTAAAAAAAATACAGTCCATATTTCATACTGTAGGGATGCTGGGGAAGTTTCCTTGACTGTTAAGCACATGGTGTGTTCTGTGCTGACTAATCCTGCTGCTGTTCAGATAAGGACAATTCAAGTTCTTTGAGTTCTTAAGTTACTTTTCTGCCTCTGTCTTTCCTTGTGGTGAGAAACAGGACTAAACAGGTGGGAAAGACAATTTGGTTAATTGTGCATTGCTGAGCCTTGTTCAATATTTCCCTGGACCACAGCTTCTCCATGTCCTCTTGGGCGACTCAAGCTGCCTTTGCCTTGTTAACCCCTAGGTAAGACAACAATCAGAGAACATTTCTTTTCCTTGATGGGTATAGTGGTTGAAATAGTCAAATACTGTGATACCAAGTGCTGCATCGCTGCATATCCTTGCCTGGGTTAAAAATACTCTGGGGCACTAGAGAATCAAAAGATGCTTTTGTGGCTTATGAAGTCCTTTTATTGTCTTACGGCTTTATTTTTAAATATGTGGAGTCCCACAAGGTGACC
This sequence comes from Aythya fuligula, assembly GCF_009819795.1. NCBI lineage: Eukaryota > Metazoa > Chordata > Aves > Anseriformes > Anatidae > Aythya > Aythya fuligula. The sequence continues at coordinate 25,695,311 of NC_045565.1, forward strand.
CGTGTTTTCTGGCTAATCAGCTAAATGGCTGTGGATGTCATATGCTGTTCATCTGTCTTTGGAGGCCCTGCCTGTGTTTGTTGAGCAGACTCAATGCCACCATCCTGTGTGGATGCCATCCTGTCCTGTCTCTCTTTCTGTGATAACCAGCCAGATTTCTGCTGCCTCTGGTGTCTGTGAGTGTCAGCCCCAGTCGTTTTGAACTCCAGGGATTAGAAAGTGGGAGAAGGAAAGTGTCTGTGCTTCCACATGGGCCATGCTTTGGAATTGCAGGTTTTCTGCTGCAGTTGTTTGAGGCATAAGCCAACCAATTTTGTCTATTGAAGGCAAGGCTTTGCATCCTTTTTATTGTGGTTCAGATAGAAGCAGAAATAAAGGTATCCAATGCATTTCTATGTATTTGCAGCTTGAATTTCATGAAGACTGTGGCAGAAGCTGGTTCGGATATCTGAGAGTAATGTAGCAGGAGAGAAGGGAGTTACCTCAGTGCTTCAAAAGGTTGCAGTCTAGGTTTGGATCTGCAGCTGGGCACAGATTTTTTGTCTTTTTATTCCTTATCTCTGTGGCAGCACTGTTATTTCCGAATCCCAGTGCCAGTTTGAGTCCACATGGACAGTTTCAGTAGCAGTCTCACAAGTGACCTTTGGGTACAGCTAAGGTTAGCTTTACTTGACTTTGTTTGCCAGTGATGAGATGGTTAGCCAAATATGTACCTGTCTCTGCTGTAAATCCCGCTAATCATTAACTACCAGATGGTGTCATTGCACAGTGCTGGGGAAATATCGCCTGAGTTTTTTCAGCCAAGTTTAGTGTTAAGAAAACATAGTTTTGTAAATGTCAAATTGACTATTAAGTAATCCTGCATTAGAGTTTTTCAGAATTAAAAGAATCCTGGACTTGGAGCTGTGGATAAAAAATAATTCCGGTTTGGCAGCCACAGATAACACCACCTATAGCACGTTGGAGGCATATAGCCAGTGGCTATTCACAGAGACTGCATAGAGAGAACTGAACAGGGACCTGTCACTGCTGTAAGCTCCTGGGGGTTAATGACTCATTTACCTGTGTTAAGGGACTCATTTCCCATGTCCTGTGGGTGGGAACACGTGGGAAGGGTTTTTTTGCCCAGAGGGTAATGCTAGCATAAATCAGGAGTGTGCTATTCAAACCGCTATCTGCACTAGGTAGGTTAATTTTTAAATTCTAGTCTCAAGCTCTGTAATTAGGGTTCAGGAGAGAGGAGACCTTCTTTAAAGGTCCTGATATATATTGAAAGATTTCCTTGCTAGGCCACATTAGTTAATTAAAGATCACAGCATCATGGTGATAATAAGACCAATTTTATTTTCATCTTCATTTAAAAGATGAGCAAATGGGGAAACTGTGAGGCTAGTGATTTTCCTTTCATTTTGCGTGCCCACAGTTAATGCAGTTGGCACTATAGATATTTAATGTTTCCAAATATTAGGTTGTAGCTGACTAGCTTGTGATTACACAGTAACTCAGTGGCAGAGATAGAAGTAGAACTTGGATAAAAGAGTTGGATATATATTATTGGCTGAAACAGCAATTTTATTTATTTATTAAATTTGAAGTCAATGCAAATATTTTAGGAATTCATGTAAATATTAACAAAATGTTTCTCTCAAACCCAAAACATCCAGACATGGTTGATTTTTTTTTTTTTTCACAGTTTTTGAAGTGATTTTTAAATTTGAAATAAAACCTTATTTCAGTATATGAATAAACTTGTGAAGTAGAGAAAGAGTGTAGTCTGAAACAAAGTGTCTGGATAAAGGGTTCCTGATTCCCATTTACAACTATATTTTGTGATGCAGAGCAAATACTGGTCTGTGATATCCAAACTAGACATTCAGTACACTTATAGAGTACTTCCTCATCACTGTGATCCATAGCTTAAAAGAGTGGATAGCAAAGTGTGAGAACTTTGGGAAGTTTTATACTTCTGTCTATGAACATTTTTTCCCCTAAACTTTATACTACCCTGTTTTTCCTCTTTTGATTGCTACGTGTTCTTCCAGGGACTCTGTGGTACATTTCATCTAAGAGAGCATAAGATCCTAAATGACCTGAAGAAAAAAATCCTTCAGTTTCTGTCTCTGGGAATTCCTGCAGGACTGCTCTATAGAGATTCCATAGGCTCCACCTGTTCTCTCTGTACCTGTGGTTAGTGTAATGCTCAGAAAACCTTTCCCATTTTTGAGCAGTCTCAAAGGAAATTTGATACAATTAGTCTCTTGTACTCTGAATTTAGTCTCTAAATAGTAGCTGATGCATTGGAAGAACTCCTAAAGGATGTTCATTGCCCGACTTTACTATTTTGAGATGCTCCTCTCCTTACTGCATATTTTCCTAGGAAAATGCTTGACTTTTTTTGCAAAGTCACTTGTGGGTACTGTGCTATCAGCTCCCTGTGCTCAAGGCTGTTCTAACAAGAAAAAAAAAGAGAAAAGCATACTGGCTACAAGAAACATGTGTGTTCATGAAGGGAAATAGTTGAAAATACTTTTAAAACCCATGAATTACCTAACAAATGAACCGGAAGATGAGAGCCACATGATAGTGGACTTAGAATTCATGTAGTACCTCTGGAATTCTGGCTGTGATAGAACGTGGCCAGAATGAGCTCTTTCAAAGGTGGTGTGATCATCTCTGAGAAAGCAATTTTTGAATAAGTGACTTCTGAGAAATTTGTTATTGCTAATTGCCTTTTTCTTTGGAAAGACAGCACGTGGAGAAGGAGGAATTGCCCCTTCCCCAGTAAAGTAACTGGTGATGCCCTCATGTAAATACTATTTGACTTAAAATTTGCAGTTTGTGTGATTTCAGTACAATTTGGGATGCTAGCTGTATTTATGACTTTATTGTACTGCATCTTGCTTTTTTTATTTATTTTTTTTTGTGAGTGTCCTTTTTTTCCTGCTCATTGGTTTTAAATTTGCCACCTACCACATAATATCACATGTTATCTTACAGTTAGGGCTTTCAGCTATCAAAAAGCCTTTTGCATTGGTCTCTTAGGTTTCTTAGTGTCCCTGGGGACCAGCCTCTTCTCTTATTTCCCATTGTAAATCCTGCATCAATTAGTAATCCTCCCCACTCTCTCAGGGCTAAACGTCCAAGATGAGCAGACCAGATAAACCACTTTGCAAGAAAGGTGTAAGGAGGAATTTGTTCTATGTTACTCCTAGGTAAGTGGATCCCAGTACCGTACCAGTCTGGACAGTGAACGTTTAAAGGATCTGTTTTCTTCTCATGCAACAGGGTAACAAATAAGATGCGATGAGAACTTTATGGCCATGTTTCACAAACCAACGCTGGAAGCCTAAATGCTGTGCTGCAGGCTCATGCAGCCTGCATGGGCTGACTTCGTTCTTCCTCTTCCTAATAGACGTGAACTCAAACACATTAATTTCAGTCTGTCAATAACAGAGTAATTCTCTGTTATACTTTGTAGGAAGCAGCGATGAAAGCCAGCCCTCTAATTAATATATTGAATAACGCATCTCCCTGAGGCATATGGTGATCTCCCATACTGTTGTAGTTTGGCAAAGCAAATCAAAGCCAAGGCTGCCAGGCTGACAGTAATATCATGTTTAGTGCTCTCTGGCTCACAAGGAGTATTGTCTTACTTTTTTGTGTATTATTTGTGTTAGGTTTTGGCCTGTGGTTTGTACCACACTAATCTCCCCACTTCTGGGCAAATGGGCTCATTTTCACAGTGGGAGAGATCCCCTCTTGCTTTCAGATGGCTGTCAGAGAAACATGGGATTTGTTTTAAAAACCATCACCATTCTGAGAAGATTAAGAATGATCTTTTTATCTGCTTTGATTATGGATGTAATTTTTCAGCCATTTCATTCAGTGGCAAAACGTCTGCTGACATCAGGGAGCCAAGGAGCATTTCTGGACCCATCGCCTCAGATCTCATCCCAGATGTCCCACTTGGACTTCCAGAGTCATGCTTTGGTGTGAGTTCTTACAGCTCCCATTTTGAGGCTGGAAGCATCCTTGTACTGGAGGAAGAAGGTGCAATCTTATGAAGAATTTACCCTCAGTAAGTACAGCAATACTCTTAGGGACCATTTTTGCTTGAAACTAGAATTTCAGTCATACCTCTAAGCTCTTCAGGTAATTTTCTCAAGAAGAGCAAGGAAGGACCCAGATAAATTCCATTTCATTTCTCTGAACTGACTTCAGCCTCTGAACCTTTGGAAGTTTGCCTGCCATTAAGTTGAACAAAAACGGTTGTTTTATTTAACAGAAGGAGCTGAACCCATGCTGTGCAGGAAGAACAGTCTTATCATGGCAAAACAGACAAGATGTTTCCACATTCATTTAAACGTGAGCCATTTGTGTTGCTCAATAACATCCATTAAAGATAAGGAGGTCTCTCTTTATGCCTTCTGCCTGTTGGAAATTAACAAACTCTCTTAAAACGACAATTCATCAGCAGCTATATGAGGCAGAATTCATTCTCGTCAAGAGAAGAAATTGAAACTCCCATCCTTTCGTTCCCTGGCGTTCCCCTGAGCCTCCTCTGTAGAATGAGATGAGTTTAATTCTGCTATTGTTAAGCATAGTGAGCACGAAGCTACATCACAACCTAAGAGCGGGAAGCAGGATCTTATTAGCTGCACTACAGGTTCTTTTAAATAATGTTGATTCAGTAACTTGTCTCTTGCTGATCATATACAGAACAAGGCCGAGAAGGCAGGGAGTGAGGCTGTTTAACTTGCATATTTGTAGCAATCTAATTGGAATAGAAGATTGTGGTTATCGTAGCCCTGTAATTACCTCATGGATAATTGTTCTCCACTGGGCAGAAGACAATAAAAATGGGATGTAGACACATCCCCATGTTTAGTGAAATATCAGAATTTCTGCAGCTGAGTTTAAGAGAAAGATGCTGACCTGTGACTGTCAGCAAGGATTTGAGGAAGTAATGAATAATACCAGTAGACTTCAAAGCTGATTGAAAAAGATCTAGGTTTTCTCTCACATGAGAATATATATATATATTTTTTTTTTTTTGAAAAAATTGGAGAAAAACAAACCAAAAAATCCTACCAGGTTTTTGGCCAAAGGGTACAGAAAGATTCTTAGGTTTTGCTCTCACAATATTTTTGGTTTTCAGGTTTTGATTGAAAATCTTTGAGGGAAGGAGACATGTTCCATTATAATATTGATTTTAAGAGCAATCTGTAATAGTGACTCCCTAAAGCCATTTCTGGATCTGCTGCAGTTTCTCCAGAATTCGTTTTCTTTCTACAAATCATTAGATTTGAACAATGCATTGACACTTTGGAATTTACCTTGAGGCCAGAAACCAGCAGAGTATTACTTTTTGTTTGGCCTTGTACTTTTCTTTCCTTTTATTGCTCATCCATAACAACAGATTAAGAACCCGACAAAGAGAAGCTCTTGATTCACCTAGAGCTTGGCCATACATCTTTGCTTCTTGGCATGTGGATAGCACAACCTCCTGTTGCGGCATTCAACCATGAGATTTCTTAATGCTTTGGGGATTGGGACACATTGGAACTCTGCCGTTGTGGAGAGCTGGGAGCCTATCTAGTACTCAGCCCCCTGGGATGTTGGAGCATCCCTCTAGCTTGGAGCAAAGGAACCCACAAAAGCTCCGTGGTGTCTCAGGTCTCTCCTGCTACGGTGTCATTCTTCCACTGATGGAGAGACCTGCAAGTGGCCTTGCCCATTTTATTTCTCTCCTCTCTGTGCTGTGTCTGAGGTTACCTTTGTTTTGAGTACAAACCTATCTCATCACAAGACACATGTACAGAACTCCTGTTATGTCTGCTTTCACCCATCACAGCCGCACAGACTGTTTCTGCAGACAGAGCCTGGCTTTGCAGACGTCTGCTGCAAGAAAGGTTTTTGTTTCCTGCTTCTTTGTCTTCTCCTCTTGTGAATGTTGAGACAAATGAGTTTATCTCTCTCAGCAGCTAATTGAGTGTGATTTTTGGGGGCAAGGAGCTACATTGATGCATTTATGCTTGCTGGTCCAGAACAGAGTATTTTATTCTCCTCCTCTTTCCACTCCCGCCCCACCTCTCCCTCCTATTCTCTGCCTTTTGTGACTGGTAGTAAAAAGTCAAAGAATGAAACAAGCTATTTGTTCTCTTCAGGTTAGCATCTGAAATGCAGTGAAACAACAGTCAGAAAAGGTTTGTGATGGAAATTTTATTTTTTCACAGCGCCTTTCTCCAAAATGTATAAACTGAATGGCAAATTTATTTCCAGAATGTTAGATGTTATCCCAGGGTGATTCTCTGCAATATCCTGCAACAGGGAATGTGAAGACTCATCCTTCCTTAATTAATACAATGTACAATGCCCGTAGGCATATGGAGCTCATCAGCATACCCTATACATTCTGTCTGTGCCAAGTTTCATGATGGCATCCCCTCTTTGGACAATTTAAGTTTTATTTTTATTCATCTACTACTGCATTCATTTATTAAATGATGCTCTCACTCTGAAGCTTTTCAGAGGCACTGTATTCTGCCTTGGAATACAGTGTTAATAACTGAACCACTGAGCCTTAGCATTTCAGGCATGTCATATTTGCTGTAAGAAAGTGTTCATACAAATGAGGGGAATTAAACACACAGTGAACTGAGAATCCTTATTCTGGTGTAACACATTGCTTGAGCAGATCATTTTTAAGATACTTTTGCTAGGAGACAAACTGAGAGCAATGAGTCTTCTAACCATTGCCTTCCATGGAGAGAAACAACAACTCCAGCCAGATCCTTGACTGCAGGACTGGCAGGCTGAGCTGATGGTTTCTTTGAGCATGTGTTTTGTTTTGTTTTGTTTTTTGTTTTTGGGCAGAAACATGGTTGATTCATGTTTCCTGAAAAACCAAAGCAATAATCTATAGCAATTCCCCATCCACATGACTTACAAAGGAAGATAGCCAAGCACTGTGCAAACATTAATTAACTGGCCTTCTTAATATAGTAGGCACTAAACTAATTTTGAATCAAATGCAGGGAAGGAGCTGAAAGTCACTCAATATGTCAGTGATCAGTCTGGGAACTGAAACAAAAACTCTGTGTTTGGCTTTCACAGATTCGTGCAAAGCACAGCTGGCTAGAAAATGTAATTTCCCTATTTATTTATTTTTTCCAAAAAGCTGCAAACAACAATAAATACTCCCCCCTTTAGATTTCCTTAGATTTTGATCTCCAAAATGGCTTCTGTACAAGATAATCTCTGTGTTTTGGTTTTCCCCTTCCTATATTATTTTTCAATATTTTTTCCCTTCCTATTCCAAATAAAGGAAGGAAGGAAGGAAGCGGTGAGAAAGAAGAAAGCTAAAAATATGTCATTTTTTAGTATTTCCAAAAATAGATTTTTATTCTTATTTCCTTGAAGGACTTGAAATCTAAAATATTGGGGAAAAAAATCTGTAAAAATGTCCTGTCCTTCAAAGAAACAAAACAGAATCAAATCTTTCCATTGAGAAATGTTTCCAACTTGTCCACCAAAAAGTCTGCAGACTTGTAATGACAGGTAAATACCTTCTCTACTTTTTAGAAGTGCTTTCCTCAGTCTCACGGTGTTAGATGCACATGGGGCAGGGCTGATAGAATATCATGTGCTGAAGCTTTGAGATGCCTTTAAAACAGTAACATCTTAGCTGAATGAGCTGATGCTTCATTACTTCCACCATATCTTGATCATTGTGCTGCTAGGACTTGGAGGAAAAAAAAAAAAAAAAAAAAAAAAAAAAAAGGTTTATTTCTCAGGAGAAACCTTCAGGACTGCTTTTACACATCAAGGTTCAGGTGTACCAAGATGAGGCAGGAGCAGCAGGCTGCACAGAGGTAGTTATTTAGTTTGAAAGTAAGCAGCACGACTGTGACTGCACCTGGGAATGTACCCACTACGAGTGCTGGTTTGACACGGCTGACAGATCTGCTCCCTCCACGAGGCTCAGGCCCCAGGAGAAGTTGTTTCAGGCAGCACTGGGAAATCAGGATGCTACCTCCAGCATATGCCTTGCCTGTGCTGTTGGTGCTTTCAAACAGGTCTGTGAGTGAGGTTCTTCACCCTTCTGCCCACATATTTTTCAGTGTTTATTTCACAAAACTTCACTTAGGTGTATTGGGATTCATAGTATAGGCAAAACAAAGAGGTACCTTACATAGTATAGGTACGGTACTTCGGTTTTGGTGGTATTATTATTATTATTATTATTATTATTATTATTATATTTCATATGGGGTAAAGAAAAATGTAAATCAACAGCAGCTTCATTCAGTTGACAAATACCCTTTTAAGATTCAGTGACATTTCTTTCCCATTGCTGTTAATTTCTGAGATATAAAGAGCCACACACTTTTATGCAATGAGAAGTGGAAAAAAATGTTTGTGTGCGGTGTAGACTGGTGTCTTGTGTGGCTTCTCTACTGATGTGTAAGGTGGCTGAGTCTAAATATCAGCCTTTCCCTCAATGGAAGACTTAGGCCTTTCTCCTCTTCCTGCACTGCTACTGTCTATTAAATTTGTAGCAACTTTGTAGTTCTGGGACCTCTAATCCACTATGAGTTTGAAGGATATTAATTCAGATATCCAGCAGGTAGTGGGGATGGGATACAGTTAGTCATGTACATGTGTGTCCACAGCCTCTGTGTGTATTTTCATAAGTTTGTTTGATATACCAGGCAGAACACCTTCTCCAAATTCACTGGGACCTTTTTACAAAGTATTGGCTTTGTTGAAAAGAAATTAGATGAGAAAAAGTACTTGGCAATTGTTTTTGCCTTATCTAGCAAGCTAAGTCTTGCAACAATTACTTTTGCTGATGTCCAGAATTGTAGCACCATAGAAATTAGCACTGGGAAAGAAGTAGAAAGCTTCGGGGACCTGTCTAAGACACTGTCTTACATTGTCTTCCTGCCTTTTTTTTTTTTTTTTTCTAAGCTTTGTTTCAATTATACTGTGCAAGGAGGTGTTTTATCCATAATTCTCCAGAGACCTCATCACGTTACCCCATCCAGCAACATCTCCCGTGTTCAGCCACAGGGAATGGTGCTGTATTTATATGTTTAATAAAAACATTATTTCCCCAACTATATATGTATAGTCTTCCCCAGCTGTAGTAGTTTGTGACATGTTGTAAGCCTGAGGTGTATGTGGCTTGTGTGCACAGCCAATGCTTGATGGGACCTAGTTTAAGGCTTGGCTCCAGTAAATAGCAGGAAAACATAGTGAGGCAATGTGATGAAGAAGGCAGTCTGTTGGCCTTTGGCCCATGTTGAAAAAGCATGTATAATTCAGCAAGGATGCTGTGTGAGAAGATCCACATCAGTTGAACAGAAATTGTCTGGATCAGTTTCCCATACAGACTGCCCATATAGACATGGTCCTTTTGTTGCTTGGACGAGTTACTCACATGCGCTGTTTGCCTGGAACCATCTAGAAGTGTTTACTCACTTCTGGGGCAGGATACAATTAAAATTGCAACAGGCTAATTGGCAACATCCACTAATTTAATTGTAACTGCCTACAGCAAGAGGATGTGTTTTCCCCCCTTTACATATAATTCCACAATAAACATGGCTTGTTCCTTCCTATTTCCAGTCCTTATCTATGGCACAACATCCTGCTAAGTAGTCTCCATCTGTTTCCTCTGTCTCTTTGTGTGAGCAGTCACAATTACCTTCAGTCTGACATCCCAACCTGCAAAAATGAGTTTCTAAGTTGGCATCTTGGGGAAGTCTCAATCCATCTTAAAAGTTTTATTTTTGTTTTCAAAGCCAAAGCTGCTGAATGCCACCTTGACTGTAAGGCACACCCCCGTGTCTGCTAGCACCACAAAGTGCTCTGTTTAGCAGATCCCAGACCAAGTATGAAAGCTCAAACACTGTGACCTGATTTTTGACCCTATTACAAAACCTTGTTGCGAATATTGCTGAGGTCCAATGATAACTCCCTTCCATACCCCAAACAAATGGGTCCAGGAGATGGAGGGTTAGAACATCTTGGTTGATGGTTTAGGGAACAGGGATCAACAGCAGGCAGTCTGAATTGCTCAGCAGTTTTGATCTAAGATGCTGGAGTAGCTAAATCTCAATGCTGCTATTTATCATTAATGCCTGGTGTCTGGAAAGTACAGGAGAAAAAAAAATGCAAAATGGCTAATTCCAGGGAAAGGCAGTGGAGTTAGTAGAATCAGTGAGCTGAGGTGTTCAGTAGGGCAGGTAACCCAGACTGAAAGTTTGTGTGTTTCTTTTTTCTTTTCTTTGCATGTGCTTGCATTTTTCATTTTGAACTATATAGTGTCTTACATATAAACATTTTAGGAATATCTATTTAAAATGCAGAATACTGTGTTTTCCTTGCCCTTTTTGCTTGCTCTCCCTCCAGGTCAGAGATGAAATATTGTTGGAACAGCATAGTAAATGTGCATCCATGCACAATGCTCTGCCCTTGAGATAGAAGTAAGAATTTTGCCAGGGTCCTGTCTGTCCTTCACCTTTCAAGAGCAGAGACTCCTCACCTGAAAAGAAGGGAGGAAAGATCTTGTGAAGTCAAAGAACTACCATGAGAACAAAAAAGAAAAGCAACAGAAGATAGAGAAAAAGTAACCATCGCTTCTTTCCTAATGGGATTCAGAGGTAGTTTGAATTCTTAATTGGCTGATGATCCTGTGCCAGCTGCAACACTAGCTGCAGGCTCCCCATTTCAAAAACTGCCTCTGCAGCAGTCAGGGAACATGTCAGCAGGAAAAAATGACCTTTCCTGTCACTTCTGGCTGCGTCTTCTTTTCTCAGCATTTTTTTTTTTTTTTTATCTGGGTGGTGATAAATGAATAAGGATGGTGGAGGATGTTGATTTAGCATGGTTTGTCATAGTGTGTGCCCTTTTTTTCCCCCCTCGGCCAACCAGGGCAGCAACACACATGGATGCCTTTTGTGGGCCTTGATCTGGTTTTTGCTATCTAGAGTTTGTGCACATGCAAAATACAGCTGAGCTATGCCTAGAGTGTGAGGTGTGACCACGAGGCACAAAAAATGTTTTCAAGCTGGGCTTAGGTTTCTGAGTGTTAACTACTCTTTCCTTTGAAAGAGAGGTGTTTTTCAGCCAGAGAGCAATGAAGCCCCTTCCCATCCAGCTTGCTCTGTTGGCTCTGCTTGGTTGTACAGAACATGCAAGGGAAAAGGTAAGTCACAGGATACTGACATCTCTCCTCATCATATTTAAGTTGCTCGAATAGTTTTGAGCAGTGCATCCTCCAAATGTCATACAGAGGAAGAAAGAATAAGAAAATGTAAGGCTGTGAAGGCATCTTCTGTGTTTACCTTCTTGTATTGGCAGACCTGAGAGGTTGCTGTAATGAGCTCTCAAGACAAGCTAAGTTACCATGCAGGATGAAGGAATAGCTTTACAGTCTGTGTGCGTGTTTGCGGGTGTGCTCCAGGACCTGTGTTCATATCTTGCTTTTTCCACTGCCTAACTTTTTTGCATTCTTCACGTAAAGCTTCTCCAGACAAATGACAGGAGACTGAGAGACTGTGTACTCAAAATACCCGTATTCAGGAGTCAGAAGCACTGCAAACCAAAGCCATTGTCTCTGCCAGTGGGAGCAGACTCGAGGGGAGGCATGAAGAAACAGCGCTGAGTGGGAATTTGTTTTCAGTCAGAGGCTTTGATAGAAGAGAACAACTAGGTTTGGGAGAAGGAAGGATGACCGATGCATTACTTTACAGGGCTGTTATCTGTCTGTAGATAACAGGAGCTTGTTTTGCTTTTGAGCTGCAGGAGATTGCTTTGTGAGCTTTTCCACTTGAAGTACGGCATTCACTGAGCACAGAAGTACTGGGCGATGCTGTATGCTGGTCCTTTTGAAGTCGTCCTTGTTCTGAAAAGAACCATCAGGCTTGTCAAAACTAATTAAGGAAACAAGTAGATGGCACTGGGAAAGAAATTCAAGCTAGACTGACACGTTTCGGGAGACTCCTGTCTCGTGTGCTCACATAATAGGAATTATAAGTGGAATGGATCCACAGAGCTTGTGTATGCAAACACACAACGGTAATAATAACAGTATTCTGGCTTTTCTTTGGAAATGCATAGATGCTACTAATTTCAGTCCCTTTCAAGATGAATAGCATTGTGGCAGCCCTCACGGTGATGCTTCCTTTCTGGGCTTGCCCCTTTGCTGTGGGGGAGGCACAGTGCCCCTCTGCCTGGAGGGGGAATGGGTGACATTGGCATTGCCGACACAGCCAATGGCTCTGTGCAAAAGGCTAGTGACTGGCTTTCAGAAGGAAATCTGGTGAGTGCAGCCTCTAGAGCAATGTCTGGATTTAATAGAAAGCCTGCTGGGAAGGGCTGTGGGGTGGATTCCTAAAGTGTTCCCGACCTCTGCCAAAAAGTGCAGAAATTGCCGGACCCTTTTATAAAGTTATAATGCATGGTAAGCACGTTCCTCTGTCCTGTTTGGTGAGTCACAAGTGAGAGTCACGACTGCTGAACAGCTGAGAACAGCATTTATGGCTCATTGTGGAAAAAAGCAGAACGATTTGGCTATGGACACGAAAGATGTGTTCTTCCTATGTACTGGGAAATAATGATGCTGCACTCTGTAGTGTTTTTCACTGACATTTTAAGGGATTTCCTGTCAGTCCTACTGTCACTTTTAACTGCACCCCAATCTTTCAGAAGATTTGACAGTGATAATTGCATGGTCACAGGGACTCTGGCCCGTCCTGGCATCCTTTCTGATAACACACAGTGCTATCTTCTTTGTGGCATCACCCTGAAACTGGTGGTAGTGATTAGGGAACAAGCTATTTCTCACCAGGAGTGGAATGATGAAAGCTCTGCCTGCACGGCTTTGTTTTGCTGTGTTGTTTTTTGCTATGGTTCACAGTATGTTGTGAGTAGGCTCGCTATTGAAGCGATGCTCTAAGTTAACAAGCAGAGCCAATTTTGGGTACCTCCACTCTGGGTCATATTGAGCTGTTTTGGCATTTCCAGCACTGGCTGATCTTAGCTGAACCCTGGCACATACGTGTGTTTGTTGTTGCTTCAATTGCTTTTTCAGCTCCACAAAAATATATCAGAGCATCTGTATTTGGTATGTTCTTTTTTTTTTTTCTTTTTCTTCTTTTTGAAATGTTTTAGCTGTTGATGCCCCAAGGATTAAAGCAGCAAAAGATCGTGATAAAAATGTCTCAGAACATTAGGGAATTGTGAACGTTGGCTGGCTCAGAGGGAATCTATTATTTACAATCTACTGTATCAAATTCAGCTTCCACCAAATTAGAAACTGATTTTTGTCGTTGTCCCTTTTTAATCTAACCCCTTGGTTAACTCGGGAGAAGCAGCTTCATAAATCACGTGGACATCTATGGATATTTTTTCCCCCTGCCAGCCATTGCTAGGAATAAATGTTCATCTCCCAGTGATTCTTATCAGCCAGTACACTAAGAATAACATTTCTGTTCTGGGCTTGACTTTCTGTCTGCCAAGAGGAAAATTGTCTTTCTAGTGTACCTTGCAAAACATTTTTAGGGAGTGAAAAAAAAAAAAAAAAGGGAAGATTTGCTTTGAGGTGCTTGGGTTTAGAGAAGTTCATGCCTTGTTTCATAATTGTAAAGGGAAAATGATAAATAATATCTTACATTTCTTAAAGCCATTTCATAAAAGCCATCCATTGAAAATGGGGAAACTGAGATAAACGGTAGCAAGATTGCACAGCAAACCAGGAACAGATCTTGCCTCACTATTCAGCTGAGTAAAACCCCTTCTTAATTTTTTGTTTATAAGCATGTGGCTGCTGTGTCCTCATCTCTCTTGCAGCATGAAAACAGAGCTCTGGTTTCGATGGATCTTGGAACCAGCTAGCTTTGCCACCCCAAGAATGGTCGCTGTTTTCTTGATCTTGGAGACAATGGACAGGTTAGCTCATTCACCAGCAGCTGGAAGGGTAGTTTATAGGCTAGCACATAGTCTCTGGGAGCAGGCTGCACAGGAACATAGAAGAGACAACGAAGTGGGTAGGAGGTAGGGACCTACATGCACAGTGTCATAAGGTTGAACTGGTTTTGCTTTTTCTCACTCTTTGTCCATCTGACTGCAGCCTTTTACCTCACCTGATGTTGTCTTTTCTGTTTTTATTCTCTTCCCCCCAGGTCGGTGGCGGGTTTGGATAAAGAACCAGACCTTGTACACATGGAAGCCCGGACAGCTGATGGACGTGAGTGCCTGGAGCCAATGCTGAAAAAATGTACTTTGAGTCAAGAATGGAATGGGAATTGAAATTCACTTTGCTCATTTTGTCTCCCCATTTACATTTTAATTGATAGGAAAAATGTGGGTCATGGGGTTTGATGCGAGACATATTTTTATCCTTCAACCCTGGGGGAGAATTCAAAGGCTGCAGGGCTTCTGTCAGTAGAGAGGATGGGCAGAAGCACAATCTGTTGAGCTACAGAGCAGTCTATTCTTCTCAGTATTTAACTTTTTTTTTTTCAATATCACGTATTTTATGTGATTCATGTATGAATCATGAAGAGCTTAGTTGCCATCGCTGTGCAGTACAGCCTCCATGCATTTCCAGAGGTGTTCAAAACAGCTAAGTTCTTCCTAAGAATCTGAGAAGAAAAATTGCTTACGGTCAGACTCCTCTGGCCAGAATGTCTCTATGCCCCATGGACCCTTTGACTTGTTTTTAAAGGATTTTTCAGTTTTGCCTAGGATGTGTGAATAGGTCCTCCATACCAAAACGTTACATGCCTTGAAGAGATGCCTGGATATAAAGTAAGAAATAGGAAAAACAAAACAAAATCTTAACCCCCTGCTGAAATGAATGTAGCCACATTTTCAGTAGAACACATTCCTCTGTAACAAACCTCCAACAAAAACAGCGTGTATTAGAAACTGACTTTCTCCACCACTCTCTCTACAGTACTTTAGTTATTTCTTACAGGATTTTTAGCATGCTAATGAATCTCTTTCTGGGGTGAAGCCAGCATTACTCCAGCTCAATACTACACACATGTAGCATAAAATGCTACAGGGGCAGTGTAGAAAAGCAGCATAAGACTCATGTTGTAGAGGATTTCTAAGGGGAAAATACTTTATTTTTGTTGGTTACAAACGTTTTTTCTTTAGTCAAGTGCTGTGTAGGCCAGATGCTGTGTGAACAAGCTTCTGTCTATCAGGGTGACTTCTCTGAGGCTGTGGATCTTCTAAAATCATTCATTGGCCTCCCACTGCTATTTAGTGATGGCAGCTGAATAAATAACCAGGCAATAAAAGCTCAGGAGTGACAGCTGTTTGTTGAATATGGGGAAAGAGCAAAACAGGCTGGCAGGTGGGTGGGCAAGGTAGGGAGGCTTCTTCAGTGTCTTTGCTGCTGCATATGCTGTTGTAGAGATTCTAGGAGAAGTGGCAAAAAACAAGTGAAGAAGTAAGTAAGTAGGCAAACAAACTGCTGATGAGGGCTGTTTTCAAACTAAGTTTATACTTGCTCACCCAGCTATTCGAATACTGTATTTGTCAAGGATGTAGATGCTTCATTTGAAAGATGTCTCCCCAGTTCACAGACAACTCTCTTCCTTCAGGCCTTGTTTGCTTGGGGGGTTGTTGTTTGTTCTTGTTTTAATGTATAAATTCAGCATTTTGAAACTGGCTGTTGATGTTATTGAGGGTTTCCCCGAAAGTCTGGCTTGAATAGTAGTGTCAGCAAAACAGGCCCCTTGCAAAGCATCGTCCCAGCAGGTGGGACCCAGTGGGCTGTGCTGGCCCTGCTGGGGTGGCCTGCTGAGGGACAACTCCAAAAGGACTCATCTCCCAGCCAAGCACAGCACAGAAGAACCATATTGCTCCAATTAGAGTTTTTAAGGCTTAAAAATGATGTTAGCTCGTGTTATAAAACATCGACTGCCTCAGAGCTATAGGCTCACCTGGTGTGAAATGGTACACCTCTGTGTGCTTAGGAATGGCAGGCTGAACTTTCCTCCTGGCTGGCTCCATAGCAAAAATGGTCCTCCGTGCTCTCACTGAAGTGGCTGAGGCACTTAGACCTGCTGGAAAATGGATCCCTGCAGTTATCTCCTCTTGGCTGGAAAGTTTGCGACTGAAGTTTTCCCTTGGTGGTTGGCATGAAAAGGAGGCTTTTATGATGCCTCTTAGGTCAGTCTGGTGGCTCAGGCATTTACTTGATGCGTTAAGAGACAGAGATTTGAGTATTCCCATTGCTTGGCTCCAGTCAAGAACTAGAATCCCTGTCTTCAATGTCCCTGACCATTTTAAAAATACACAAGTCTTCTAAAGGGGCATTTGTCTTTGGTGTGTGGCATTTGGGATCAGAATCCCAAACTTGACGATGTTTTTTTTTTAATTTTATTTTTTCCTCTTTTCCTTCTTTAACAGTAATTACTCATGGGATTCAAGAACTGATCTAATACTGATTCAGACACTGGAGCCTAAAATACATAAATACATTCCATGGCTGGGAACAAACAGGTGGTGGGACATGCTAGAGTATTGTTCATCCATAAATGAGTCAGGGCTATCAATAAACTCAAGGAGCTGGGGGGTGGAAGTCCTGTTCACTCTTCTGTCGTATGTCCTTTGAGACATCTTGCTCCCTGGGTCTTGTCTGTCTGGTCATTAAGAATGGTTCTCAAAAATAATCTGCCCCAGTACATTGTCTCTCTGAATATTTGCAAGATGCTATGAATTCCAGCGCCTAGCTGATCTCAAGCTGTTCCTGTCTTTTACGGCAGATCAAAATTTTCACTTTTTTTTTTTTTCAACATCTTGGCAGAGCTATTGTAGCTGAATAATAATCTAGGCTTGCGTTTCTAAATTATAAAAACATGTAGGAGCCTTGGGCACTGTACCTTCTGCCTGGGTGTAATAGCAGGAAGGATGGGGCTGAATGCAAGGGAGCTAATACAAATACATGGACACATGCACCCACAAGTGCTCCTAGGAAAGATATATTAAACTTCATGATGTTTGGTGAGATAATCTCCTCACTCACAGGTATGATACAATAAACAACATTTTAATTACAGAGAAAAGAGTAAATTAAAAATAAAAACAAAACTTGAAAGATAAAACGAGGTAATAGTAACTAAGTCCTGGACAATAATAACATGCACCAAATTCTCATTATGGGTGACCATGTTAATTAACAATGGGGAGGTGTTTTGAGCTCCTCAGCTGGAAAATGCATATGCCTCTGGGAAAGTCACTCTGTAATCCTAAGTGAAATAAGTTTGTTGGAAGGGTTTGTGGGGAGGCATGGATGTTGGGATTGGAGCTGCAGCAAAGCCTTCAGGCTGCTTGATGTCCATATTGCCTCATTCATGGGTGGGCTGAGAAAATAGCTGGCTGTTAGGTTACAAGCACAAGAAGTTTTTGAGGCCAGCTAGGAAATAGGGGGCACTTCTCAACTATTTTTGCAGTGAAAATAAAAACAAACAAAAAGAAAGAAAAAGGCTAATTCTGCTTTTGTCTTAGACATTATATAAACAGGAAATACTCCCCAGATTGAAGCCAACTTCTCTTAAGGCATGCATCAACCAGTGAAAGGTAAGCAAGGCTTCATAGGGCTGCACAGCTTGGGTGCATGCCACCTGCCCTTCTGGGGATCCATCCTTGGACAGGAACTTGGGATGGTTTCTGGCTTTCAGTCATACTCACATATGAGCTGAGTGCTGGGCAGATAACACAGGGGCAGTTCACCATTTGACTTACAGAAAAATGTGAGATGTTCTGGGAATTTAAATATTGAAAAGGAGATGCTGATGATTTTATAAGATAGTAGTTTAGGGTCTTCTGGGATTATTACTTTAAAAAAAAATCCTCAGAGTTTTGGAATATTATAATTTAAACTGTTGATTTGGGTTTTTCTCTAGTCTGAGCCTCTGGCCTTGCAAAATATCCACATTGAGGTTTGTTAAGCTGCATGGCACTTTTTCTTGCTTAGATGTTACTGTTTATTATACCCTGTCATATTTTTACCTGACTTTTAAAGGGGATTTTGTGTTTTAAAGGGGGATTTTTGTGTGTGTGTGTGTTTTAAAGGGATGTGTTTTAATGGGAATTATTTTTCATTTTATGTGGGACATCAGGAAGAAACTCAAAATTAAACTTAGTTTTACATACAAAGACAGGTTTGAAGTTTTTTTTTTTTTTTTTTTTTTTTTTTTTTGTGCCTATGTTTTCTTCTGCAGGTTTTGTGTTGTAAAATATATGAAAATAAATAAACAAGTTACTAAATGGAAAGTGGATAGGGCACTACCCCCCTTCTCCACCACCATCTTCCTGTGAATATTAATCGAGTGCCATTCTTTGAGTATATTTGATTGCTGGTGTAACACACTCGAAATGACACATTTCTCAGCAGGCAGGAAGCTAGTTGTCATGTCAACACTTGTGGTTTATTTGCATTTATTTGTGACAGGTTTTTATTCCTCCTCCCATTCTGTCACTCAGCAGCAGCAAATTATCCCCTTTTTGGAAAGATAAGAATATCCTGGCGACTGTGTGGGAGAACATAGTGGTGGGAACGAGCTGCTAAAAATATAGCTCCTGACCTCTCCTCCTGGTTCTGCCTAATTTTAGTGCTACCTCGAAGAACAGGTCAAGGCTGCTGAGCTCTTTTGGTTGAATGGCAATATGTAAGACCCTCTTGTTTTCTCAGGATTTTCTTCCACCCACTGTAAAGATGCCTTAGATTCCACATTCAGGACCTAAACAGCAATTCTGGGTGAAGTCTGTGTATGTCAGTTGATGATAAGCCTTTATTTATCCCAGCAAAGGATCTGGCCTCTGTACTGCTGCTGGTATTTTATGCTGGGAGAAAGCACAGCCAGTCTGCTAGTCCAATTATTTGGCACTGTCTCTACGTTAGGCATGTTCCACCATACACCATATGCATTAATTACATCTAGAAACTCTGAGCTGGCACTGACAACTGTTACTGCTGCTTTATCACCATCACCGGGCTATGCTTTCAGTGCAGGGCCAGATGTATGCAACTGCTCTGAATCAGCCACGTAGCTCTTATTGACCTGGAATTCCCAGTGCCTGTACCAGGTCTGCAGCCTTTAAACACAGGCTTTTAGTGATGCAGTTGGGCATGGACATTTATCAGATTAAAATTTGGTTGATTTTTTTTTTTAAATTCATTTGACCTGCTTTGTGTTCTTTTTGCATTCTTTGGGTCTGTCGGTGGGACTAGGCAATGGAAGGTGAATGGGCAAATCTGTCTCTAAATACAAGAACGCAGTTAGCTGAGTGTCAGAGGATCTCAGTTGTGCCCCCACTGCTTTGCAGTTAAACACGTTTTGCTGTTTCTAAAGACACAGATGAAAAACAATTGCAAAGGTTAAGGGATGGACAATCCTATAAGAAGTTTTGCTGGGCTAATTGCAGCCCATTGGAACTTCTTTTATCCTTTTGGGTTAGTTCAGCAAGGTTCTTGTTAATAGGTGCAGTCATGGGAACTAAAACCGCTGCAATAAGCTCACCTCAGTCATTACGAACTCACTGTTTTCATCCTGAATGGTATGTTCTCACCCTTTGTAGAAAAGTCAACAAGTGCTTGAAGCTAAGAAGCCTTTAAAAGTGCTGCAGTGTAAAAGATATGACCCTTTTATCACTGAAGCCATCATTTTAGTTGTATTTTCATTTTCTTCCTAATTTGCAGTTTTCAGAAGAGCAGTAGAAAGGCAGAGATGGCATATTTAGATTACATACATCCAGAGACACAATGCCATGATTGTTCTGTTTCATGAGATCCTTTCTTAGCCTGAGTGAAATGACGCTTAATCCCCTGTAACCTCTGCCAGCTTGTTGGAGGTGAGCCTGTCTCTTCTTGCCACTCTGAGCATCTGGCTATATATCTGCTTTCTCATCCAGCCCCCTCTGTTGAAGAATCTTGACTGCCTTATGTCTTCTTCACGTTTTTCTCCCAGTCCTGTTCCTTCTCTCAAGTAATGCCAAGGACTAGCAGGGCATGCCATTACTGTGAGGGTCTTCCTGTCCTCCCTCCAGACAGAAGTATTTTACATCTATTGTATGTAGCTACTTTTAGGACTCTTCAGCTAATCATGCTATTTCATGTCCATGGTGTTTTCCTACCTAGCTTATATATGGCTATAATAACTGTTAATTTGGTGATAAACTTATAATTTTCACGGCAGAATAAATTAAACTTAATAGTGCTGGTTTGAACTTCTTTTCCTTGCATGCTACTCCCACAATAAAAAAACAGTTGTCAGGCTAGGGTATTTTAGGGGGAGAATGGAAATATAATACTCAGTAGGACAGTGGAATGGATAAATTCCACCTAGGTGGCTTTTGAAATCTTTTCTTCTCTGTATGGTATCATCATCGGTTTTCTGATGCATTTATGACCTGTACCCTCCACTTGTCAGAGGGATATCTGCACGATGGGAAAGGGAACAGTGGGTATGGAAGTGTGATGAATTCCCGACTCCAGTGAGCAGTTACAGTTTTAAAGGTCAGAGGTGGATCATGCAATAATGTCCAGTTAGTTGGAGATGAGATTAAGACTTCCCTTCAGGAGACCTTCTTCTGAGCTGCTGATGACATTTTCAGACAAGGTTTCTACATGGGTATTTCTCATGTGTACATATTCTCCCATTACAGACACCCACTATTTGACCTGTCGGATCCAGGAGTGCTCAGAGACCAAAAGGACTGGGCCATTTTCACGCTCCATTGACATCAGCTCCCTTGTTGTTCAGGATGAATATATCTTCATCCAGGTATGTTGACTCGATGAGAACGTGACAAGAATTCTGCCTGCACAAGGTATTTGTTCTGTGGGAGAGAGAAGGCATATTCTTAGGACAAATGTGTGGGACTGCAAACTGTAAGAGCAGGGAGTCTATATCCACCTACTTTAGATTGGCAATGCAGTCTGAAACAACGTAATTGATCTCTGTTCCTCACTTGTCTCATGTTAATCTGGTATATTTTAAAAGTTTGCTCATCGATAATCATGAGGGTCCACGTGTTTCGCAGAAACTCTATCTTGCTATTGTTGTGTCTACTTGAAAATTGCAAAGAAGCTACTGTGAACTGAAAAGAACAGAGAAGAGCAAAGGAAAGGTGTGAGTGATCATTTTAACAAATGGAAGGTTTATGCTAATTTGACAGTCAAGTAATGTTAATGGATTGAACAAAGATTTGTAGTGGGAGGTAAAATAGCAGAGGGATTGGAAAAAAGATGTTACAGGACACCTTCAAGGCAGAAGATGGCTGTAAATTATCCAGCTAGTTGATGAGGGTTTTGTAGGTGAGGAGGAAGTGGCAGAATTTAAACAAGAAACTTAAAGTTTTTGAGATTTTCTGAGAAAACATGGGCGGAATGGTATGAGGCCATCTCTCCCTATTTCATACCTATGGAGTTGTGAGAAGAATCATACGGTGTCTAAGAGAAATTCCCAAAGATGTGCCATTAGAGTGAAGACCATAGTCTAGGCTGTGGTAATTCCAGGATGTAGAGAACTCAGGAGACAGAGATTAGACATGATAATGAGGTGTGGAAATTAGATGAGAAGAAACTTTAATCCAGGTGGCAAAGGAAAGACACACACTTTCTTTTTTGACTAAGATAGGGTTAAGGAAAGCTCCTATTTTATTTATTTATTTATTTTAATACATACAAATCATAAGTTCTGCACCATTTATTGTGAAATTATTCTTTAAAATGGAAGTTTTGGTGGGAAGGCTGATAATATGTGCTGGGATAAGGTGAAAGACTAAATCCATATGACCCAGGAAGACTGCAATATGGAAAATGCATGCACATGAGTAGCGTAGGCAATCTCCTCCTTGTGTGAGCAGGGGAGAGAGCTGCTCTGGAGAAGATTGATTGTTATGGAAGCCACAGCCTCCCCTCGATCCTCCCATGACACCCAGCCTTCCACTACTTCTTCTGGTGTTGGGGAGAGACCTGCTGCTAGAATACAGTGAGAGTGTAGCTGTTGCAGCTTAGTCATGATTTTACTAGAGGCAAAGGCTTTCCAATCAATAAATGCTGTTACTCACCAAGGAATATTTTTGAAAGACTTTGTTAATCTGGAGGTTTATATCTGGCTGAGGGCATTGTGGAGCATCCAATTCTTTATGGTTAGCTTGAGGTCTCGCAGACATTCCTCATTGCACGGCTCTCACTTGTGTTAAAAGAAGAATGCTCTGTGTAGAAGCTTGAGCTTGCAGTGATGACATCTGCCTGGTGTGTGCACTCCTCTGACTTAAATTAGCAATGACTGGAAACAATTGCTTCAAGTTAAAAAAAAAAAAATAAAAAAAAAACAAAACAGTTTGTATACAAACGTGTGCATATATTTGTAATACTTCGAGTGACTTGGATGCCCTCAGTATTGTTTTATTTCAATGTTATGGGTATTCAGAGTGAAAATTATATATCCCCACTTCTCAAAAATTTTAAATGCACAAACTAAACATTTCTACTGGTTTGGGCAGGCAGGAGACTCTCCCTTTCACAGGTTGCCTATTGCTTTTCCCTCTTTTTTGCATCCCTCTTGTGGGAATGCAAAAAATGCCCGGAAACAGGGCACAGACCAAGCCCATGTAGTTCTCAAGCAAGAAACAGACACTTCAGATTCACAGCACACCCCTTTCTGAGCTGAAGGTGTGTTAAATCCACCGTGTCCAGCATATGGTCGATGGGCTTTGCAGAGTGTTTGCTCGGTACATATGTAGGAGTACTGATATGTCCTGGATGTATTAATCTCCGAAGTCATGTGATGTAGCTGCCTATTATGGGATGTGTTGGATTCACCGTGTGCAATATCTCATGCATATCATTCTGTCTGGATAATCTTGGGCAGAAATATGGGAGCCAGCTCTTCTGAATTTCAAATATTAGAGATGAATAAATAAATATCAAATTAAATGTTAAGAACCTGGTGAGGCTTAATAGCTGCATAAAAGATAGGTGCATGAGCTCCCATCTGTCTGTGCTGGAACAAATTAGAAGTAGTGTTGTGGAGTAAAGAGGGTAACTCATTTCTTTTAATGTTCATCATGAAAGCATTAGGATTTTAGTCTAAGCTAGTAGTCTGTGTTTCTCTAGAGTGGACAGATCAGAACCTTCAAGGGCAATTCGTTTTATCCTACACACCCATTGCAGGATGAGAAAGGTCTCTCTCTGTATATTCTTTTGTCTTTAACATTAGAAGGCACCTAATTATAGCTTAGAGAAGACCTATAACTTTCCAACAGCTATAATAAGGGAAGGTGAATCCCAGCTATTGATATCAACATCTCGCATTATTTGTATGCAGCTATTCACCAGTGTATATCCATTCTAATCAAATTGATAAACAGGTCGGTAGTGTCAGATTCCTGGGAAGAATTAACCTGTATAACTGTGCTCTCAAAGCAGATTTGATGTTATGGTGCATAATGCTCAGGAGAAGGGAAAATATGGAAAATGTTATAGTGCCATTATAAATCAACACTTCCTTATGTGGAGTGTTGTTGTGCATCACTTCTGAAAGGATCTTGCAGAATTACAGCGGAAAAAAAGAAAAATAAGAATGATCCTATTCTTGAAAGAAACTTGCCTATGAAGAGAGGTTGAAAAGATTGGGACTAGGCAAAGGAGATAAATAACAGCACAAAATGAAAAATATAAAAGGTAATGAAGAGGGAAGAAGTAGCTACTAAGAGATAACATTAATCATTCTTATGAATAGAACAGTAGGTGATCATTCTGAACTTATTGATTGACTTTCTATTTGATTGACCACTAGTTGTTGAAGGATACCTAGCACAGCTGGAAGATTGGGTAAGTCTGTATAAATTGATACATAAAGAGAAAATCATGCTCTCTGTTTTGTGTATAAGATTTCATTCAGTTCACAAGATTGCTCTCTTGTAGCCAGAAGCCAATATCATCTCCTTCCTTCATAGTTAAAATTTGCATAGCTTGCAAAGTAGATCACTTATTTGTGAGAAAACCTTGTAATATGATATTAAGCATGAATTTATTTACTGTACACAAAAAGGAGCTAATCTTATGAAGGTGTATGAAATATTAGCTGCAACTTTGCCATTAAGGTGAATGTCAGTTATATTCAATTATAGAGCTGTGTACTAGTGAAGCCAGTAATTTAAAGCAGTACCACACCTGTCCCTGTAAGTGCCTTTGAATACTTTCTACTGAATTCGTATCACTTTCTAAAGTCAGGTGCAGAGGTAACCTGAAATTGTATATAAGATTTGATATCCTGACAAAGAGCTTACATTATAAGACTCATGGGTTAGGAACTATCTTTTGTTTTGTATATGTATCTAGGCTATTGATATTTTAGAGAATTTCTATGGTAAAAATAAATCAGTGTTATTCAGGGGAAAAGATTTTTCAAGCAAGTCAAGTATCAGTATGAGTAATAGAATTGCTTGGGTTGCTGAAAAGAGACTAAAATGCAACACTTTAATGAACGTGGGGATTATTTTGCAGAAAATTGTTTTGAGTGAGAAGTATTGTTTGGAGCAGAAACTTCTTATTTTTCTCTAAGCGAGCAAATAATATCAATGCTACTTAGTTCTTTAAAGTAGCTGTGAAAGAGCAGGAATGATCTATGTAAGTTTCCTTGCCAACAGATGAAAAAGTTCCACCGAAAATGCAAGAAAGCATGAGCAAATATCATTGCTTATTGCAAAGAGCGAAAAAGTCTGGGCTGAAAAATTCTCAGTGCAGTGTTGCTTATTTGTGGTGGTCTAAGAACTAATGGGGATATTAAAAAAATGGCATTGGGAATCAACTTTGCTGTAAAACCCCATTTTTTGCAGAAAGCAACGTTCAAGTGGGCAGTCCTGCAGCTGGCAGAGGGAGCTAATTGTTGCAAAGTTAAAGCCATTCCCAATTATGTAATGGTAATGTGGAGGTTATCTCAGGTGCAATAACTCAGTGGTTCCGTTGGGTGCCTGGAGTCCTGTGCTGGACAAATCTGACAACCAGCGGGGACTAAGGGCGTTCCCAGCTCAGTGGTGCAGTCCCAGGTAAGGACTGGATTTTCCCACATGTCTGGTGAGGGACAGTAACAACAATTAATCTTTCCAGGTTGTGTGGTATAAAGATTGCTGGCTGTACTGCTGTTATAGTGCTAGTGGGCTAAGGATGTGAGTGACAAAGTTTACAGGGAGAGGTAGTATTTTTTTATGGGATCAGAACTGATAGAGTTAGAAGAGGCACGGATAAGCTTTTGGGCATACTCATGAGATCCTAACGGACTTGAGGAAGGATTTGTTATGTGAAAAATACCTTCCCTCCCCCAAACTATAGAAGTAAGTCTCATAAAATATTTCTCCTCCCTATTAATCTTGTTGTGTTTTCCTTGTGTAAACTCTTCAGTGTGTGGCTTTCCTCCCAGAGGTCATACCAGTCTAGCTCAACATCCAGTTAACACTGTCCCTATTCCTCCCTGAAATTTCTGTCTCTGTCAATGCTTAGAGACCCTCAGGGTAACTTTGAACCATTTGATTTGAACTGGCTGTACAGAGATGTGTGGATGGGCAATCAATACCTATCATGATTGTTTTTTTATGTCTTTATTTTTCTCTGAGATGGTACAGGGAATCCGTACCATCTGCAGCTGAAGTCGATCTGAAATGTAGCTCAGACTTTCAGCAATTTCCATGGTACTGGCAGAGCTCCTGGGCACGGTGGGCTCTTCCGAGTTTTAGAAGAAGCTGATGCCTGGTTTGAGTTTGGGGGTGATGACTGTTTTCTCTAGAAGGCCAAACAAATGCCTTTTGAGATGGACACTCTTAGGTCTGCCTTTAGGGCTAAAGGCTTATGGTGTCACTTTGTAGGGACAAGAAACGACACCTGCAAGCCCTGGTTGAAAAGGGCTCTGTTCACTTCAGGTTCTGCTCTGTTTGCACTTTAAGTGGGAAGTTGCTTGCGCCATTATCCAGAGAGGTATGCTGAGAGGTGTTAAGTTTCACTTCCCAAGGCTTTTCAAGAGGGAGAACATGGGGGCCTCTTCCCTTTTCCACTCATATTACAAAATGTAACATAATTTATCAAGGTGTTTAAGTGTGGGCTGAAATTCTTAAGAGGGTCTTGTTTTCCTGGTTCTCAGGTACCAAGGCATCAACGTATTAATCACTGCTGTTGTCCCTTCCCTGGCTCCTTCTGCTATTTCCCCTGTTGGGAAGATTTCTTGGCAGCTTTCTATGTCATTTCATTTGTAGCTCAGCATCCTGGGAACCCCAGGAGCTGCACTGCTCTCTCTTGCCTCCTGATTCCTCCAGTGTAGGTTGTCACGGGATATGTGAAGGTCCCATTCTCAAAAAGCTAAGCTGCTCTGGTGGTTGCCTTTCCTCTGAGGATGACCTAATGAAGGCAGAAGTGTGAGGTGAGCAGGGAAGAGAGGGTCTTGGCTGTTGTTAATAGTCCTCCTGAATGAGATGGGATTGGCAGTGTGGATGCTAAGAAGCAGAGGATGGTGATCACTCACAGCTTGCACATCCAGCAGCGTGGGAGCAGCTGCAGTTATTCTAGACAGCAGGAATTCCATGTGGAAAGGGAAAAGTTTGTCAAAATGCTCTTCATCATCTGAAGTAATTTTACACTTAGAGTTTTGCTCACTTCAGAGAAGTGTACGGCAGGGCAGTATTTTAGCCTGCTCGCTAGGATGAGCGAGAACAAGCAAATCCAGAATTTTCCTAGATGTTCTTGTATAGAGCAGCTAAATGTAACTCTCACAATATACATCTAAACAATTCCTGTGGCTCATGGGACCAAATACTTCTGCCAAAAGCTGTTGAATCAATTCAGTCTTTTGCTTCAGAAATTCCCCTTAAACACACTGATATCAGCATTTGCCCATAATTACTGATAGCTTCTTAGGGCACCTATCAATAATATTACCTTTTCTGTATGCTTGGAGTCTCATCAATGTGTGTCCAAAAATCTTAGTTGAAGTGATATGATGAAAAATGGCTTTTGTAAAAAATGCTTCTTCTTATTTTTATTTTTATTTTTATTTTTATTTTTATTTTTATTTTTATTTTTATTTTTATTTTTATTTTTAAATCTGAATCAAATTCTATTTGTATTGAAGTTGATATCTTTATGAGAATGTATTTTTTTTCAGGCTCCAGAAAAAAAAAGAAAAATATTCATTATTTATAGCTTTAGAACTTGGGTGGGAGCACATTTCATTTCTCTTTGAAGGTTTATGGAGAAAAAGAAGTTCCTAATTAATCTATAAGCTATATATATCTATGTTTAAGCTTAGCTCAGAGAAATAGTTTATTACTATATTATTGCTTTTAAGTGTGGTTATTTAGTCAAACTTAGAAGTGCCAAGGTTTAGTAGGACATGAGTGTGTATTTCAAGTTTATCAAGTATTTAAGGCTGTGCTAAATAAGTGTGCTTTGCTGAATCAAATACAGCTGTCAGGTGAGTAGACATCAACCAGAAACCACAGTTGAGGTTATACCAGTTTGTATGGATACTGAACTTCAGCTCTGAAGCTGTCAGTTTAATAACTTAAGTAGAAAACTTCCCCAAGAATAAAGAAATGCAATTTATTTATTTATTTATTTTAATGTGAAACCTCCCAGTGAAATGAGATAGGGAAGAAATTAAACTTTGATTTCCCGGTCTAGAGCCTTCTCGTGATTTCTGTAGAAGCTAAATACACTATGTTCAAATATATATTTCTTTCCTCCATTTTTTAACTAGGAGCCAAAGGTCTTAACAGAAATCAATCTGTGCAATTTATTTTTAACTTCACCCTGCTTAGCTCCAATTGATTTTTATCTTTGCAATCGATGGTAGAGAGAACGGCTTGGCGGGACAATGGAGCACTCTCCAACTTGTAGGGTTTGGTCTTTGAGTCTTTTATTGAAGAAATCATTAAAAGCTTATTATGAAACTAATAGGATGAAGACGTTTAAATGATGAACAAGATTACACCTGTTTTACTGGTGAATAATGCCTGCTACAGCTGATCTTCTCTTGCCCCTATTTAAAATGGCTCTTGCCCCTGTTCAGAATGCTGGACAGCTCTCCAGAGGGGGAAATTAATCCATACAGATGAAAGAAAATGCAACCCAGGTGCTAGTTAAAAGTCTTCTTAAAGCAAGACAGGCAGTAAGTAGTTGGCTACTTTCCTATTCACTGCTGGGTGTTTTTTGTCCATTTCTAGCAGTATTTCATCTTTGCTGTGCCAAATGTTATCAGAGTAGGAACATGAAGCTAAACATCTGTTGATAAAAATTGATTATCATTTTTCTTTTATTTATTTATTTGCATTTATCTTGTTTCTGGGGCTTTTTGTGCTGTACATTATTATTATTATTATTATTATTATTATTATTATTATTATTATTATTATTATTATTATTATTATTATTATTATTATTATTTTATCATTTTCTCCCCTTGCCACATCTTGTATGATTTATCAACAGTGTCTGCAGCTGGAGATGTAAAGGATTACTTTGGCAGACTCATATGTTTCCTCTGAAATCCCTCATGAGATTTAATGTGTATAATTATCCACCTCTCTTAAGTTGGTTTCTGTGTGGGTAGTGTGCATTTGCAGCTCTAACATGGCTTATATTTTGGAGTAACTGTGCACATTTTCTGCAGGAGATGCTTTTAAAACAAATCTAGTATTTTCTCTCAAGATTACTCCATCCTATTGCTTTGCCATCATAGCTCTGATGGAAGTGAACAGGGACAGTAAAATAAATGCAGCTTTGTCTTAGCAAATTTTCACTGATGGGTCTGACACTCTAAAATGTGGCATGCTTTCAAAGCCTACTGAATTTAGCAGGCAGCTTGAGGGTGCTTAGCCCATGGAAGCACTAATGCATGTCTCTGCAGCATAGAGTCCTATCTCCTCATGTTCAGGTCATTGTCATTGTGTATTGCCTTAATAAATGTGCAAAAGGGGTGACTTTAACAAAAGCCACAGGGAGATAATTCAGCCTAGATGGTGTGGTTTATGTTAGGGCGTTGGAGAACCTCAGTACACGGAAATATCTGAAAGGTGATTGTCCTGGCCATGCTGAGAAATCAAGAAAGAAGAACATTACATTAGGCTAATGCACGTGGATTCTTCCTCTGACCAGCTCACTGTATCTCCTGAATCTCTTGTGACTAACAGGCTTAAGCTTGGGAGAGGAGACATGACTTTTCACTCCTCGTGCTGGCAAAACTTGTACAAGGCTCAGACAGCAGCTGGCTCTGAAAAACAGCAAATTCACTTACTAAGGAGCAAGCTTGTCTGCCTAATGTCATAATTGTTCCATGCTTAAATCCACAAATCAATTTAGGGGATGCTATGCCCTCAAGAAGGAGAAAGGGTAACTAAGGTTAAAACAGTGAGGAAGGATGCCATGGCACTCTGTGGAGGTGTAAAACACAAATCAAGGGTGTCATTACATTGCTGATGTAGTGTTTCTCAAGTTTTCACTCCTACCAACTCATTTCATGTTACTGGGAAGGAGGGAACTTGACAAGCAAAGGAAGCCTATCTCTTCAAAAAGTAGGGAGTTTATTGGAAATAACATCCAAAGACATACTGTCAATAAGGAAATTTTAAATTTGGTTCTGTAAACTGACTGAGTTGCCATTTACAATGCTTGAAGTGGGAGGTAAATTACAGGAATTACAAAGTCTAAACATGTCTAATGATTGTGGGTTGAGCTGTGCTATTACCAATTCTCTTTTCCTTTGAACGTTATCAACAATGCGAAAAGTAGATGTCCTGTTCCAGTAACTGTGCAAGGCAAGTGGTTGTTATCCTTGTAAACCACCCAGGCTGAGAATCAATGTAGGAAAGTCCTCTGTTCTCTTTCAGCCATTAGCTTAGAAATCACGTGCTAGCTGCACGCTGTCGTTGTGTTTCCACCAATGCTGATGAGAGGCTGCATCAGCACGAGTACCTTTAGCCTTTCTGTGGGGTCTTTGAGCAGCAGGAGGCAGCTGAAGTCTTGCTTAGCCCAGAGTCATTTTGGAGATTTAGTAGTTCTGTGTTGGTTACAGCAATACACGATTTACATCAGGAATTATGGATGTCAGCATCAGTTAGCCAGGAAGATGAGATTGAAGCCTGATACACTGTGATCTGCAGTGTCTGCCATCATTATGGGTGTCTTTACGTTCTGGGACATCATAACTCCTTATAACTCCTCCTGCTTGCCTTTTGATCTCATTTGGATGATAGATTTTTTTTTAATTTTATTTTTTTTCTGGTTAAACAAAACCCAAACCTGCTCATAAAGAATCATGTGTTTCTAGGCATGTCTCAGAAATTATGGAGATGAATGGATTCTGTGATATATTCTTTACAATTTCCACAGCCTTATGAAAATACTTCTGTTGTCTTCCATGTTTGATGTAATCTGTCCTTTTGTAGGTCAGCATGGGTGATGAACTAGCATATTGAAACTCTCAGGGCTTTTAAAGGGAAACTTCTCATATTTCTTTACGTGTTGATTGATGTGAGACCAGATTTTCATCTTGTTAAAAAAAATAATAATAATGCAAGTATTAAAGAAGAGTAGTGGATCATGAGTGGAGGAAGGAAGAAAACATAGGTTAGGAAAGACAAATGTGTTTAATGGCAAACACATTCGTCCAAATGAATCATTTCCATGGGCCAGAAGCCCAGTTAAACACATAAAATAGAAATCCAGAAAAACAGATTAACAAGCCAGTCATTAGTAAAGGAGGAGGAAAAAAGACAAACCCAGCTAATTCTGTACTGAACATGACAGATGAGCTCACAGCAAATAATTGGGTGACAGTCATCAAATGTGAACTAAAAGGAGGCATTAGCAGGGAAAACAGTATCATAATCTCTGGGATTTACAATGTTGGAGAGTTTGCTCATAGGAAAAAGAAAAGTTCATCAAAATAAATTAAGTTGGGCCTTCCAAAATTCATTCTGTACCACAGTGCTCGCCAAAACTTTATAGAAGGCTTGATCATTATTTTTAGAACAGTTATAACCACGGATGTGTAAATCATGCAAGATGAGGTCCTGGCTGAGATAAGCTTCACACAACTCTTGCCAACAGAATTTGTGGGTGGCTTCAAACTGGCTCAGAAAGACCACAGGACACAAAGACTTTTGCTTCTAAAACTTTGTCAAGGTGATCTAGTGCCAGGTAGAGGACTGAAAGGGAATTCATCTAATGCACAGTGAACTTGAATCATGTTATAATTTCACCTTTCTGTCATAATAAGAAGAAAAAAACAGTTAAGTTTTGCAGTGGCATAATTTTTTTAGCTATGTAAAATCTTTTGTGTGTGACAGACTTAGAATAGAACTTGGCATGGGGGGAATTGGTCACCTGTTGATATTCCTTCTGCCATATTTTCATATGAGTAGCTTGAAGATTGTGGACTATTTCCTATGTTAATTAATCATCACAGCATCCCTATGAAGTATGTAAATTTTCTTATTATTTTAAAGAAAAGTAAATGCCCATGTCTCAGTCCATCAGAAGAGGTGCCAAGGGACCTAGCCAAGTAGTCACCGGACACAGTAATTAAATCTGTACTCTGCTACAAATAATGAGCTGACGTTGAAATCATGAATGGTGTAAAATGAGTGTATGAGGCAGCGTTACACCAATTGAGAAATTGGCTCTTCCAATGGAGGTCAGAAATACCACCAAGAGAATAAGGAATATTTAAATATTCCCTGCGTTGTTCACATAGCATGACCTAGAAGTGAGGGATACTTTGGGCATTGTTTTTACAATTGATCAATACAATTACTGAAAAAATGATTTTTTGTTTTTGAGTTGGTCTGATGGTGTATCAACTGCATAGTCTGTTCTCTACTGTCAAAAACTTGATTTTGGTAGTGGTAGTATTAGATGGGAAAGATATCCTTCTGGAATAACACTGACAGCCCTTTCACCATCCTTGCACCTGAAGAGCAGGGCCCAGAAATGCTACTGGGCCAGTACACAGTGAGCCTTGCCTTGAGTGAGTCAAGTGAGTCTTTTTTCTCTGTCTCTGCCACTGGCTTGTTTTGAGACTGTAAGCAAATTGCTCTTGGTTTTTGTGTCTGTTTCCAACTTTAGCTATACGTTGTCTGTACAGTTTCAGCTCACTGTGGTTTGGGCTGGCTTTCTGCCTTCTTATGTGGTGTATGCCATAATGGTTGTTTTTTATTTATTTTATTTAGTGAGTACTAAATACTACTGCAATATCATTACAAGTAAAAATGTCAAATAAGCAGAAAGAAAAGTCTTAGTGTAGAAGCCTGTTCTATTTCTAACCTTTCCTTTCTTTCCAGTTCTTCAAACTGTCAATAGAAAAGCCTTATCTTGAGTTGATTAGATATCAAATTTCATGACCGCTAATGTCATGTCCTTCAAATGACAGCTTCTCTAGGGAAGAATACTACCATCTAGAGGTGATACCATTACTGAGAATATAATTGATGTTATAGCAATATTACTTGTAAGCTTGTTCTGAAATATCGCTGTCAGATAAAAGGGAGTATATCTAGGAGAGAATCTAGGACCTTTCTGTTAGCTTTACTGGAAACTTAAGCCAACAAATCCATATAATAGAGAAGTGCTGTATGTATTGTTCTATCTCCAAACCTGCAAGCTTGCCAAAACAGCAGAATATAGGAAATTCAACTTTGTAAGCCTCATTGTAGCTAGGCCTGAAATGGTGCCAGAAAGAACACCCACAGCAAGACTAAGACTAGTGACAGGTTCGAAATCCCATATACTGCAAATTATCAGGTGTAGATCTAATCGATGTGTGGCATTTATATGCAGTCTTTACAGCTCATTCACTCCATAAAAGCACAGATTTGGATGTGTAGCAGTTATCCCCACACCCTCATTCAGAGATGGTATGATTTCAAGGAAACTAGCTTAATAGTGACAAAGAGCACCTAAGAGCTTAGCTCCAGCTTTCCAAGAGAGAGCTCATTGTATTTACTGTTTGCATTAAATAATGCTAGTGTGCTCCTCTCATGTTAGTCACTGCAAAAGGTTGTTGGCAGACAATTGTGGATCTGAGGTGTAAACAAGCAAAGCTGTGAAGCAGCAGAGAAAAGAGGTTATCTCCTTCTTATGGAAGAGAAATGGAAGCACAGAGACTTTAAATTACTTGTCCAAGGTAGTGGTGTTGGAATGGTGTGGTGAAAACCAGATCTTCTTCTTTATTCCACTTTGTACTCACTTCTTCCTTTTTTATGAGATACCTAATGTTAAAATCATGCTGGAATTGAAGCATAAGAGACAGAGTGGAGAGTACAATAGCACAGCTTAAGTAAATAATGCTCCAGCCCTCCCAAGTCTGGGATTTCTTTGATGGAGTTACACAGAGGCTTTCAGGGACAGCTGTGCAGGTCACAGAAAAGATATCTGGAAAAAAAAAGTTATCAAACCCTCTTAAAAATGTCAGCATAGGATGTCTCAAAAGGGCCATCACTCACTTTCTTTGATATTTCCACAGGTGACAACTGGTGGAAGAGCAAATTACTATGTGTCATACAGACGGGAGCCTTTTGCGCAGATTAAATTGCCCAAATACTCTCTTCCTAAGGTGAGTGCACCATTTATGAACACCGATATATAGTATCTTGAATAATACAGCCTGCCCAGTGGTAAAGCACCTCAGTGGAGTTCCTCTGTGGGGAGCTACATTTGTTGTGCTACCTGAATGATCTTTCTTAAAGATGAGGTTGGGATCTGTATCTCTCACTGCTTTTGATCAGTGAGCATTTTAGAAAGACCAGGCTCCTTTTTCCTCGGTAAAGAGCAAATGGGAATGAACAAGTACCTCAGAAAACATAGAACCAACCAAATAAAAATGCTACTTCACTGAGATCCTTGCCTGAGCCTGTGTTACTGGCTGCAGATTGTTCCTCACGTCCTTGACGGATCTGGTGTGTAAAACCTTTGCCCAGTCTTGTTCTGTTCTCTAATGAAGATTTCTCTGATAAGCCTTGCCATGACAGCAGAGGTTCTGGAGAATGCTTACAATGTTGAGCGCTCCTGCAGTCTCCATACAGTGAGAGAAGCATAGGATATGTCAGCTCCACTGTCCCCATCTTATGGCTGGATATTTTCAACAAGTCATGGAGATGGAGATGGCTCCCTAGAAGTCGTACCTTGGTGATGCTTTGGACAAACAGAACCACTGCATGATGCTGCTTAAGTATTAGACTAAAATTCCCTAGTGCAGTCATTGTTTAGGATTGTACAGAGCAGAAGGGACCAACCTTTACAGTGCCTTGGCTGGATACAGGTTTCTGGGTAGCCTGATGAGCAACTCAGACTGCTCCTGCTCTTTGTAGCCACAGAATGGATACTGAGGCTGCTGTTGTATGGGACTGATAATCAGCAGTAATGGCCTTCCCCTTTACTTCTTTCCACAAGTGAGAATTTTTGTGGGATAATTGTAAAATTGTTGGGCAGATTTGCATGGTTGGCTGCATATAGCTTTCTGATTGCCTGTGGCGTATCTACAGTCTAGCAGATATGGGATGCTTGCCTTAAGTTGTAGCTGCAAACTTTAAATAGTTGTGAGAAATCTGTCTTGAATTCCTGGCGTTGCACATCAGCTTCTTCATATTTGGGTTGATGACAGTTCACAGTGCATTGACACTTGAGTAGCACAGATACAGTTTTGGTTTTGTTTGTTGTCCTTCTGTGGTGTGGGATTCACAATGTCAGTGCACAGTCTTTTGAGAAACACTGCTGTCATTTTTCAGGAAAAAAGCAGTACTTATGCCCCCACCTTCTGAAGCACTGAAAGCTGCTCATCATTCAAATGATAGAGACAAGTGGATAGAGAGAATGGGTGCCCTGTGATTGTCCTCCTTGAGTGACTGATGATGTTGTAGGTTGCTGGCTTGCTATGTTTTGTTAGTGGCCCTGGTTTGGAACTTGTGCATAGTATAAAATCAGGATTGCTTTTGTCATAAAAACAAACAAACAAAAACCTACTTTGCTTTAAAGTTTCTTGGCAAAGTCTTTTAGACATATAAAGGCTTGTTTATGTTGTCCTTAGTTAACAGAACATTTTTGCTGTACAGTAATAACTATCCTGTCAGCTGTACATTAATGAATTCTGCGGGGGTTGTACATATGTGAGGCTGGCAGTAGAGTAATGCAATATTTTCACTGCAACTGGTTAAAACAGATTGAAGTCATTGGGTGATTTGCTTTATTGTCACACTGCTGGACTAGGTTGGGTATGTGCTTAATCTTCAAAGAATTAGAGCTGTTGGGCAGGAACCAAACATTCCGGTTTAGTCTCCTTTCATTGATGGAAATGGCAAATCTCCCACAGGCTGCACTTAGTGGGGAAAAAAAAATAGGCTCTCAAACATTTTTACTCCACATTCCATACTGATAGGCTATGTTAAGTCTCCTATCTACTCTACCCCTATTTTCTGTCTAGATAACTCACACGGAAAGTTACATGTAGGTTACCTCCTAGGCAGGATAGGAATGTTAAGCTGATTTTCTCCCAGACACTCTTACCCCAAATGAGTCTCTCTGTCCTTTGGGAGACTTCCAGAAGTAAGGTTTCTTGATGCAGAAATAGTGCAAGAAATCAGTGAAGGCTCCTTGGCATCTTGGGGAAACTTTGAATGGGTAAAAAGAGATAAATAAAGACCGACATAATTGCAGTGCTTTTGCTTATAGTTGATCCAAAGTTTGTTCAACAAGGGTGGCAAGGATGAAGTGCTTCAATACACATCACTACCCTAGAAATCATTTCCAGGTCATGAACCTCCTTTAAGCAAATACTGAGGAAATGCACTGTCAAATCTCTTTGATATTAAAATTAAATGGAAAAAAACCCTTGCTCAACCTTCATGTCTTTGTCACCAACAGGATTCCGGCAAAGGTTGGTGGGTGGATTATTTGATAGCCTGTATTGAACAAACTATTAATAGAAAAGTGCCTTATTAAAAATCACTACCAGCATTAGCTCAAACTATTCTTTATGCCTCAGCTTTAAAAATACGTGAACTCACTTCTTGTTTCTTGAAACGGGTCATTTACCTGTCGGAAGCACAGCCTCTTAGTTCAGCATGTGAATGGAAATTGTCTCTCGTTTAGCCTGGTGCTACACCAGAGCTAGTGACTATGAGAAGACTCCAGGCTTCAAGGCTGTGAATCTTCCATGAGTGATAAAACTCGCTTTCAAATTTATAAATAAAAAATGAAGCTGGATGAAATTCCTTGAAGCTACCAAAAATGAAGAAGGCAAAAATGCTTTGCCCAGCTGGTGGTCATTAAAAGATAGAAATGCAGAAAAGTCACAATGGTGGTAATTTATTGGCTCGCTCTAACAGAAAATTGTTTAACATACCTATAATTCATGCTCCATCTCCATTCTTTCATAAGTCATGGTAATTACTACATGTCCCAAAGGGCAAAGAAATATAGAGATGCTAGTAATAGGCCTTTTGTCTTCTTTTAACAGGACATGCATATTATCAGCACAGTTGAGAATCAGGTGTTTGCAGCTGTTCAAGAGTGGAACCAAAACGACACATACAACCTGTATATCTCAGACACCCGAGGGGTTTACTTCACCCTGGCCTTGGAAAATGTGAAAAGCAGTAGAGGACTGGAAGGGAATATCATCATAGACCTTTATGAGGTATGTAGTAAAGGTCACCCTACAAGAACAGCCATCGCTTGCTAGTTCAGGCAAGTGTAAATCTCTTACCTGGACTGCAAGATCTCCATTTGTTTTGGGATTGGCCGAGAGGCATTTACTGGATTTGATGCTAAGCAGACTCATGTGGGGATAGATGTAGAGCATTCTGCTACTGGTGTGATATCTGGTTGTTTTCAAGTCAATGACTAGTTATGCTATGTGACATTTCCAAAAGGGAAAACAGTTATCTCTCTCGTTCTAATGTAGATGTGTAAAGAAGGTCTAGAAATAGGGGGTTTCCTCTTGGACATCTAGAGATACCTACTCATAGACAGGGAATATGAATTCTACCTTTGTAAGCATTGAACAGTTCATAAATTGTAAGCAAAAATTCATAGGTGTCATTTGCCCAGATATAGCAAATGGAAAACTTCTACCCTTTGTCATCTTCTGTTCTTCTTCTGCTGCTAGCCTTTTCAGCCTTGACCAAGAACAGTAGTAGTTGTTCCAGTTCCTGGTTTCTTCAAAGCATTCTGGCTTTGGTGGGTTGATATCTTGTTGCCTGGAAGGCAAAGTGCTGAGGCTCAGGGCTCAGCACTTTGCCAGGAAGAAACAGAAATATTACGTACTTGATAATACTAATAGTAGTGGCTGCAGACTGACATGGGGAAGTTTTACTATAACACAAAGAAATATGTTTCCAGTTTCATATAAAAGTCAGAATTATACATTTATTTCAGCCTGAATAATGACAATTTAACAACATCATCAGTTTGTTTATAAAAATCCAGGTGGTTTAAGGCAGTAAGAGAAAACTCACAAATAACACATGGATCAATATGAAGAACACGCTTTACATTTTACTTCCATCTCCTTAAATATATTTACCTGCCTCTGAAAAAAATAATTAAATCTGTATTGTGATGAACCAGCTGAAGTAAACATGCTTTATTTCCAATTTCTGGGCAAAGTCTGTGCTCTGCAGCTGTGTATCAACCTTTGCTGTTAAATGCCAATAGAGATTTTCATGGGATCATTCAAAGGGTAGCGTCACTCAGGGAACTTTAGAACCAGAAGGATTTTCATCCTGGCTGTTGCCTGGAAGTTCCAGATCTGCCACAAGTTCCTTCCTCCTGTCTCACTTTGACAGCTGTGCAACAGAGACCAGATTAAACATGAAATCTGCCTGGGGACATTTTGGCAGGACCATATTCTGTTGGAATTGGTTCTGCTGACAAAAATCAAAACATTTGGAACAACTGGGTTGATTTTGACAGAATTTGGGAAATGAGGAGCGTGAAGAAATCAAGTTTGCAAAACATCGATGTTTCAGCGTATTCAGGATTTCTATATTTTGCGTAAAAGAAGAAAAAGACCAAAACAAAAAGATTCCATGCTGCTTCTGGTGTAACCTGCTGTTTCCTGTGTTACAGAAATCTGGGAAGGGAGTGGGGCAGACCACATCCCTGGGCTCATAAAGCTAAATGTGCATGCTGTCCCTGCAACGCCATGATGGGCCTGTCTGCAACCACTCAGGAAAACCTAGAATTGGGCTGTTTGCTAGGGATTTGCTCTGTGAACATCCTTATCTTTCCCTTCTAGAGACAGGGACTGCACAAGGCATTGTAGGTGTATTTATAATGCCATTCACAGTCTTCTAAGGCTGGACTGAGATGACTGTTGCTTTTGCTGAGAGCTTCCACTGCTGAGAGTGCTCAGATGGGCCTTTCCTTTGGCTTGTTTTTCCGATGTATTTTTTTTCATCTCTCTCCATTTTTCCTAGGTAGCAGGGATCAAAGGCATATTCCTGGCTAACAAAAAGATAGATGACCAAATCAAGACTTTCATTACCTACAACAAGGGCAGAGACTGGCGTTTGCTGCAAGCACCGGCCACCAATCTAAGAGGGGATCCTGTAGTTTGCCAGCTGGTGAGTGGCAGACCTTTCTAAAGCACAATCAACTCCTTTAGTGTCTCTTACATTACTCTCCAGGTTGACAGAACTTCACATAAGGGTGGGTAGGAAGGATTCTTGCCAGAGATTTGCAAAATCAGGTGCTTCAAAATGGGGCACAGTTTATGGATGAGAACGTTAGGTTTGGCTTGCAACATAATTCAACAACATTCAGTGAACAGGCATTTTACAGTAGTCTGTAGCCCCTGTGTTTCAAAGGAGCGGTGTTCCCCCGAACTTTTACTGGTTACTTTTTCCCTGATTTTTTCTCCTGACTTGCTAGGTGTTAAGCAAGTTGAGTAGATTTCCTTTAAAATCTACGAAGCTATGCAAAAAGAAAATTCTTACCATCTTGCTTGACCTTTTTTATTGAACTTACATCAGAATACGAAAGTTACTAAGGGGAAGTGCTCTAGATCATATTGTTGGTAAAAACAAATGCAGATATGATCTCTTGTAATGCAGCATTTCTGTTTCTCCTGCTCTCAGCTATTTTTATATTGCTTATTCAGAAACTGAATATATGGTTCTATTTGCAACAGTGTTAAAAGGAGAGGGGTCGGTTTTCAGAAGGATCAGAGCATCTGTCTGCAATCACCAAGGGCTCCTCTGTTACTTGACTTACTGTGAATTGAAACTTCTGCCTTTTATTTGTTTCCTGTCAACAGCCTTTTTGCTCATTGCACTTACACCTGCAACTCTCAGAGAATCCATATACTTCAGGAAGCATTTCTAGCAAGGAGACAGCCCCTGGGCTGCTGGTGGCAACAGGTAAGAACCTAAGTGCTTCTCAGCACTCACCCGTACTTCACCTGTAGCCTGAGTGTGTGTGAGGTGTTTTCTGTTAGTGTAAAAGTCTTCTTCAGCTCTGTTTCACCAAGTGCTAAGCTAATTAACTGTCATGTGCTATGGACTGGGAGAAGGCATGTGGTCTGTTCAAAAAGCATAATGTCTGCCAGGTATTTGTTGCTATGCAATAACCAATCTGCAGGTCTGAGCCCAAATGTGCATGGGATAATTACCAACAGGCATTATTAACTTCTCTCTCTTGACGTCATTGCAACCACTGATACAGGTCTACAAATTTTCTGGAGTTATCATGAATGAGAATAAGCCTGTATTCATGGCTATGCTCCCTGGCAGTATTGGTATGTTCCACCTTTTGAGCAACAGAGTTTTAACAAGCCTGTTGGGTGAAGCCTGGACTTCATGAATGCCTATCT
This sequence comes from Aythya fuligula, assembly GCF_009819795.1. Taxonomy (NCBI): domain Eukaryota; kingdom Metazoa; phylum Chordata; class Aves; order Anseriformes; family Anatidae; genus Aythya; species Aythya fuligula. The sequence goes on from NC_045565.1 coordinate 25,735,201, forward strand.
TGTGCATGGTACCTGCTTTCTACACTGTTGCTCCAAGACTGGCAGCACTTCATCATGACTGCATGGGTCATCAGTGCTGTGGGACATTCTGCAAAAAGGTGTTTTGGCAGGTTGCAATATTTTCATGACAAGCTGCTACAATACTGGCACGGTGGCAGTGGATGACCCACTGTAATTAATTTGACAACCGTCACAGATGCTTTTGTCCTCCATTGCCTGCACACAGCATGCAACCTAATCAGGATGGATAGAGCTACCACCCGTAGTCTGAGCTCCCACAGCTCTGTGGGAGCTGCTGGGACAACAAAGTGCTTTCTGAATGGCCGGTGCTATTGAAAGCTGATCTCTGAAGCAGAGGATGCCTTTTCACAGAGAGGCTCCTACATACGTTCAAATACATTTAAGTAGCTTAACCATTCTTTCCAAGGCTCATTTTAACTCTAGTTCTCTTTGGCAGTTTAGTTCTTAATTCTTTAATTCAAGTGCCTTGCAATTGTGTCATGTTAGCGCACTGCCTTTATAAATTTGCACCATTTCTCCCAGCCATTTCCATTCTCATGTTCTTCTGTACTTCCATGTGTCTGCCTGACTAAGGCAGAACCTGAAACACAGGTTCCCTTCATGACATTTATAGCTCAACAAGGGAAACACTGTGTGATTTCCAGTTCACTGATCCAGGCCAAACAGGGCGAGATAATTTGGTTTAAACCTCCAGATCTTCTTATGCTTAGCCGAGTGGAGTCATCACTCCTGGCAGGTCACACTTGCTAGACGGATGTGTAGGAGCAAGCCCTAGCCATGATGCTGTGATTTCAGAGACTTTTTTCTTTAACCTTTTAGGAAGCAGAGGCAGCAGGACAGTGAGATTCTAGGCATTGATCTAAATTGTTAGTAAATGAGGTTCTTTTCAAGCTGCCAGTGCATGGGATGAATGCTTTCCCAGTCTAACAATTAACCTTTAAGAGGCAGAATATAATTTCTGCCTTATTGTTTTGTACAATAAAAAGCTTAACCTGTTGGGAATATACACATCTGTTTCCACTAACCAGTTTCACAACAACAGGAGTGTCTCACCATGTTGGCAAATGTGTTCCAGGGTAAGCATTACAACTTATTCTCACAGGCATGGGCTACTCAGAACCTCTGCTAAGCAATCTTGCTCTTTGATTTACAGTGGTGCATTTCTAGCAACGAAGTGAAGCTCAGACTTAATAGGAGGGCAGAGGTTAGATTCTTGCTAATGGAAGAATTATATTTTAATATCAAAATCCTCTTCACTTGCTTGGGAGTTAGTATATTTGGTGTTGGTTTGAATCCTTATAGCTGAATGAATCTTAGGTGGAAAGAATGAAGAAAATCATGGAACAGCTTTACACAGAAAAACAGGCGGGATTTCCTCGTACCTTCCTCTAAAACAGTTTTGTTATTCTTGCTGGTGTGAGGGAAGGAAGATTAGCTAGGTGGACAATGTGGTGTTTCTATATCCTGAACACTGATGGAGAAGTCTTTATTGAGCCGTCGTGCATCCCTGAGCCAGATGTTTTATTTTTGGAAAAAGAGTTGTCACAACAATGTGCCTAGTTCTATTCCATAATGCTGACAGGAGTGTGTCAACTTCCATCTGGGTTTTAATTTCTCATTTTCCAGCATTAAATGTCAGAAATTCAATTAACATTTTCATTGGGGTGTTTTTATTATGCTCTTGTTGATGCTACAGATGTGTAAGAGTGTCACCTTTCCCTTTGATTTTTTTTTGAAGAAAAAATATTAGTTCTCCCTCCTTCCATGGAAATTACACCCTTTTTAAAAATAATCTTACTCAGAAGGTGTAAAAGTGGCTCACTGTGTAAAAAATGGACTTGGAATAAAGGAATCACAGGCTTAGCAGCAATATAGTGGTTGTGGGTCATTATCACTTGGAGATCTTATGATGGAGTATGTCAGTGCTACCTCTGCCTGCTTCTTATGGGACAGGCTTTCATACCACCAGAATCCCACCTAGCACTGATTGAAGGTATTGTTGACAGACCAGCAGGAATAACAGGTAGCTTTTCCCTAAGCCATTGGGTGCTTTGGGAAGCAGGGAAGTCAGAGTTAATTAGCTTAGGACAGACCTATACTGTTCAGTGAACCTGGTGCTTGTAGGCATTTTAGCTTTGGAAACAGAAGCAAGATGCTGACCTCAGGGTTACATGGGGAGTAAGCTAACAAGGTCTGCTCAAAACATTTGCAAATTTTTCAGGTATAGGAGGTCACTCTTGATACTATTGCTGTATGCTCAGAATGGTTCTAGAGAGCTGGGGATTTAGTACAAACTCATGATTACATGATTAAGATGTATCACTGCTCTGTCTGCTGTCTCAGATGAAGGACCTTTGCAAGCTGTTTCAAGCTCTGAGGTGGTGTCTCCAAATGGTGTTCTGCTGTGCTGTTTGTATATAGAGTTCAACTTGATGTATGAACTTTGCACTGCTTTGATGTGTGGCGTATCCATTTTCTAACACATGGTGAAGGCAGAGTAGTTCATTCAAAAGGGCTATAAGTTGAGGCTCACAATTTGTTAGGTCAATGAGAATAATCAATATTGTCTCGAATTATGCTCAATATGGTCTCTACCTCTCTGCTAAGTCATTCGACCCAGCTTAATTGTCTGCACTGCTTCTGTTCCCAGATGAGTTTCAGATCTAAACAAACAAGATTCCTTTAAAGGGAGCTAATATTTCATTACATCACAGTCCTTGTTAATTCCAAAACATTAGTAGACTCAGGAAGAAGTTTTGCTTGTTAGACTGCAGGTTCTGAGATCTGCAAAGTTTTTGAGCATTTTGACAGAATCTCAAATAGGCTTTCTAGTCTAATCATGAGCTTCACTGGTGCCTGGGTTTCACCTTTAAACTGGGTTGTGCAAGTAACTTGCCTTTGGATATTCTCCTTTACATGACAAGTAGAGACAGAAGTAATTACTCATGACAAAGACTGGCAGATCACAGAGATCCAACTTGCCAGCCAGAGCATGATGACTGAAAGTTGAGAGTAAGACGTGTGCACAATGGAGTATCTAGTGGCGAGGGACGGTGGCCATTATTCTGCTGCAGTTCTGATGATTTGTGTGTTCCAAATGGTTTCCTATGCAGTTTTTCAAATATGTAGGTATAGAATAAGCCTGCCTTTAGTGGGTTGCAATTATGAGCAATGCAGTCTGTTGGGAAAGTAAGCTGGTAATTCTGTTTCTCACCAGTGTCAACTTTCAAATTGATACTGGTTTCATGTTTGCACAACTCTTGTAAATGAATCTTGACACCTAACTGTGGTGTTGTTTTTAGATAAGTATAGAATAAAGAACAGCAAAAAAGCACTGGTCAGACTAAGTACTTTTGTTTTCCTGGAAAAAGTTCTGTGTTCACACAAGAACTTCTGCCCCTTACTTTTGTTGCAGGTAATATTGGCTCTGAGCTTTCCTACACTGATATTGGCATGTTCATCTCTTCTGATGGTGGAAATTCCTGGAGACAGGTATGTTTTGCAGAGAGCAGGAAAGCACGCGACATTTTACTATTATTCCTTCTCTTAGCCTTCCTTTTCCAGTGGAGTAGAGCATTCATGCAGTGCTTGTTTTGCTTGCAGATCTTCGAGGAGGAATACAATGTGTGGTTTCTGGACTGGGGAGGGGCATTAGTGGCCCTGAAACAAACGTCAGTGCCCATCAGGCACTTGTGGTAAGGAAACTGGTTACTTTGAGAAGCTTTCCTGAAGAGGGTAAGCTGACAGCAGTGCTAATACCTTGTGTCACCTGGTAAACATTTTCTAGTGTCTACAAGATGAGCAAATGAGATCATTCTTTTCTGCATTTTACATTTTCTTTGTTTCTGGTAATTAACACAGTGATTATTGCACCGTTATAAAAATACAATGGCTATATGCATAGTTACATTTATATACATAGTTACATTTATGAAGTATTTTTTGCACTAGTAATGTACTACAATTCTTCAGGTGGGGTTTCTTTCTGCTAGCAGATACATATATACTGAGTAAGAAGCAGTCTGTGCTTCAGGTATTTCTGAGAAGAGGTGTCCCTTGCTTCTGCTTTTTGTTTGTAGTAGTATTAATCTGGTAAGACAGATAAATGGAGGGAGAGAAGAGGGCAATAAATGCTGATAAGGATGGTGGAGTTATGTTGCTAAATGTTACTGTCTACTAAAGGATTCCAGGTTTGTTTTATCACAACTGATTTTACTGCAGTCATATTGTATGAATAGCCATACTGAGTCAGGGCCAGGGGTCAGTTTAGGCTGCAGCCCTCTTGTCAACAGCCTCCTGTAATTTGGACATACAGGAAAGTAGTAACAGGGCAGACCCATAATGATGCTCCAGCTACTTCCTGCTTAGGATCTTTCTGCCTGTAGTTAGAGTGTGTTTTTGCATGACTTAGAAACATTTGCTTGTGCTAGGTAACTTGGTAGTCATGAACATACCTGAAGTTCCTACAGGAAAGAGGACACCGAGAGGACCATGCCCAAATCTTTAAACCAAGCCAAGTATGATCCAAGGCAGGAGAGGTGTGTGTTAGCCAAGAGTAGGAGTCACTAGCAGTAGGTGCATCAGACTGTGGCAAGTTGAGCTCTGGAAGAGTGAAAGGTGAGCCAGTTTTTGAAAGAGCTGTAAGTTAAGTATTAGCCATTTGTGGCTATATTCTTTAACCCAGGTGTAACTGTTTTAATTGTGTCTTTCCTTGTGGAGGCTCTTTGGACCTAACAATACGCTATATCCAAGTGCATGTACTTAGATTTCAGGAAAGATTTGGTCACAGGTTGACTTTCCGTAGGAGCTGAGAACCCAGTTCACCTTTGTCTGCTTTGGAAAGGTTTCTTTCAGATATTCTCCCTTTCCACCAAGTCTCATGAAATAGCATGTGCAGTACTATGAGCGACCCACCTACTCCATTAAACGAGGAGTGATTTAGAGCTGTTATCAATAAGCTCCAACAGGTTTCTTCCAAAATTGTACCCTTAGGGGCTTTGGAATTTGCTTCATATTGTCTCAGTAGGCACCTGTTTTATGGGCAGGAGTGGAATAGATTAAAGGGTACGTGTATATCTATTAGTTCTCAGGCAGAGACATTGTACAATAAGTTTCATCCTGGAGAAAAGAGGGGTGGATAATTGAAAAGCTGAGAGAACTTTAGCTAACCTAATGAAGCATGCTGTTCCCCAGAAATTGAAATGCTGTTTAGATAGATAAGCATGCAAGCAGAACAGCATCCAAATGCACAGGTGTACAGGAAGATACATACATTTAAATAAATAGATTTGGGGCAGATAAGCTTTTTGTATGCTGTTGTTCTTTCAGCTTTCTGTCTTTGGTCCATAGTCAGTTTCCTTTTCTGGCAGATGTGCATTGTGAATCGGGTGAAGGTTTCCCTAGGCACTACTACTAGAGGTAGATATTTAGGAAATGGTGCATGCAAACCTTGGCTTTTCCCATTAGAGAGCTCAGGTTATTGTAACCCATTGTTTGTAATACATATTGCACTGACTTGCTAGTCCTTAGGTGTCATCTCTGCGTCCCTGATGCTACCTACTTGGAGTGGGGAGGATTCAGTTTCCAACAGGACACCCTTGGGCATATTCAGCTGATCAGGTGCATGTGTACATGCATGAACACACACATGCACACACTCCCAAGATTTCCTCACCTGGAAAATAAGTCAAAGTTCTCTTTTATGTGGAGTTTAAAATGAGAAGTATTTCCTGTTGTTTAGAGACCAAGTTTATGCCATGATTGTCTCTCTGGTAATGTCCTTTTGGGTTATGTCAGCTTTTACAGCCCAGGTACCTCACAGAATTAGAGAGAACTCTTAAATGACCCTGATGGGAGAGGATTAAATAATTTCAGAGCCAAGAAACTTTTGTGCTTCTCTGTTTGTTCTTCCTTCAGTGGTAGAACTTGGAGCTGAAATTCTGGGCAGACATTATGTGTGAGCACTTGTGTGAAATCTGTGGGCAGAGATAAACTTTATCACTTAGAGCTGTTGGTGGGCAGCAGCCCTGGGAGCTTGATGCTGACTCTCAGGTTGACTGCAGAGGTTACATGTCTTTCCTGCTACAGTGGCAGCTGGGTGTGCATGCCCTCCTCTGCCTGTTCTCTGCACCCTTGGGTGCAGTTTGTCAGGGTGACATGAGGGCTGGCAGCTCCCTGGGGCTGGGAAGACAAGAGAAAGGGGACAACAGGGCAAGGCCTCACAGCTGGGGCCTGTCCCACTGCCCCAGCCGGGAAGCAAGGCAGCCCTGGGCCTGGGTACCAGGTACCTTTGTGGGGACAGGGATGGTTGTAGGTAGGGACAGATGATCCAAAGCCACTGAATTACCCTGGCTTGTCATGGACAGTGTGAATGCTCATTAGCTCAAAGAAGGGAAATGCTTTAATTTTAACCAGTGCACAGTTTTTCTTTAAAACTCTAACAGGCAAAGCACACCAGACTAGCCACTGACTGTGGCTCAGTTTGGCCTCCTTCCTCTACCTCTCTGTAAAACAGGCAGCTGCTGAGATGGATGGCAAACAAGTATTAACAGGGATGGAAAGATTGTAGCTAATGCCATATGGCATTGATAACCACGTGGTTTGAAATATCCTATGGTGTTAACAGCAATTTTCTTGCATTCAGAGCAGGGTTGCTTATGCTCTGAGCACTGCTTCATGCCAGGTGCTCTTTTGATCCAGAAACAGGACTTGGCAATGCCCCTTTATCCCTTGAGGTCTGATGTACAGCTGGATCAAGTATATCCATGTCCTTATTGCTGGTGTTTATAGTTTCTAAGGTTTTGATCTTTCAAAATACACTAAGAATATGAATTAGTGGGCTAGGAGATGGCAAAGATTGGTGCCTGTCTGTAAATCTAGCAGCTGGATCTTGCAAACCTTAGCCAACATTTAATTGCTGCAGTTGCTCTGGAGTAAGTCTTTTTATATGTATAAATCTTGTCTGCTTTTATCCCAGGGTGAGTTTTGATGAGGGAAGATCTTGGAGTAAATATGGTTTCACATCAACACCACTTTTTGTGGATGGATCCCTTGTAGATTCTGGCATAGAGACCCAGATAATGACGTAAGTATATCAGCTCTTAACTTTCTTAAAATGTGGTGGTAGAAGGAGTGGATGGAGATCCCCTGGTGCATGGTGGGCCTCCTGCTGTGCAGTGTAGCGTTGTGTGGCTACACATGCAGTGTTGCATGAATGCATGGTGGTGTTCTGTGCTTTATGCTGATGGTCACAGACCCAGATGGAGTGTCCGTGCAAACAGGTGATGCAGCAAAACTCTTCCCAGTAGTAGCAGGGAGCTATAAGAAGGAGAGATGATCCCAAGATCTGACTTGTGAGTTTAGATGGGATTGTAGGACAAGCTCCTTCTCCAGGGGATGATATAGCCCTGGTCAGGCTACGGAGAACTAGTGGTATTATCACCCCTAGATGTTTTCAAGCCTTGGTAGATGAAGATACATCTGCCCTGATATGTAGGTGGTAACAGTCTCTCTTGGAATAGGAGGTTGGACTAATTAAGTCCAGAGGCTCCTTCTTGCAAAGGCATTGTGTTCCTTAGAGCTGATGGCCCAGGGACTGCAGTGCTCTTCAGAGGCCAGAGACCTGTATGGTTGCATCTAATGTCAGTTTTGTGCTTGCTCCAGTTGTGCTGCTTGAGTGTCTTTTGAAATTGCTGCTGAATATGAATATTCCTCAACCTCATTGCTTGCTATCTGCATTGTGTGTTGTACATCTGGTTTTAGCTCAAGCTAAAGGTGTTCTCGGTCTGCATATGCAGAGCTGAGCTCAGAACAACGTTCCTGGACTGAGGTGTAATATGCTTTGATCTACCCATACAGTGGAAAGAAGAGCCTGAGCTGACAATGAAGCCACCTCCTAAGAGTGATGTAGCATTGGGTAAGGGTGATCTAACTGGTGAAGTAAACCCTGCCCAAGAGTAGGCCAGGATCTGAGTTTAACAGTGCAGGGAGAGAGTGAACTTTTCAAAGGAATCTCAAAGAGTCGTCTGACTTCTTGAGCTAAGCAGATCTGAGCATTCTGCTCTGGGACTCCAAACAAAGCAGGGACTAGATGCATTGCCTTTCTTGCTTGCGGAGATACCTTCATACCTGTGTTTTCTTTGGGCTGGCTGGAACAGCTTTCCAAAAAGGATCAGAAAAAAAGCTGGCTAAGATACTGTCCTTAAACTGGGGCACATCTGCAAAGTCTATCTGCTGTGTTGTGAAGAAGGTTAATCACATCAGACATTCATGCATGTCTGGTGTTGTATTGTTCCTGCCCTAACTCAGGGGTGGGAAATGTGTAATTTTCATCTTATAATAGGTTTGCTTTTCCTGCTTTCTGCACCTTATGTTGTGAAGTGCTCCAGATTTTCACTAGTTGCAAGAGGAAGGAGAATCAGGCCCAGTCTGCTTTCTTCTAGGTTACAGTCCATCTGCTTGCTTATGTGGCAGAAATGCGTAGGTGCATCTGATTGCTGGTGCCACAGGTAGTGACAGACTGAAAGGAGACTGCTGTGTATGCTTGTCACCAGTTTCTTAAGAAATCTTGGATCAGATAACAGTTGTGTCTGGGGCATTTCTGCTAGTGATTTGAATGTATTCCAACTGGGTTGTATAATTTGTGTTGGTTTGCATTTCAAAAATCTGACCCATCAGCCTTAAACACAAGTGACTACGTGGTGAGGAGTGGTCTGTACCTGCAGTTGAATAGTTTCTTACATGGGGGCTTGGAGACTCACCTTAGCTGCAAGAAAAGGACTGGGGGAAATCCTCTTCTGGTAACGGGTCATTAGAGCTGGCTTTATTTATTTATTTATTATTTGTTTGTTTTATTTTTATTTTTTTGCCATCTGTGCCAAGACAGATGAAGTGTCTTGGTGCTGTAGTCTTGGACAGCCAGAGGATCAGGAAGCTGTAGCTAACTCCTGTATAGGCCATCTATATCTTCTGTGCTGAACTGTCCTGGGAAGGCCAGGGTAAGTAATTATGGAGCTACACTCTTAAGGGACTTGGAGTTTGTTTTCCAAACAGTGCTAGGGCAGCACAATACAGCCTCCGTGTTTGTGTCACAGATAATTGTTTAGATTCTTATTAGAGTAGACGTTGCATCAGTTTTGGTAGAGGTGTTAGTTTTTCCTTTCGTCTAAAACCAACCCTTGGTGTCAGCTTTTTCTTCACAAAAGGGGAGTACTTGTTTACATAGAAGAATATATCTGTGTATCTGCTGAAATTGGCAAATATTGCCCCAGCTTTTTCCAAGAACAAAATACAACAGTGTGATATACTTGTGAGCCTTTTCACAAGACTGCTGTGAGCATCTTTTTGGGGATATACATACCAGTCTGACTAACGATTAAAATCTGCATTCTGTCCACTCTACACATTTTTCTCCAAATGCAGCAATAATGTTTCACTTTCTGTGTTTGTTAATGTGGTGGTTTTCAATGACATTCTTTGTGCAGTGCTGGATGTGTGTCACTTTCCAACCCCCAACTTACACAGCAGGATCTGAACTCAAATCTGCACATCAGCACCTTCACTGAAATCAGTGAAGCTAATCAGTTTCAAGTAGCTGTGGATTCAACCCATTTACTTTATAAATCAGTGTGGTTTTATTCTGAAGCATAAGATGTATTTTAAATCTAAGGTTACCGTTACTTGTATTTCCCTAGTCTCCTGATAGGGACTGTAGAATGAAGGTTATCTTGCTAAATCAACTTTCCTGACAACCAACTTTTTTTTTTTTTTTTTTTTTTCTTGAAATCTTTGCAGGCATTTTATTATTATTGTTATTATTATTAGTCATCATTAGAAATTTTTAAAACTATTCCTAAGAGTCTGTAAAAGGTATAAAAAGAAATTTTAGATGATATTTAAGGAGAAATTCCTACTCACAGTCTTAAGGGAACTGAGTTAGGAAACAGCCCATTTATGAAGTGTGACTGAAAACCACTTCTATACACATCACTTAGGTGTTTCTCAAAATGAAAATTTTAGCTAACCGATCTATAAGGGCAGTGTGTAGGATCATACTGAGCTTGTGGTAGCTTTGTCTGAGAGGAGATCAATGCCTTTTTGTTGCTACTGGTCATCCTCTAAGCTGGAATAACATTTTGCTGGTTGGAGTTATGTAGAATTTGTGTTTATGAGTAGAAATTGCAATGGTTTCAAGAAGCTAATGGGAGCAGCGTAATGGTTTGTGATCAGCATCCTCCAGATGAGGATGGAGTAGTTGCAAACTCTTAGGGTAGAAGTAGGACATAAAAAGAGAGGGGCCACAACTGCGCTAATATTTGAGTCAGGGAAAAATTCTGCCATTGGTTTGCACCAAAGTGGTCTGTGTTCAACTACTACTGAAAAATAATGTCCTGAGAGGGATGTGTATTAAAGTCATTATAGCCTGACTGTTATTACTATATTGCATTATTAACAATGCTATCATAATACTATTTTATTAAAACCAGTATATCAGTAGAATGACTGTTATTCCCAACTTTCACTTCGTGGCACATCCTGTGAGTGGGCTGTCTGGGTTGTAGGAAGCTGCCACAGTTTTAGCACAGAATTTCATATCGCTTCATGGCTGTTAGGTGAGTGTTTGCAGTAATTATGCAGTATGTAGGAGCATACTAGGCTTCAGGATCCTGTGCTTCATGGTATATATATTTGTCCTAAAACATTCCTAAAGAACTGAAAAGTGTGGTAAAATCTGCAGATTTGTGTGCATTATATGATTCTGAATATATAATATAGTTCGGAGTAGTGGAATTTGGAATTGCTTTTAGTGGGGGAATTTACGAGATAGATTGCAGAGGTGTGTTGCAACCTGAATTGTTTTATGATTTTTTTTTCCATTTTATATGGCTGTAAGAGTGCAAAAATGAATTATTTCTTTACAAACATAGCTGTGTGGGCTCCACCTCAGGATGTAGATTTATGACACACAGAGAAAAGTACATGAGACTAAGTGAGCTGAGTTCCAAACCTGACTTGGAACTACTGACTAAACAAGGTGAATCTACTCTCCATTCTCCATTCCTTGCTGACCATCTGCTCCTTTGGTTCCTTTCACAGTTATTTTGACACCCATCTCATCTGACAAGACGGTCAGTTCCGCTCCCTCAGTGTCATAGCACTAAAGCAGGTGTGTGTTAAAGCACATTGCGGTGTTTGGCACAACTGTACAAAAAAAAAGGTGTCCTTTAGGAAAATAACTCAAACGGATAAGGCTGAAGGGTTTGGCACATTCTAAGGTGACCCAATGAGTGACTAGAAAGTACTAGTCTTTTGGAAACGTACAGTGTTCTAACTTCTGTGCTGCAGCCCTTGCTGGTGACTGGTACGTCTTTTAATGATTTTGCTTTCATGGGTTGGGTCTAACGTTTCTGTGTTGACAAGTCATAGGTACAGGATGTTACTTGCCTGAGGTAGTCCACCAGTGAAAAGGAATCCAGTTGTATTCCCCTTCTAGTATTTTCTCAGTAGTTGCTAATCTATACCATTCAAATCAGAGACAAGATGTTTTTGTGGGGCCAGAAAAGGTCTTTATGTTGTTCCAGCTCTTACTCATAATTATTATCCCTGCCACTTCATCTACTGAGCTAAGCATCTCTATAAACCTATGTAAACAGAAATAACCTCTTTGCTTCATGGTCCTGTAAGGCTTTGCTATCATTCTAGTAGACTCATTATACATGTGTGTGTGCAGACACTCATATATGGATGGGGACCATTAAGTTTGTCTCTGGTGATCAATATATATTTATGTAGAGACACCCATGTGTGTGTATATAAATGTGTGTTAATATGTACATATACTTAATGATCCATATATACATCTGTGTATGCATCATTGAGTATTAACATTTTCATTGAGAGGATTTAATACAAACTGGTCTGCCAACGTAGCTGTGACTGCTTCCCTTGGCTATGCATACATTAGAAAAAAATCTTGGTTGTAAATTAATAGGTTATGAGCCCTGGTCCTTTCCAACACCTTCTCATTTACATGGCCATCCAGCTTTACCAGAGGTGAAGTGGGAGCACTTTTTTTTCCAGGAGATCCATATAATTACTGGCAACGCATCACTGGGTGGCAGAAGAGTGGGACAGAATGACTAAGCAGTTATGAAACATTGGAGGTGAGTTGGAGGCCAGGAGACTCTTGAGGTGAGAAAGAGGGCATGAAGAGCACAGACAACACTGAATCAGGCCAGAGGTAACCCTAGCTCAGTTCCCTGATCCAACAGCAGCAAGCAGATGATGCTAAAAGTATTAAAAAAAAAATAAAATATATATTTTTTTCCCTTGTACACTTTGCTAATTTACGAAGATTTGTAAATAAGGGACTTTCTTGGCCAGACATAGCATCCTATGCTTAGTACCCTATGGTTGATTTTCATGATTTTCTTCTCTTTTTTTTTTTTTTTTTTTTTGATGATTTTTTCCCTAAATTCCTTTAAAAGTTTAACAGTTTCATTGTGGCCTGGAATTTTGTGAGTTAACTCTTTTTCTGAAGAACTGACTGACTTATGGAAGACATCAGCAAAGTATGTACAGGCATGAAGGCAATGCGGACAGATTCTGATTAGCACTCAGCCCAGGTGCAGCAGATTGAGTACGAGAAAGGGGCAGTAGCTCCCAGGTCCAAGCTCCCACTGAGTTCAAAATTACATGGGAGTCAAGAGTCATTTTCCTGTCACTTTCTGATAAGGTGATTATCATCTTTCCTCTTTAAGCAAAGTAACATTCATTGCCTTTCGCTCTAGTCTTGCTGTCACGTTTAAAAGCTGATATAGGAAAGAAAATTACAAGCTGACACAATGTCCTTGAATGATCCTGCCCTTTTGCTTAGGGGTAGGAAGTTGTGGATCTGCCACCTCTGTGTGGTTGTACTGAGGGAGGTAAGGTGAAAACAGAGACGCGGTAGAAAATAATGCCTTTTCTGGGATGTGGGCAGAGGGGATGGCTTTCTCCCTGCTGGGCCAGGATTCACCCTCCAGAGTTGGCACCCTGTTAGAGCTGCCACCCCTGCTAGCAATCTTGGCAAATGAGAGAAGAGGTGAGTGGCTGGCAGAAACACCAAGACATCATTCTTTCTAGCCATAATTGAGGTTCTTCTCTAATATGCGTAAAGGAAAAAACACAGACGCGGTGTTGCTCAATTTCTGTGGCCCAGCAGAGTTCAGACTCCTATGCCATCAGTCAGATCTCTTGTAGCTCCATTCTGCTTGAGAAAAAGGGAAAGAAACTGTTTGAAAAAAATCAGACTTTCTTCTGTAACTTTTGCTGTTGCTACTGAGCTGGGCAGAGGATTTGATTAAGAGGAAATCTGGAGGGAAGATTTCATCAGAGATCTGTAGAAAGCTAAATCCAACTTGCTGCTTCCAGTAGGAAGGGATTCCAGAAAGTATTACATGTGGGGGCAGTTGTGATGAAGGATGCTGAGCTCTATCCATATTTATCTTCCCTGCTTTTGGGAAACAGGGCTTGAAAGCTGACTATCCAACTTGTGCTTACCAGGGTCTATCAGAACAGTGTCTTTTTTGAGAGACAGGAGGGAAGATTTCAAAACTTGGTTTATACAAGTTGCCTAGGAACCCTGAGATACCTAGAGAAGACAGAGAGGTTTAAATAGTTGTCTGCATTCTGGTCTTATCTTGCCTTTTTTTGTTTTTCATTCTCTCTTTTTTTTTTTCTTTTCTTTTTATGAATATTGCAATAACTGTTTGTGGTGCAGCCGATTTTATTATTGGCTGTGAATTTTATTGCAAGACTCTGATGTGTCCTTGTGAGTTCATTGCACTATCCTCGCTCACGCAGCTGTGCAAACTTCAGTGTGAAAACCTATATATGGACTCTTCAGAATAGGATCCATGAAATTAAAATGGCTCTGTGAAAATAATGACTGCACACAGAAAGAAAAGTAAAATTTAGAACTTGATCTGACAAGAAAAATTACAAATATGCTTATTAAGTTAGGAAACAAAAATGATTGAGAGGATATTGGCATTTGCTATAGTGAGTTGCACTCCTGGATCATCTAATCTAATTTCAAAACCATCTGGAAGTGATGAATAGCTGTGACTTTGCGAGAAAATGATTAATCTGCTAATGCCATCAAGTGACTTTACAATGGACAAGAAAACGTGTGTTATAGGAATTCCCATTTTATCCCAGTAGATGATCAGTTTATACCCTGAAGAAAGACAGTTGATTACCCATATTATTATCTTCGTTTGCAAGACTTAAAAATGTTATTAACGATCACAGATTAATCAGTGTCACTTCCTTCTCCCATCTCCCTCCCTGCCAAAGGAGTACTATATTCATTAGCCTTTGGACTGCTGCACGAATTCACCTAAGCAGCTCACAGAGGCACAGCATTGATTATGCTGCTGATACTTCCAGTGTGAGCTGAGGTCTTTCTGTGACACCTGAATAGACAAATCAGGTGGTGAGAGCATCTGCTTGGAGTAATCTTTCTCAGACAGCATCATGTGATTTATTGGGCCTTTGGAAAAGGATGGCTGTGACCTGAGATCAGTTCCCAGCAGCCGCACTGTGTACTCAGGAGATTCCTGGCAGAAGCCGTAATGCACAGAGGAGGCACTGGGCTCTGGGCATGTTTTGTCTAGTGCTGGCTTCCTGGGGCAGACATTACTTTCATTGGAGTCAAATACTGTTTCTGGACAGGAGATCAACCATTTTCTAAAGAAATCACCATCTTTAGTTCTACTGTGCAGATAAGGAAATAGAGGCAGAACAAGGGATGTGCTTGTGATCAGTCACCCTGCAGGCCATGAGAGAGCTTGACACTGAACCAGGTTTCCCGAGTTCCAGGTGAGTATCTTACAGACTTCTCCCATTCTTTCCAAAGGAGATTGCTAAAGAAATACAAAGGGGGCTAAACCTTGCCTGTAATGCTCAGACAAGGTGGATGGAAAGGCAGGGAGGAGGACTAGAAAAAGGTCTGCTGTCTGGAGACTCCTCTGGGCTCTCTTGTTTCAAAGTTAGCATGTAAAAGTCCTGCCAGAAGGAGCAAGAATGAGCAGATCATGATAGATGATTTCTTTTCCCTAAGTAAAAGGACAAGGGTTGCCTGATGACAACATAATCCAGACATCCTCATCTAGAGGCTAATGTACTTGGTTTCTTGTGCTTTTAAATAAGGACAGATGGATTATAGCTCCTGTGCTGTCCTCCTGCCAGCATCTGGGGTGTGCTCTACCAACCGCTCAGACTAATCCTGGGTTTGCACAGCCAGGGGCAGGGGGCTGTGCACGTGCTCATTCCTCAGACTCCCTCACTTTTGTGTTAGGGAAAGCCATGGCATATTCTGATGCCCTGAATGTATCTTGTGTGGATTGACAGTGTGTGTGGCCTCTGCACCTTTTCTGTTCAGCCTGGCCCTGATCCTGCATGGGGCAGAGTGTGGTATGGCTCTTCAGCTTCTCTGGGAGCTGGGAAGACTCAACCCTGGCTTGACTGCAGAGTTGACTCTAATGGATTTTTCCCCTGTTTGGCTGCAGTGAGTGGTAGAAAGCAGCTTTCCAGAGCAGCACTACTGTATTTAGAAACATTTCACATTGTTCAGGTGGTGCTACAAGCCTCTGCTCCCAAGGAGAGCCTGACCTCATATGCTCACTGTACATGATTTCCCTGTTTAGTGATCCCTTTGACCCAAACCTGTGAAATTTCCCCCACTAAAACTGATCAGCCACCTTCTTACACCATCACCCAGCTATGTGCAGCTCCAAATCTTTGTGTTCTGCTCCCTAATAACCTATCTCAGGCAAAGTTTGTCACCCTGAATCACCACAGACTGTGCCTCTTGCATGAGTTTGGGTCTTGCATATTCTGAGCAATGTTGCCCACATTTGTGTTGGGCATCTCTGGATGAAAATCTACTGTTTCATAGGATGACTGATTGAAATGACTGGACATGCTCTGTTATCAGCTTCTTCCAAAGGGGCAACACCTGTCTCTGTTGGGACCACAGACCTGTTAGGAAATGCTGATACATTGCTGATGTCTTTTCTAGAAGACTGAAGCAGCATCTTCAGGATTCAAAGCTGTCAGAAACTGGTTGCCTTTCATAAGTACTTCGAAGAAGAGAGAGAACACTACACGAAAAAACAGCATTAAAAATTAACGTGCTTTCCTACTGCCCTTCCCAGGTGTCTTACACTCCCTTTCATGTTGCTGGGATTTCTTTTGAAGCAATTGTCATGTAAAGTGGTTTGGGAACACTGGCAATAATTTTTTTAGAGACCAGATTTCAAAAGATTTGTTTTGGCATTCAGTAAGCTCTTATTTTGATAGCACTTTGTATTAGAAAATAAAAATAAAAAAAAAAAACCCTCTCCCCAACCATTGCCTTGTGCAGTTAATGGAGAAATCAAGCCCAAGCAGTAGGCCTGCTTCATAATTATATGTTCTGCAGATTACTTGCTAATTGCACTTGGCATTGCTTCCTAACTATGTTGTACCATGTCATTTGTAGTGGTTTTCCTCTTGTGCTTTGAAGGAAGTGCCATTGGGCTGATGAATAATCCCAGGACTGTTTTCCAAAGCTGAGAGAAAAAGGTCTACCATGATTGCACTGCAGGATTTTTATTGCAGTATTTTTTTTTTCCTATGTATTCAGAGAAGCTCTTCCCCTGTGCGATCTCCCTTCTCCCTCCTTACCGGGAACCAGGCAGTGGTGCAGCTTTCCATGAGCAGTTCAACATGGATTGCTTGTCAGTGAATCTGGCCAACATTTTGATTTTCTACTCTGTGGAAAATCTCCATGTCATGATATTCAGTTTCAGCTGGACGTGGAAATAAACCATTACCTTCAAATTTCATCCGTGTGAGCAATTCTGTGAAAACTTGGTTTGACCTGTTACCTTGGGAAACTAAGTAGAGACCAAAATTTTCTTAAATTTGTTTCCAAATTTCTCATCATGGGAGCTGCTGTCTGCTTTTAATATATTCTTGGTGTTTTAAGTGCTGATATTTTCCCCCCTCTGATTAGCATCAGTAAAACAGAGGCTTATATCTGAGATGATCCACAGGAGTTGCACTAATTTGCATCAGCTGGAAATCTAGATACAGATTTTATTGGGAAGAAGAACATTCTCTTATTTATAGAAAGTTTGCTACTTTTCTTGTTCTTTACACATTCACAGGCAGAATTACAGCAGCCCTGAATCATCACCCAGCTGCCCTACGGCTGCTGTTTCTAGTTAACAGGTCAGCCAAAAGCAACTGAATTAAATGCTCCAAAGTGGCTCTTAAAGACTATTTATTGTTTAGGAAAAAAATTAGGAAGTGTGTTTTGTTGGCAATTGTCTGCCTTTCCAGTGTCATATTTCATCTTTTATGTTTCCTTCATTTCCAGTCTCTTGCTCCCTGCATCATCTTGCCCGTCATGAGACAGTATAACTCTGGCTCCTCTTCCACTCTCCCTAATTGCTGATCTGTGTGTCTCTCAGTTAGATTCTGTTTCCTTGTCTCAGTCCCTTTCCATCCAATTTCCATGTAACTAGTGACCTCCTTTAACGCTAATTCCATCTAAACCTTAATAAAAAACAATCAGGAGGTTACACAGCCCATTTGGTTTTCTCTAAAGTCGTGATTGATGTTTAATTTATGGAGAAATGGCTCATCTCTTACTCCCCATTCATAAAACCAAACCCCACCAGCACAATTTGCAGTTGTTCTGTTGCTGCTTGTGTGTTTTCAGCCCTAACAGCTCAGCCTGCACACAGGAGTTAGTCTTGCTTTACTGCTATTTTCGTACAGATGGCTTCAGATCCAGATTTCATAATGGGCTTTTTTTTTTTTTTTTTTTGTGGGTATGTGAAATTCTCAGCATTTTCTTTTATTGCCTCAAAACCTGTAACTGTCAACAAGTGATGGAGGTACCTTAATGTACCACATCCTTCTGTAAGTGTGTGCACTGAGCCAGGCTCTCTAGCATGGGCTCACCGCTGTCCCACATAACAGGAACAGTGTAGCCTGACTAATGGGGACAAAAATCCAAACCAAGCAGTCACGACTGCTGAGATCTGTGTTTCCCCTGGTTTTGGTGAGAGAACTTCATTCCCTGAAGGGAACAGGAAAAAAACATGTTTCCATACCAAGAGGTTGTTCTTCCAGCTTGTATTTCCCAGCACTTTATGGGTTCTTCCATTAAATTACTGCTCCTGTCGTTACCTGTTAAAGGCACAGATGTAAATAAAGAAGAATTTTAACTGGAAGCAGAGGGCAATCTGGCTTTGCTTTCTCTCTCTCTTCGTTTCTGTGACAAAAACACGGTTTCTGGTCACCTGAAATATTACTCTTCTGGGTGATTTTACTAGTTTCTTTTGCTTGGTAGGACTCTTCCTCTGCATGTGTTTTTCTTTCACAGTAATAATTAAAAAAAAAAAAAAAAAAAGCAACAAGATTGCTTTCAGGTTTTCCTAAGATAAGCAGTCTATTTGTGATGACACTGCAATTATATTTTCCTTCAGTATTATTAACTAAAGAACTAAAGCGTATATTTGGCTTGCTCTCCATTTAGTTTTCTGTTGTCTGTCTCCTTGTATAGTTAATCTATAAAGATGCTATCTATTAAGTGTATTTTTTTGCTTTCATTTCATTTTTAGATGTTCAGACATCAACTGTCTATTCTGTAGGGCCTAACCCTATTAAAACCTGACTTAGAGGTCCCCAGGGTACTTTGTGAGAAGCAAAATGAGCTAACTTTTAATCCTTCTCACCTTGTTGATGTCCAGTGGAGGAAAAATGCTTCAGAAAGGAGTATATATTTGATGTTTTTTTTTTTTTTGTAGTGAAGAAGACCTTCCTGTGAAGGAAGCATTTGCTTCCTTCCTTTGCATCTTCAGTCATCTCACTGATGGGCACAGCTGAGAACAGAAGGCATTACCAGTCTTGACAGTTTTCTCCTATTACAAGCATGAAGTCCTTCCTCTATATCTAGATCAGCTGAATACAGACAGCTTTAATGCATGTTTGCTTCATATCATGTCCTGACAGTTTACTATGGAAATGATAGAAAGCAACTTGATTTAGCCATGAGAAGATGTTTCTATTTCCATGCTTGGGCAGCTTGTCTGAAACTTCCAACAGGGATGGATCCAGATGGGTACAGCTGATGCTTTTCCTGTGAGCAAGGCAGGAACTATGCTTGAAGATAAGTTTCTCATACCTAGGAAAGGACAAGGATTGACTCTATGGCCTAGAGGTGGATGTGTTGTTGTCTTGTCACCCTCAAATCATCCAAGGTTTCCCGTAGGCCTGTCAGGAATGGGCAGCATTGAATGGCATAAAAAGCACAGCTATCAAGCTATCACCAGTGCAGGGAATGATAAAGCAAAAACAATGCAATCCATCAAGAGCATACAGTGTAAGTGTAAAAAGCCTTTTAAATAGTTTCAGTACAAGGTTATCCGGTCAGTATATACCACATTTGTAAGTTATTGTGTATTTAAAAAATTAATGAAAGATATAATTATAGCAGTGTTACCAATGACCTTTTCCAAAATGACTCCATCATGAATCTGTAAGCATTTCAGAATTTTTTTCTGGGTTCCTAGTAATTTTGCTGCAAATTAATGACATCAAGCCCTGGCAATAAAAGCCTTGCCTTTTTTTTTTTTTTTTTTTTTTTTTTTTCCTCAAAAGAAGAGATTGGGAAGCATTTTTTCGTTTCCTAGCAATGGTTTCACTGTGAGTGGTGCATAAAGCCAGTTGAGAAGGTGCTGCCCTATTAGCTAAGATTCTATGTAGTGTTTTAAATGCCCACTCTGAGGGACAGAACAAAATCTATCCTGTCTAAAGCCAGTAAATTGCCATTCCATGGCTTAGTTTGGAGAACTAAATTGAGCTTATTCAAAAACCAAAACAAAATTAAAAAAAATACCTGACTCTCTAAATGCCGTATGGGCTCATGTATTTATTGCTTCTCAAGGACTTCCAGATCAGACTGCTACGAGTGGAAAAATGAGAACATTCTCTTCATTTTGACTTCCCAGAGCAGGACCTTCAACAACCAGCTCCCTTCTTTTGTCTTCTACCCTTGTAATGAGCAATTAAGAGCTTTCAGTTAGACCATGGTAGGCAAGGTTATTGAGGCAAAATTCATAGTACAACGTGTCCCCTTTTCCTCTGTATCATCTTGATAGTTTAGCTATATTTAGGAAAAAAAAAAGTCACTAATTTAGTGAACAAACTAAGTAAATAGGAAACAAAGATACATAGGAATCGGATAAAATAAATAAATAAGTATCTTCAAAGCTATGTGAAGCCTTGCCAGTTGGGACAGAAAAATAAATTCCTGCCAACTCTTTTTCATTCTATCTCCTGGGGTCTTGTTTTGTTTCTAAGAGAGGCTCAAAACTGAGAAAAACCATGTCAGACTGTTGAGGTAATGAGTACACAAGATTTTTCTGTCCTCAGCCAACAAGACGTGGTTATCTCCTGTATGCTGTCTTCTATCTTGCCATTTACAGCCCTTCCACAGATCAGCTGTGCAGGATACAGAAATCCAGATGTACATACCAAAAGCAGTTAAGGCTAAGCATTTCTTGACAGATGAACGTGAGCAATATAAATGTTTGAACTCTCTGCCTAGCTTTCTTGGTTGGGCCTGGCAGCCCCAGAACAGAGATGGTAGAGGGGGACGTGTGGCTGCACCTTGGTCGCCGTAGAAAAATATCCAGTGAGGTAGCTCACAAAACTGATGAAAGAAGAGTTCAACTGCAACACCTGATTTTGCACATCAAAGTTTGTTCATGTGATGATTTGTTTAGCTTAGTTCTAATTCAAAAAAAAAAAAAAAGAAAAAAAAGAAAAAAGATGAGGGTTCTCATCACTTCCCAGGATAAGCTGTTTGAGAGTTTGGAGCTGTTTGTAGACCAGAGCACTGCACTCCTCTCCATTTCTTTCATTTGCTTACTCTCATAGAAGTTTCAAATCCACTACAGAGTCATCTTAAAATGTAATGTAACCTTCGTCGTGTTGGCTGATCTCTCCATCTGAACAGTACCATCGGCAGCTGGGCTGAGTTCATTATTAGTGAGCAGTGCTGACAAGGTGCAGTTGCCTGCTAGCTGCTGCGTATACGTAGCTCTTGTCTCTGAAGGCTGCACTGCAATGCTTGATCAGGCTCAAGAAGCTTTTTATTAGCGTGTGTGTGTGTGTGTGGGGGGGGGGAGTTGCCATTTTAGGAATGAGGTGACCCAGAACCATCTCTGCAGCACAGAGCAAAACATTCCTCTCTGTTCACACTCCTCTAATTACATTTAGTGTAGTATTGTTTCATCTAAATTATAGCAATTATATACAAAGATCTTCTTTGAAATCATTTAATTAAAGAGTAGCTAATGCTCTGTGCTTTTGGAATGTTAATATATTGCCTTCCACTTAGGAAACCTCATTTTTTCCATTAATTATCATAGAAGAATTTCAATGGCAGAGGATTTTTAGCTTGTTCTAATAGATTTAAAAAGCAAGTGATTTTGGTAGTTTGATTTTTGTAGCACAAAGAAGCTTTTTACTCTCTTTCTGGACAATAAGCTAAGGTTCAGTCTGAGGAATAAAATTTTCCTTGAGATGCTGATGAAGTGTTGGGTTTCTCCAGCCCTGTTATCTTCTGGGTTCAGGCAAGTGTCTGTGTTTGATTATGTTCTCCCCTCCTCTTGCTAGATTTTCTGTGTAATACACAGGCAGGTCAAATCCTGAACAGGTATAAATCTGCTGGACTAAATGATTTCTGCCTGCTGAGTTGCTGCCTTGCAGGAATGACATTTCAGTCATGCTTCAAATCCAAGACAAAATAGATTCACGGGAGAGCTGCCCAGTAGTGCAATAATGCCGTGACCAGATGAGCATCCTGTAAGACCATGTACTGAAAGCAGTTGTGGCATAAGAGCCAGTGGGATTTAGCCAGTGCCAAGGCAGAATTGGGATCTAGGCTGGAGTTAGAACTCCTTCTTCTGGAACATGGTTTCTGGGACCTCCTGCATCCCCCCTCTGTTTCCCATTCTTTCCTTCTCACAAGTGCTCTGGCACCCAGTATTTCTGTGGTTTCTTTGCTTTGATTTTGGTTCACAATGTGCCTTTTGTGTTGAGGACAGTTTTGTGTTGAGGACGGGTTTTGCAGTTTCTTCTGTAGCCTCTTCTGGTTGTGGTGTTTCTTCTTATCACTGGTACCCTACAGCTTGGGCTACACTAAGAAATGTTCTCCAGACCAGAGCCAGGAACAATCTACCTAATAAATCCATTCCTATACATAAGTCCTTCCCCACCTACCTATTTCTAAACTGTGTACACATCTGTCACTGCTTTTTCTTGTTTTGTGTCCTTCCCTTTGTCAGCTCCTTAGAGCTTGCCTCTGTGAGACAGAATTTAAATGTAGAAAGATGTCCACAGCAAGCCCACAACCCCACTTTCTCTCCCTGATACCTATGAGCTGAGACAATTTTCATGAAAAACAGCCCAAGGCAGATGAATTTTGGCGCAGGGTATAGTCTATGAGAGAAGTAGTTTGAGGAGTGAGGGGAGAGCAAAGCCAGCAACACTGAGTGATTACCGTGTAAATTAAGGTGAACTGGAGTAACGCTGGGGCACAGTAGGATCTGGATTGCAGTCAGAAAACTCAGTAGAATTTCTCTATTTTATTTCATTTTCATAGGGATATTTGCAAATCATCTCTCTCCCATCTCTTTTAGTCTGGAATAATTTAAAACAAAAACTTTAATCTCATAAGTGCCTTGGTTGAAATGTAAGTTACTGAAAGATTTGGTGTAATGAAAAAAAACCACACTCTTTCTCTGCTTTGTAAATTTTACATTAATGGTGATACAGTCATATGACTGTCAGAAAAGATTTGGGTTTCAGTATGTAGAGAATTTAGAAATCTGGAACTTGTATTTTGAATGAGTTTTTAGGTTCTTTTATAGATTCATTTAAGGTGACAAAGAATTGTTGTTACAGTGACAAATCAACTTGATTGTTGTGTTCTGTTGCTTTTGTTGTTTATGTGGACCAAGATGTTTCCCCTGCTGATGAGAAGTTGTAGTCTTGTACATGGCTTTTAAAGTCTGGTCACCCATGTCCCTGCCCTGATCTCCTATTACACACCTCTTTGGAAATCCAGCTGCAGTTGATTGAAAAACTTCTCTGCTGAGAAAATCATGGCTGGCCACAGGAATAGGGGGCTGTTACTTGGTCAAAAAATGAGCACCCTGTAACACACATGCAATGTTTCTGCATGGATGGAATCTTTTGCTTAGGTACCTGGTGTTATATCTCAATTAAATCACGCATTTGCTATTTTATTTATTTATTTATTTATTTGGTCCATGGCATGAACTTCCTACGTGTAGGTTTCCTTAGTATTTGTGGTGATCTGTACCACCAGTGATTTTTGTTGCTGTGGTCCTTCTCTTCCAGACGCTTAAGCATATAGCTTTTCCTACAGTTGAAGGAGGGCTGTATAGTTGGGAACGCAATTAGAGAGACCTGTGTTCAACAAAAAAACTCTGCTGCTGGTGGTGCTGCAGGTCCGAGCTTGGGCAGAAGCCTCTGGTGCTATTTAATTTTTATATGATCTCTTTCATGATCCCATTTGTAACAGATCTGTGCCTCGGTTGTAAATTACAGTCTGAGTCTTTCCCCCACTGTTTCTGAGGGCTGACTCTTCAGCTCCAATTGCTCCTGCATACAGCTTTACTCAGTATGAGCCTTGTGTTCTTCTGGAGTTGCATGGCAAAATGTGCCATTTTCACCCTGAACATAATCTTAGTACTTAGCTAGGTGAACCATGGACTGTGATCAGTGACTGATGATGATGTGTGAGCTGCTCAAAATAATTAAGAAAAACCTCTACTGATAACCTTACAGTGGTGACAGTATAATTTCATTCTTACTGGCTGCAGCCAGCTTTTACCAGTTAGAAGGGAGGCTGTCACCTTTGCAAGTTGCTTGCCTATGATCCATATCCCAAATATGTTATTTCATGTGCTTCTCTTACAATTCATAAGTAGTAAATTTGTGCAACCAGGAAGTTCAGTAGTACAGAAATTGAGTAAGCTAATAAAAGCTTCATTTTGAGACACCCTAAACATATATTCATCAGAGTAGCTCCTTTGGTGTTAGACACATTACTTTCTAGAGTGGTTTTTTATTGTTCTGAGTGATACCTAGATATTTCTGTGACACCCATGACCAATTGTGCTAAGTACTGAAGACTTGGAAGACCTTCCGACACAAGCTGCACAGGGATCAGGAAAGGGCTAAATAATTCTAGGATGTAACAGGATCAGGAAAGTGTTATACATGACTGAATAACATTTTCTGACATTAAGCTGCATGGCAGTGTGTTGGTTTCTGCAGCTGAGATTCATGAGAAATTATTTGCTTAATGGAAGCATATCCCTGCCTGACTCTGGTTCATTCTTCTTCCCTTTCTTTTCTGTGCACAGAGTTTTTGGACACTTCAGTCTCCGTTCTGAATGGCAGCTGGTCAAAGTGGACTACAAGTCTATCTTCAGCCGGAGGTGTAACAAAGATGACTACCAAACCTGGCATTTGCACAATCAGGTACTTGGACTGTGCAGGGAGGGGATGAGGGGGGTTCCTTTTCAGATATTCTGTAATGCCAGGTGAGAATATACTTGTTATTTTTGCATTCATCAAGACACTGTTCTAACCTGTTGATGCTTTATTTCCCCTGAAGCATATGCATGAATAAATATGGGGCCAGTCTTCTCCAGGCAAGTTAGGGAGATTGTTAACTTCTCTTTGTGTGAAAATATTCCATTTTAACAGCTGGATCTTTTCGCCCTCAGTGCTCAGGGCAATGTAAAACCTCACCTTGTGATTGAATTGTAGGAGGCATTGAACTCTTTGTAGCTCTGTCAGTGACTCAGGAAAATAATTTTATTTCACTTTGCCTCTATTTTCCCTACTCAAAAATGAAAATAAAAACATTTATTCATCCTTCAGGTACTGCAGGTGTCTGTAAAACTCTAGGGAGTCCTTGAATAGAAGACACCAGAGAAGACCAAATTATTTCATTTTATTCAAGGATACACGCTTTCTTTTTCATACATTCTGGCTTATTTTCACAGTGGATATATTTAGGTCCTGAAGCCACTAGAGCTGAGGGAGCTCAGCACTCTCTGAAGATTACTTATGGGTTACTGGCCACCAGTATGATGTCCCACTCCCTGCAGGGGAACTGAACTGTAGCCAGCACTATCGGCACTGTGATTTTCCTGAATAAATCCATGAATTAGAAATGAGCATTAATTAGGCAAGGATGTATCAGCTGACTAAAATCATAGAAGAGAATAAATGAAAGTAATTTAAATGAAAGAAAAGGGAGGACATGTGTGTAACCAGGCAGCCATCTTGGGAATTGCTATTAATGGGAAAGAAGTATTTCAATTAGGCCTTGTCTTCTTTTCTTACTTTTAAGCAGACAAATTATTTCTGGCTCAGAGAAAATTCTGTTTATAACAACTCACCAAAATGTCAAACATTTATTTTATATTATCTATTCCTAGTAACACTCTTGAAAACCTTTGTGTGCAGAAAAAGCCAGACATAACATGCCAGCAAAATTATTTGAGGTCCATAACAAAGCCAGGTCTATCAGGGAAAGGAAAGTGGAATTTGTGCCAACCCCGGGTTTTAGACTTGGGCAGTTCTTCCTGCAGTCAATGTTGTCTGACATAGAAGAAGCCTAGGGGTATGTCCCCATTGCCTTTTCAGGGTAATTCATAGGACTAGAGACACTGACAGATGCTTTCTGAAATGTGATGTAACCAGGTGCTGGCAATGACTTGGGTACCCAGCCATTCTGGGCACATTGTGACTAGCATCCCAACTCAGTGCTGAACACAGTGCACTCATGAGTCCAACCCAGATGTCTTTGAGTCTGCAAAGCCACAGAAAGGGACTAGACTCTTAGCTCCCAACTTTCCGTGTGGTAATTGTATGCTTTCATTGTCTTTTGTATATTTTGACAAAATGCATGGTTTAGGGCCTGGATGCCACTACAGTTCTCTGATTTTCTTTCTCATCTTTCTTCTTTATCTGCCAAAGGGGGAACCTTGTGTCATGGGGGAGAGGAAGATCTATAAAAAACGCAAGCCTGGAGCCCAGTGTTCCCTAGGTCGGGACTATTCCCGAACTGTGGTATCTGAACCTTGTGTCTGTGGTCAAGGAGACTTTGAGTGGTGAGTATGCAATTCTGGTAAATTTTGCAGGGCTTCTTCTTGTAGCATTGGCAGTGGTTGAGCCACTGTCTTGGACAAAAAAATGTGTGGGGAAACTTGGTCTTATGCAGCTTCATGGTTGTGAGTGTACCATATAGCACAACTGTGATCCTCATACCTGTAATGTGAGGGAGGTGTCCCTGTCATTTGCAGGGGAGTCTTGAAATCCAAGTCTGGAATTCAAAAGTGAAAAAAAATGCAAATATTGATTGACATTTTGATGTCCATCATTTTTGAAGAGTGACAGCTTGGACTTTTCTCTTTGGTCCAAAGCATGTCCTTTACAGGAGAAAAAGGGAATTTCTCTGTCCTCACTTCAAAGGTCACTGAACACCTAGGGAGCATGCTAACAAAACATATACTTTTTAGGTTATTACTCCTTTGAATTCCAAGGAACCATTTGCTGCTTTTTCTCGGTGTTTTACTGAGAAATCTCTGAAAATGATTCTTTAACATGTCTGTGCAGCCTGCCCTTGTCAGATGTAGCCGCTTGCTTTGCATGAATATTGATGTTTCCAACTTTATTGGCCATCATTTCTAAACTGGTTTAAGGTCATTTTGAAAGCAGCTTAAAAATAAAAATGGAGAAAGAATGAACCACTGTTTGATATTTCTTGTACACTCAGGGGCAGGACTTAGGGGAATGCATAACAGCTCAGGATCTCTGAAAAAGGAGTTTATATGGGGAACCTCTGATAGACAATACTTCAGAGATTTAAGACTGTCAGTAGCTGTGATGTTTGAGCCTGAATG
The DNA here is from genome assembly GCF_009819795.1 of Aythya fuligula. Lineage (NCBI taxonomy): Eukaryota > Metazoa > Chordata > Aves > Anseriformes > Anatidae > Aythya > Aythya fuligula. Next base: position 25,762,275 of record NC_045565.1, read on the forward strand.
ATCAGAATGACGTTTAAATGAGGTTGAAAATACCCGGGGAAAAGATCAGCTGAGAAAACTGATTTTCGTTTTTATAGGAGGTTATCAGGATCAGTGACTGATGCAGTATCAGTGTGATTCATGAAAACTTCACTTACCTTTGAATCCTGCATTAAGAGTGTGAAGCATGAGACTTGCACACTTATTTGGATCCAGACTAGCCAAGACTCATGGGTTGTTTCAGATCATGGACACACTGATACACTGCAAAAATGAATAAAAATATAGACCAAGGTGTTTTCTTGAATATTGCAGTACTTTGGCTCTACAGGATGTTCAGGGATACAGAGCAGAGATTTTCATCTTATCTGGATGGATGCTTAATTTGTTCCTAATGCCAAAATTACATCTGGGATTCCTGAGCTTGACTCAGGAGATCTTTCCCCGTTGTTCTCATCATGGGAACTTGCAGGATGAACAAGGTATTTTGCCCTGCAATGTCTGCCCTTGGCATTCGCATATGCCTCTGAGCTGCACCAAGAACTGATCTCCAGAGATGCTTATGTCTTTGCTCTTTTTTTTTTTATTATTATTTTTTATTATTTTTCTCCGGCTTTGTGCCTCACCAGCTTTATAATTTCACAGTGAAGCTTGTCTTTTCTAAGCTGTAAGTGGAAAACTGCGGTAGCTAAATTGGCCTTAAGTGCTGTTCTGCCTTGAAAAGGGTTTGCATCAGAATGCACCTTTTCATTTAATTGACCTGCTCCTTGCATACGTACAGTATCATTTTTGTTTAAGTTTCCCAGTAACATGAGAGAATATTGCTGTTAACCTTGTCAGTCCTGCAGAAGAAATGCAGTTAGAGGACAGCAAGCTGGCTTTTGTTTCAGATTCTGCACTGCCAATGGAATCGTTAACTGGCTTCCAATTGTAAAATTGTTACAGCTGGTAATGGAAAATCAGAAGAACCAGCTTCAATTTAAGGGTGAGATTTGATGCTAGTCTGCAGGGCTAATTGGAAGAAGGTAGTTTGAAAAAAAAAAAAAAAAAGAGTAGTGCTGTAAATGGGGTGCTAAGCTTGAGTTGTCTTAAAGGTGATTTTCAAAGAAGAAGAAAGGTGGACTCATGGGCTCTGACTTCTAAAGGACGAGGCAGTTCTTTAGACCATGGAAAGACACACATTTTTCTAGGATATGATTCATCTGCCACCTTTTGGATGTCCACATGAGAATGGGAGATGCTGAAAAACACATTTTTGCTAACTAGGAGAAGGATCTATACAGGGAGCGTATGGAGATAAGTCCCCATTGTATGTATCTGTAGTTGGAGAGACAGCTCCTACTCTTTCAGTTGGTGCTTTTGAAAAGGAAAGATGTCCACTCAGGCTTTTCTGGCAGTATTTTGGCCTGCTTCTTGTGTGTGAAGTGAGCATGTCCCATGGAGATTCAGAGAAAGGAGGAAGGTTGGCAACTGGGGTTGTGTGTGTGCACTGAACTGCAGGACCCAAAACATTGTCTCCACACCTCTCCAGTAAGTAGGTTTGGAGATTTTTTTCTGGTCACAGAGCATCCCACCCTACTACGTTTGATTTCATTTGTCCGCTGAGAGCTGTGCAGACAGAACAAATGTCTGTGGGAGCCCTACAGCGCAAGCTGTGACAGCTGTGTTCCCTCTCATTTGGTCACAGAGCCCTTGTTGCAGTGATATCAGTTTCCTGCTGTTAGATATAAGGCTGATATGAATTTCAGGGGCATAAAACATAATCCAGGACCCCAGTTCGACAGCCACTCGCAAGTTAAGATTGAGGTGATTCTGGAAACCCTCAGTCATTTTAAATAGAAAACCTTGGTCTTTTTTTTTTTTTTTTTTTTTTGACAAAGAATGGCAGAAGGAACTCAGGAGTGTTATTAAAATGCTCACTGATCTTTATTTTTTTTTCCCCTTGATTCTTTATTTACTCTGTCAAGATAGTTTTTCTGAGAAAGACAGCACAGCAGCTGGACTTGATTATTTCCTTAACTTATGCAAACCCTGGGGCTTATGAGAAGGAAGGTGGGCAGCATGTGAGGTTTTAATATACATTTACCAGAAGTTAATGAACAAGCACAGAACCTTGAGGGCATACAGCAATGTTGTCTTTAATTTTATTAAATATTTATGCAGCTCTTTTCTTCTTTAGGGCAAAGTACAGCTCCTCCTGAATATTTTTAATTACCAAGTCACTGCCAGGCATTTTTGACTGTGCAGGTCGGACCCACTGAGAATGATTAAATTGAATGTTGAGGGAAAGAGCATTAGGGAATCTCTGAACCTTTTAAAGTAGCTTGCAGATTTTTTGCCCTCCAAAAAAGTAGCTGGGGTCACTGGGGACATAGCACAATTTTGTCTTACCAAAGGTCTTCCTGGAGACTTTCTTGCCGGCAATTCAGACACTGAATAGGTAAAAAGATAAAGCTTGGAGTATCCTAAAGGGCAGAGAGCGTTTTCAAGGCAGTGGCTTCTGCAGTATCTCTGTTTACACAAAGGTTTAATTTGTTGGCATTTTTTAACGTGCTTTGGGCAACAATCCAGATTGCCTTTTTATTTGCCCCTTGAATCCAGCCTGCCAATAAGGGATATACATACAAACCTGAGCAAGAGCCTATTAAAACTTTTGGAAAGCTTTGGATTAATCCTATTGCTTCATCATAATATTGGCATGCAAAAGCATCTGTAAAAAAAAATAAAAATAAAAAAAATCTTAGATGCAATTAGGTGTGTTTCCACTCTCTGGTGCTCTAAAGAAGCATTGGTACTCTGGATTACCTTCCCTATTTGACATAATATCATGTAATCCTTAGTTTACCAAATTGGCAGTAATTTTTAATTTAGTGTTGGGAAAAAGAACAAAACAAAACTGTGTTTTTCTTTCAGGCCAATCATAGCTTGGTCAAAGAGAAGGGAGGCCATTAACATACGTGTCTGTACACACACACAGGCTAGTTGTTCAGGAAGCATTCCTACTGTTTTACATTCCTAAGTGCTTCCTTGTGGAAAAAGTGTCATTAGATCTTGGAATTAATCTGGATTATTCTGAAAACAAAGATTGCAAAAAGGAAGCAAAGCAAAAGAATGAAAAGAAATTAACAATACAATTTTCTTTCTGAATTTCTGCACCTGTTTTGTTACCAAATGAAATGCAAGTCCTCCAGTGCTCTCTAAGGCTGGAAATTCTGGTGCTGTCAGGTCTCTCACACCTTCTGTGAACTGTTCATGCACCTCTAACTTATCAAGCACTTTGTCTCTGAATGAGCCTAATCCACCAGGTCATGCCCTCCCGAAGAGAGCCACCAACACGTGCACTCGGGAATAAAAACATCACTGAAAAGTGAGTGAAATCCAATGAATGGGTACAGCAATGCACTCATGACTTATTGTTTCCATAGTGACTATGGCTATGAGAGGCACAGCAACAACCAGTGTGTCCCAGCCTTCTGGTTCAGCCCATCTTCCCTGTCCAAGGATTGCAGTATTGGTCAAAGCTACTTGAACAGCACTGGGTAAGCGAACCTTTCCATCTCTCTGGTTTTGGTAGACAAGAGAACCTGGATGGTCTTTTCCTCTGCATCCCTCCTGGCTCTTTTCCAGTCTTATTCATGAGGTAATGTTTGCAGCAGCAGCTGTATGGAACATTGCCTCATTCCTCAGAGACAGGGAGAAGCATATTAACATAAATGACATGTAGATATTGTATTGCTATCAAGTGATGTATGATCTCTGGAGCCTAGGCTTGGAGCTTCTCTTTGCTGCAAAATTAAAACACGAATCAGGAAGGTGTATCTGAGAAGCAGATGAACATTTAAAAGGGCAAGTTCAAGGTGTTTCCCACTGTTTCTTATTGAATCTTGTTCTATCTTAAAGCTCTTATTTATAGCAGCTTCTGGGGAGGCTCCAATGAGCAATTTTTAGCCTCATGAATTTTCCCCCCTCCTGCCATTTTCACTTTGTATATACAGTGCCTTGAGATTTCACACAAGCTACATGTGCTGGTTTCTCTTGGTTTTACCCAGAACAGATGGCAAGTGTTGGTTTATTATGGTAGTATCATTTTGCAAATGCTATTCTGTTGTGCGGGGGATTCTCTGAAATGGTGGTTGTACTTGATGATGCAAAACTGCGATGTTCCTTCTCAGGCACTGAAGGCCCTGAAGATTTTTCAGGGCTGTTTCTGAGTCGTGGGTCCTGAATGCTCATTTATTATGACAGGGTCATTTATGGCTGGTAGTTGAAGGTGGCTGAAGGAAGTGGGGCTGCTGTGAGTTTGGATTCACTTTGCTTCAGGGATAACATCCCCCTCACCACCCCTCAGTTTAAGAGTTGCTATAAACATGAGATGTAATTACAGGAACCCTATAATTCCCTACAGGAACCCAATGTGATTGCTTGTAGCCTTCTTAACAGAGGGGCAAGAATGCAACAGCTGGACTCTGGATCTTCTTAACCAACCCTGTACTTTCGTGTGAAATTACTAGAAAGGGTTAATTCCTCTCAACAACTCCGGGAATAGCCATGTGTCTTGCAAGTTTGCTAATCTCTTCCAAGCAGAGCCAAGAGAAAAACAAAAACACATCATTGAAAATTTTTAAAATTGAACTGGACAAAGCCCTTGCCAGATTCTTCCAAGTGCCTTCTAGCAGAGTGGAGGCAGACACAATGTAATAAAAAGCTGGGATGCAGAGGACAATCCTGCAGGCATAGCGAGTTGGGGGAATTCTTTGCCTTTCAACAGCACAGAGTAATTCACTTCCACAGTGTCTGACTGTTCTCACTGGTGCTGCTGAGAATCTCTGGAGAAGGTTGAATTGTGATTTGTTTGGCTTTCTCCAATTTAAAAAAGTATGAGATTTCTTTGATTCCTTCTTTTAGTGACAGAATCATGCAGGCAGTTAGCCTTTGAGAAAATGCATGCATTAATATGGGGAAATAAAACTAAACAAAGAAAATTTTCCACCCACTGCTTGAGCCCAATCTCCTTTTGTTACTGCTCCCCAGGTACCGAAGGATTGTGTCTAACAACTGCACAGATGGCTTGCGAGAGAAGTATATGGCCAAGGTGGAGAAATGCCCTGGAAAAGCACCTCGAGGACTGCACATCCTCACCGCTGATGGAAAGTTGGTCACAGAGCAAGGGCAGAATGCCACTTTCATCATCCTTATGGACGAGGTGTGTTACCAAGCCCAGCAAGCCTTTCATAGTGTCACAGGATCAGTATTATTTTCCCTTCACCTGTCAGGCTGTTGAGAAGAAAAGAACAGTCAGGCAGGTCACAAAACGATGAACATTCCTGAGACTTGGAAGAATGCAGGAGAGGGCTGTACATGAAATGTAGAAACAAGTCAAGTCAAATGTTTATTTGGCTGGTTTTCCTGTCTATCAGTGAGAATGAAGATGATGCTCAAGAAAGATAGGAGATTTGATTAAAAATTTATTTCTCCACTAGTTTCTTGTTGCTTCTGAGCTGCAGTTTAGGGAGTTTGTGAGGCAGAGATGGAGTCTCTGTGTTTAATAATTCTCAGTTTCTGAGTTGCAAACCTTTAGTTCTGTCTTAGGTGAAACATTGTTGGGAAAGGTTATGAACACTGGGGAACATTTTTGGTTTTATGGAGAGCAGAGAGGGAAGTTCAAACATTATTGCTTTGCAGTAGAAATTGAGGCTTCTCAACCCACTTCTGTGAGTAGAGGATACAGCCTCTGTCTGATTTGTTTGTGATGCAGTAGGATTCCCTCTGTTAGTCTCAATTACCTCTGCTTGGTGAGCATATATGGTTCTTTAAAGTTTGTGGACCAGCGAACAATTGGATAAGTAGGGCATTTAGTAAGTCTTTGGGCTGGAAGGAGGGTTTTTCAAATGACCTTTTACCTCTTCTGGTCTGGTTTGATTTTTAAAGGTATATGTGTCTGCACTGCAGGAATCCCTGCTCTCTTTGCAGCTGCTACATTCCCCTACTGGGAATTCCTGACTGCCAATGGAAGGTGTACTTGGAGGCTCGAGGTCAGATTGGACACTGATTTTCCCAGCATGGCTCGTGGTACATCTGTTCTGTACTTAAGAGTAAACTCACAACCTTACTTCTGCCATCTTCGAGTATCTCAGGAGTGGCAGCCAGGGAGCGAGGTGGTGCTGGAGAACCAACAGTACATTTTGTCATCTACTCTGCCCCATGTACTTTGTTTTGGGATAGTACCTGGGTACAGCTGGTAGCCAGACAGGTCGTGGTCATGAACATAACCCTGCCTCTGACAACAAGCAGCAGTAGATCTCTAGGAAAATCTTATTAGGAACAGAACAAATGTTGTGTTTCTACCCCTCCCAGTCCCAGGTGTAGCTTCCATCAGCTTAGACTTTCAAGAATACAAGCTGTTGAAAGTCTGAGCATACTGCAATAGGGAAGTTTTTGTGTTTTTTTTTTTTTTTCTTTTTTTTTTTTTTTTCTTGTGATACCTTATTATTATTTTTTAAACACACACACTTCTATTAATTTAAAATCTTATGCAGTAACTAGACATTTCATTGGGACCACACTAATCTGACAGGGCTTCTTTACATACTTCCTCAGAGGTTCATGCCTGCTCTGCTTTTATACAAAGGGGATTTCTTGTCTACCTGGCTGATTCTTTTATATTCTGCAGACTTGACATGGTAAGACGATTTGTATAGACACTAGTGAGTGGGAGTTCAGAAAAGAACAGACATAATCTAAAAATTAGGAATCTAGTAGTAATTTATTAAGGAACTCAAGCGGAACTGCTGCATACAAAGAATGATAAACAGATGGGGAATAAGTCAGCAGTCAAAGTAGCTGCAGAGTGGAGCCTTTACAAGGCTTCAGAGACTGAAGAGGCAGCTGAATAAATATGTGAGGGAGTTGACTATCCTTTGTTAAAAAATAAGGATAGTTAGAGAAACATTTCATTGAAACAGTTTTTTTTTTTTTTTTTTCTAAGAAGAGTATTTTCAAGAACGTATATTTTTTGGGTGAACAGCTTACTCCACAGAGAGCCGTATGTTGAGTTGGTTTCTTAAAATAAAAGGTCATTTTCAGAGGAAAAAATCACACTGAGATTTTGGGCAAAAAAGTATTCCAGTCTTTCAGTGTGAACCTGAGACTGATTGAAAGGACAATTAGCAAAACAAATGAGTTGTCATCAAATTACTAAGGAGTAATTTACAACATTTTAGTAATTAGTAAACCATTCCTGAAGTCTTTATTAGTACATATCTTGCTGTCACACAGATTAATTCCAGCCTCCTTTCACCTTATCTACTCAGTCTGTTTCTTAGTGGTTGGCATCGCACCCATGTCTGCACTTACCTTCTGAGCCACACAACAGTCTGACAAGCCCTCCTATGGTACGTGTGTGGCCTCCATCCCTCCTTTCTGCTCTTCTGGACTAACCCTGATCAGCAACTTTGTGCTTAGCCATCAGTTTCTTTCTACCTCCTAGAAAGACAAACACCCTCGATATACTGGTGTGAGTGACTGACCTTTATGTTGTCCAATGGTAAATGAATATTTTCTTATAGCTAGTGGAAAACTAAATTTCTCAGGATTTACAGTTTCAGCCTTCATAGTATTATTCACAGTGGTAATTCAGAATATGTGCGTGGTGACGACAATGGACAAAGAGAAGCAGAGTGACTGATTTTGCTGTGTTTTTAGAAGTATGGGGCTGGGCTGTGATTTGAACTGTGTATATATGCAGAGGAACATGAGGAACTGAGAACCTTTTTTGTTTTTATAATTAAAAAAAAAAAAAGAAAAAAAAAAAGCAAGTTTGAGTTTGAGCCCAAAGAATTAAGACTGCCAAGATGTTGTATGGAGTTGTGTTCTTGACCAGATCTATGTATATTTTTTCCATCTGATCATTCCTGTGTATCCCCAGCTGCCCTCTGAAGGATACATAAATGCCCCTCAGGCCTAAATGGTTGTTTATGTGGCAGCTCCACTTATTGCGCTGTTCTGTTCCATTGTCTTCTGTTTATGTTGTCTCACAGCTTCCCTCTTTGAGTAATTATAAGGTGATGGCATAGCTTGATAACAGGGTTGTAATTGCAAGTGAGCTGAGAAAGCAAGCAGTGACTATTCAAAGAACAAGCCTGAGCAAGTATAAGAGCTCTGCATATCTATTAGTAGATTACTAAACTGTGTTTATAGAAAGAGATAGCCACATCCATACCATATTTTTATGCAAGCAATTTAAGAGCTTCATTAGAGGAGCTGCAGCTTTTGATTCAGCATCAATGAGGTTGTGGGTCTGTGAATGCAATGGGAAGAAGAGTTCACTCCCAAGCCTCTTCTCTGCCAGCAGTTGCTTTGTTTCTGATCCTTGGTGCTCTGCACTGAGTTCCTTTACCTTTGCCTTTTGTGGATTATTTGTGGTTTTATGACCAAAATATATCATAGGTATACAGGCAGGAAAACTGTAACTGAAACTTCCAGGCTAGTCTTGATGGGGAGATGGCTTTGAAAGGCTGTTACATGGCAAAACACTTTTCCACCCATCCCACTACCTTTTTCCTGCTCATATGCAGAGCTCCGGTTTTTGTGACAGCCTTTAGCTTTTGGTAGTTTACAGAGCTGAAAGCAATAAAATGCGCCTCTTGAATATATATGGAAAACAATGATTTTTACCCATTTGAAATGCTTCCAACCACTTTTATTTTAATTTATATTCATAAACGTCTGACATCATGTATGGGCTAACACATTTCTTTTACTATTTTATATACTGGATACAGAGGTATGGAAGGGAGAAAGGAAAGATTAGTGTGATGAGCTAGATTTTCATTGAAGACCAAACTCTGATAATTGCCTGGGAAGAGCATCTGCTATTGCTTAGCCAGAAAAAATCTGTTCCTGTTTCTCCACTTCAAACTTTCCCCTTTCAAATAGAATCGGACTGGAGAAGCAAGGACAAAATAGAAAAGAGAATTGTAAGGCAGGAGAGGGGAGCTGCAAAGATAGGTGCAAGAGTGGCATCCCGAGGTCACCAGTGATGAATCCATCCCAGATCAAATTTTTATCTCCTGTTCAGTGCCTTCCATATGAGATGAGCTTGTGGTCTTAGAGCATTCTCTTGAGAAGTAGTTTTGAAGGGCTTAACAAGCTGTGGGAGTCTTTCTATCAAATAACTGAATATCTCAAGAGTGTAATTTTGTCCTTGCTAGAGAATTCTGCTGAGTGATGACAAAAAGAAAAAAAAAAAAAGCACCTATCTATGAAAAGGATATTATTGGCAATATTATAGATAGGTTCTACTGTCAATTCCACTCTATTCATCTATGTTTTCTTTTTGGTTTCTACTGTATTTTTAATGTCCTAGTATGACAGAGGTGAAAATGGTGCCTTGATAAATTCAATAGCAAAACTCCCCTGGCTCCTGTGATATGGGAATGGTGGAGCAAGAAAGGAAAGAAATCTAACACCTGTAACCAAATACTCATATTTCAAAATCTACATAATAGACCTGATTAGATGGATGTGTATTTGAAGACTCTTAAGTGTACACTCGAGGGAAATTCATCCCTGAAAATAGCCTTTCTGTGCCCTGATTTGTTAATGCAAGCACAGCCTATGGGGAAGATAAAGTTTGTGGGGCATGCTACAGTCCTGATTAGGACTACACAGAGGACCATACTGCAGTGTAGTCTGGCTTATTGTCTGAGCTCCTAGGGTTTCCATCTAAAGGACAAGATCAGGTGCACTTTTGGGACCAGGACCAGTAGCAGAATGCACCGTCCTGGCTGTGACAGTCCTGCCGTTGCCACTTACACAGGCCAGTGGATGTAGGACCCTGCAGGGTTTGAACTGGCTGTGAAGAGATAGGAAGTACATAAGAACTGGCTGCGAGTTCCATGGTTGCTTCCCCTGCTTAGATCAGTACTTACTGGAACTGACATTAGCTTTGATCCTGACCTTGCACACTCAAAGCAAATGCAGCAAATGGTGTTTATGAAATGGCCATGAAATATTGTTGTATTGTTGCATTTCCTTTTTATTATTTATTTATTTATTTATTTTTAAGAACAAAAGAAAACCAAACCCAACACACAAAAAATACATCTAAGAGCAGGAATTTTTGCCATCCCCCCATTTTTTTTTTTTCCTCTGGAATCTCACTCTCATCAATATTGGTGAAGATTGTTTTTACTTTGGGGCTGGGAGCATCTCTAAAATGTAATGGTATTTTCACTCATAGTGAATGCAGTGGAGCCTTTTTCATGATAGGAAATTACTTGGGCCAATACAGTTTATATATATATATATATATGCACACACAGAAAGCTGCAGAGATTTAATCTGGGGTGTAATTTTATTTCAGTTTAGTGAAATCACTGCAGTGGGCTTTCACTCTGTTTAAATTAGCCTTGTTTTGTGTTACTTTTAGTCAGCTGGGAACAAGTACATAATAAGGCTCCTAGAAACTGAAATAACAGACACTTCTATAGTTCAACTACAGTGGTTTAAAGCATGATTTAAATTAAAACAGTGCAGCTGCTGCTTCTAGACAATACCTGCAATGCTGGAATCTCTTGTCTGTTGTTCTCCCCTTCATTTAATAGCTGTCATTGACAGTAATCATAGAAGGGATTTTCTCATCATCTATTTCATTCTCCTGTGTATCATGGGGCCCTGTCTCTGTGTTGACTGACATTAGACAAAAGCTGTCAGTGCTCCATGTGGGACTCAACCTGTATAAATTCAGCCATCCAGAAGTTACATGTCTGGCTGAAATTAGTTATCTAGACTTTTTATCATCAGGGTATGGAGAAGGATATTTGCAGAAGATAATCCATGTCACCTGTCTCAGTTATCTTAGGACAGGATGTGTTGGTGTCTTGTCTCTCTCTCTTCAATTGGCTATTTAGGATGCCTGAAAAACTAACTTAGGCTTGACTTACAGTATCTCAGTAACCAGGTTTTGTTTCTTTGGAATATCTTTAAGAGCCACCTCAACTATTGCTCTGTCTTCAAAATATCCCTGAGGCTTCCACGTACACCTGGGAATTCCTCTCCAGTTAGGATCTGGACTCCTATCAGTGTAGTGTCTCCCATCTTTTTGCTTCTGATGGAGATGCTTGTTGGATGTCAGCCATTCAGCAAAGGGTTGTGCAAAGCAACCCTTTATGCATCACTTCAGCGATACATAATCCCCAACTGTGCATTGCACCAGATGAATCAAACACAGTCCCCTTGATATATGCACCTTTGGCACTATACCCTCTTTAAATCTCTAAACCCAAGATGAGGGAATAACACTTCTTTACAGGTGCAAATGCTCATCTACTTTAAGTGTTGCTGGTATATAATTAGCTTGATTTGAGTCAGGCCCCTTTTGAGACTGACAGAATGAAGCTAAACTTTTTTGGTAAAGTTAAGAATTTGCATCCATGTTAATGAAATAGAGCTAAGCAGTGGGACAGAGGGAAGTCTTATCAACCCAGTTTCCTAATCCAGCCTTTTCCGTTGCAGGGTGATCTCCAGAGGACAAACATTCAACTTGATTTTGGAGATGGCATTGCAGTATCCTATGCAAATTTTAGCCCCGTTGAGGATGGCATCCGGCATGTGTATAAGAGTGCTGGAATTTTTCAGGTGACAGCCTATGCAGAAAACAGCCTGGGCTCTGATACTGCTGTCCTCTTCCTGCATGTGGTCTGTAAGTAGTTCCTCCTGCTTGATTCCTTGGGCGAAATCCTGACCCCACTGAAAATCCCCCTAAATTCAGTTGAGTCTAGGAATACATGCAAACCCCACATATATGTGCAACACACACTCTACCAAAGGCTTGGATTTTTAGATGCTCTTCTATCTTGCTAAGTAAATTTTATTGAATGAAGAGAAAGGGAAGCATCTTTTAACAAAAGTATATCTTCTGTACTCATAGGTACAATGAAAAGCGTGGAAATGGTTCTGAAAAGGTTAAAGGCCAAATAGCAAATGAAACAAAGTCCAAATGTATGTTTTCAGTGTGCTTCGGATACCAGGAGGTTTAGATTAATCTACTAAATTCTGATTCAGAATTTGGGAATTTTCAGTGTTAATTAAATAAGACAAAAATCATTATCCTGAACATACTTCCTGTGATATTAATATACTGAGGACTAATATGCTACTTTTCATGTTTGATATGTTTGACATGCACTCCTGACTTTCCCATCCTATTTTTAGATCAATGCAATCTGTCTCCACTTGGCACGTGAGCAGATTTGTAGAGCCCCTTGCTGGCTTTATCAAAGCTTGAGGAAGGTGTGGAACTAAGGATGAGACCAGAAAGATCCTGGTTCTTTGTCCTGCTCTCAGAGTACTAGGTCTCCTGGGCAGGGATCTCTGTCTGCATTCAGATGTACCTCTTCAGCTGTGCCCCTAACGGTGTTTTCAGCCATGTCCACATCTCCCTTTGCGTGTCAGAATGCCTTCTGTGCTGTCTGCCTTATACTTTTGCTTTTCCACTGAAAGGAAGAAAGTCAGACATTTCCAAAATGCAAGAACTATTTTCTTCTTTTAAATTTCAAGCTCCCTATGTGAAGGAATAAATGTTCCTTGAAGCTTTTATTATGCTCATAATTCCCTCAAAGTCAATCATGGCTGCATTTTACAACCTGTTATTAGAGCATTAACTGTTTTTTCCTTCACCTTGGTCCATTAACTGACAAAAGTGATGGTTACCTGGTAATAACAACGAATTTTGTATGGATTATCTGATTTTCTCCCAGGAACTGCTGTTCCAGGTAGAGGATTTCAGAGCAGAATGCAAAGAGGGGCCATTGCTTTGGCCTTTTTGTGCTACTCTGCTCTCTTTTTCTTCAGCATCTCAGATCTCTCCTTCGACTTCTGTAGCCTTCTTTGATGGTCAGATTTTCATTATTTCTAGAGAAATGCTTTCCACGCGTTTACAATACTTCAGTACTAGACTTTCAATGTATTTGGATATGTTAATCAATATAAGAGGTTTTCCAGTGAAGTTCAAATGTCCAGACAAATTGCCTACTGCCCAGACAAATTCACCCTTATTATAACATCTGTCTGGTTATGGAACCCTGTACTGAAAAAAAGGAGAAAGAAGGTCCTGGGCTTCAAGCAATAGTAGTTTTTTCTCCTTCAGTTTATCCCCTCATCTTAAAGGAATTGAAGATTTTAGTGTTTTTCCTCTTACCATGCACTGTTAGAAAATATCTGGGGAAACCTGCTATTCTGAGTACTTGCTACAGACAAATTTCAGGAATGACTCTGATCCCCTTTGAAAGGAAAAGAAAAAAAATAATAAAACAAGGTCTAGAAAGCCAAAACCAAGAACAGGGGCCTGTTGTGCTAGGAGCTATATGTTCTGGTGGTAAAAGAACAGCTCTTACATTCCAAAATTCTTGTGATCCATGTAGGTGAAGTGATTGATGCCCCTATTTCAAATCTGGAGATCTGAGAGGTAACGTAAGAGGTTGTCTCAGTTAAAATCAGCAAATTTCCTGCTTCTCCAAATTAATGTTTTATAAAAAAAAAAAAAAAAAAAAAAAAAAAAACACAAAAAACAAACTCCTTTCTTATTTCATCCTTTCCTTCTCACAGTGATAGTCTATCAGTTTTCCATGTTTTAAAAAGGTACCAACCAGTACCAACCAGAAAGGCTCACTGTGTAATATGCACCCGGTTATCAGCTAGAAGTCAGCACAAGCAAAACCCAAAAATTGGACGAGAAGGAATAAAATGGAGATAGTAGAAAAAGCTATAAGTAAACAAACAAAAAATTTTGTTTTTTTGTTTCTTCCCAAAGACTTTTCAAGGTCAGACCAATGTCAAAATAATACTAAGGTTTTCCGTTCTTGCCCCAAATCATTAATCTTTCTTTTGGACACCTTCTACAGAGAAACTGTCAGGACATATTTAATTGAGCCATAAATACCTCATATGTAATCAGATTTACAGGCTAAAATGATTTGCCCACTAATCTTAGTAGCTCAGTGGATATGTTTTCAAGAAAACACCTTCTTTCCCTTGTGTCCTGTCCCTCAAGACTACGATAGCAGGCTGCCCTATCCAGTGCAAAGGCAGTTCATTGGTCTCCCTCAGCATGCATTTTAAAACATCTGTCTTTTAAACACAGTGCTGACCCTGTCTGAAATTAGCACTGTTAAAAATGTTCATCTCTGTCTCTCATAGAATTAAGAGTGGAAAAAAAAAGTGTGATTTTTGTTAATTAATCTGGTATTTTTTTTCTGTTGCTGATTGACTGCTGAAATTCTCTTACATGTCTGTAATAGAGTCTCACTGCTAAAGTGCTTTGTTTTGCTTTGATTTATTTAAAGGAAAGATCCTTGCTGTTCACAATTGAGCGGAGAGGATTTAACTCAAAGCCTCTAATAATGAACTGTTTATTCCTGCAGGTCCGGTAGAACACGTCCATCTGAGTGTCCCTTTTGTTGCCATCAGGAATAAGGATGTCAACATCACTGCAGTAGTTTGGCCCAGTCAAGCAGGCACACTTACCTACTTCTGGTGGTTTGGTAACAACACCAAGGTATGGTTCCCTTTTGGCTCACTTTAACTTCCCAAGCTTGTGCCAGTGTGTGAACTCTCTCAACCATAATGAAAACTTCTTGCCTTTGCTTATTTTTTGTGCTTTTTTTTTTTTTTTTTTCTTCTTAAAAAAGGTTGTCATTATCTGAACTTAAACCTTTCTGAATTTGTTTCCTCCCGTCTCATGTTGTTCTTAGAAGTCATTACTTTTTTTTTACATGTGGTTATTATCAGCCCTACTGAGCTTTGAAGAACACTGTTATTACTAGAATTCACTTGCAACTTAACTGAATTATATACTACTATGTATGGGATAATACTGGCTTTCGATACTGTTTAAAAACCGATGGTGTTCAAATAACCATGGGTGTTTCTATTATGTGCCAGTATGCAGTATATAATGCTGGATTCCAACACAATACTTTAAAGCTGTTGGTGTTCAAATAACCTTTATTAAACTGGACAACTGTATCTAGAATTTTAAGCTAGACCCTCAACGAACTGTTTGTATCTGTCCACAACTATTGTTCACAGCCTGGATATATATTAGTGACAGAGGTGAGACTTCTTTGTAGCGAACTTTCAGGGTATCGGCAAAAATTTGTTATAAAGTGCTTTTTTTAAAAATCAATAATTAAAGTAAGTGAAACTGCAAGTTGTGGTCATGGTTTCAAATAGAGAGAGCAGAATTGCTTATTAGCTACAGCTTTTGATGCAGGCTTTAGGAATGAGACAGATGACACAAGTACTGTCTTCCATTATTACAGTTCTGAAATGTACAGCCAATAATTTGCAATTCAGTATCTGCTTTTATTTACAAAAGGCAGCTTAAGTCACGTCGTTGTCTATATTATTAAATTGCAATTGAAGGTGAGCGCTGAGGTGGGATGACAGTAGGAAAAAAATGGGGATTTTACATGAAATAGGGAACTTGGGATAAAAAAATAGCAGACAAGTATTTGATTTTCTCTTTAACAAAGCTGCTTGTGTTTTAATCTCTTAACCTGACTACCAATAGTAGCAGGATCCAAGAAAAAAAAAAAAAGAAAACTGAATGCTGTGTCTGCTGGGATTTTACATCAAGTTAGGACACACACTGGAGAACTCACCTGTTTTTATGGAAGCATAAGAGGAGGCACCAGAAGACCTCAGGAACAAAAACTAGTTACTGCAGCTTGGAAAGTTGCTGTGCCCTTGCTGAGTGATGGCTACCACCCATGTACATAGATTTAGTTCATGTAGTTCATGACAAATATAGGGTAACTCCACATAGCTCATACTGTACTGAGAGGGAGAGGGGGGAATGCAAAATCGCCTTTCAGCTCAGTTATTTTATGTTCCGTGCTCATGCATGGACAGACATTAAGGTATCTGAGACAGTTTAGGCATCAATAACTTGATTATCTCCTTAAGCTTTTGAGTTCATCTGGGTGCCAGAGTTTTCCTGCAACAACTTTTCTCTTTAATGTAGAAGTTAATTGTGAATAGGGCCTTAGAAAAGATTTTTTTGAAATAGAAAGTAGTCTAGAAAAGGTAGAGCAAGCCAATGCTGTGCACTGAAGATTTCAATTAATCTCTCATGGTGCTTGGAGCTATGCTGTAAATGTGATTTGTTCCCTGTATTATCACCTGGCTGAAATTTCAGCCCCATAGGCAATAGAGTATAGGCAGTTGAACCTGATAATACCTTGGAGTGATTGTACATTTTTCCTAATTATGTTGATGTATGGATTAGTAAAGATGGTGCCACTTAACCTGTGGCCAAAGCAAAGATCGAGAGCACCTTTCATTCTTCACAGTGTTCTCTCCAGCTACCTTGTGAAGTGTACTTCAGCTGTGCCCCCTAGCATCTGACAAGCGAATGGCAGAAGATATAGATAGAACAGCAGACACATTTTTTTTATTTTTTTTTTCAAGAGAACTTTTTTTTTTTTTTTTTTTTTTTTTTTCAATAAAACAATCTGCATCACATCAAAATTCCTTCTGGGATGTTTAACATACACCTTGAGTCCCTTTCTGTGCCCACTCATGGGCAAACTGCATGGCTCTTAGTATAGGTCAAAGCTGGGAACACTAATTTGTGTGTGAATTACGGTGTGATGTGTAGTACTGTGCATAGTGACTGCCTGGCATTGCTAGGTGATGTACTCTGGTTCCATGCTGAGGAATAGCAACTCCTGTGCCTTTTCAGCCTGTAGACATCCCACGCAGAACCAGATGTGTCTTGTGTCACTGTGCAGTGTCACTAATGTACTCTGTGCTGCTGCACAGGCGAATGTTGTCTTACGCTCAAATACCCAGGCTGAGGCTCTTGTGCTGCCCCACCCTGCTGAAATCACTGTGCTGAATTTCTGCTGTGCTAATTTTTGCTGTATACCCAAGGGCCAATTTGCCTGGATTAACACAGGTCCAGTTTAATAAATGCGTCCAGCTGTCTAATAGGTTTGAGCAAATGAACCTTGAACTACTTGATTTAATTTAGAGTTAGTTTCCAGGTCTTGGTGCTTGAATTAAAATTAAGGAGTTGGCTGAATGTTAAAATTCCATGATGGAGGTGAAATCAGCCATGGTAACGGGATGTCCAGCATGCACACGTACAAAAAAGAGAAATAGTAATTTTAAAGACCAGATTGGTTCCTCTTATCTGCCTTTGCACAGAGTCACAACCTGCAACCTCCAGGAATATTGCTAATATCACTGCAGTTTACTGTAGGTCTATTCTGCTTGTCTGGGATGTGCATGTATTAGATATGTGTTAGTATATGTTAGCTGTGACTCCAGGGCTACCTCAAGCTGGCATCCTTGCTCACTTGGTCTTTGTCTCCTGTGTTCATGTTTTTTCATTATTATTATTATTATTTTCTTCCAATGCTTTTTCAGCTAATGGCCATATAGATGGTGCCATTCTGCAGGGGAGAAATCAGTTTGCCAGCCTGGGCTATGCCAGTGGCAACTACGATTTGCCTATGAAAATGACATGTATGGCCACTGTTGTGACATGCACACAAATTAACAGTTCGAGGAGATGAAGTGTGAGAGCTAGATGGCTTAGTTTATTTATATATTTATTTTTCTCTGGGAACAAACTGGCAGTTTGGTGAAGAGGCAATAGTAATGGTACAATGATTTTATCTGTGCTCTTAGACCTCTAAGTGCTTTTGCAATGGAGACTACTATCGCTATTTCCATTTTAATGGTTTAATCCAATCCAAGAGACGTGTCTATAGACCAGCTGTCAGCTCAAAGGCACTATTAGGGCTAGACCTTTGGTTTTCAATACACAAATCTTTCCCTGAACATGGTGCACTTTTCTCGTCTAGATGTGTATCAGTGTAAGGGTTTTCTGTGCTAAGAGGAGAACTGTAGTGCTATCGAGGACATTTCTGTTTGAGAAGGTGCAGATAAAGTCAGCCTTCTCTGCCGTGGCTCTGAACTAGCTAAATACAAGGTCAACTTTACTCTGGAAGCCATCCAGCTACATTCAGACAGCAGCGTGTGTAGGTATTATGCCATGTGTTAAGCCTTGTTAACATGGCTTGCCAGCTTATAGTTGGAGCTAGCTAGAACTTTACAGGCTTGAAACAAGGACAGGACAGTATTTGGTGCCATTGCTGTCCTGAGCAGCACTGCTCTGAGATAGATGCATGGATTTGCACTCATAAGAGAGAGGGCTGATCCTGAATCTGAACTACATGGATTGTCAGAAGAAGCATCTGGTTTCTAGTCAAATGCTGGTTTGAGTTGCACCCTGTATTTTGCACAGCTGATAAAGCAACCATGCTGAGTTTGCATGCTCACGTACGTACGACACTGCATTCTGCAGCGTTAATTCTGCGGTTGCTGACTGTGCCTTACTGAAGTATTCACCATATAATGGGTTGCAATTCAGTGGAAGAATTTTTTCAGGAGGCATTTATTGAAGTGAGAGAAAGCTTTGCCTGTGGGATGTGGGTCTCACTGGGTGATGTTTGGGTCACAGGCTTTTAGGCCATAGGAAGCCTTAGGACATGCAAGCTCTGAGCACAGTTTGTGTGTCAGCCAGGGGAGGATGGATACTGTGGCTTGGTGAATTATTCTGGTGTCTGTTTTGTCTGAGTTAACTGAATTCTGATTTTGATATTGCTATCTGTGTTTACCTCTTGCAGCCCCTCATCACCTTGGAAAGCAGCATCTCCTACGTCTTCGCTGTGGAGGGGATGAACACTGTCACTGTGCAAGTTGCTGCGGGCAACACCCTCATCCAAGACACCAAGGAGATCGCAGTGCACGGTACCCTCATCCTTTTACAACCAGATCTCAGGGAGCATCTAGAGTTGAAGACAAGGCAGTTGTTGCTGAACCGGAATGAACTCTGAGCTCCCTAGTGCCTGGAGGGACCTCTGAAGTCAAACATTTGTTAACGTGAAACAAAGTAGATCAGATTTGTCCTGATCACTAGATACAGAAGTGAACTGAATGGGGCAGATAGCTAAATCTGTAAACTCAGCACTCTAGTAAAGTGTCTGGCGTCTCCTTTGCCCATCAGCTTGCTTACTGGGAACTCACAAAATAAAATCCACTTAGGGTTGTAGCCAGAGTGCCTTCCCGTTGCTTCCTAGCTGTGGAAGGAAGCAGGCATGGTGCAACATTAAGGCAGCCTGAATACAGCCAATATTTCTCTTTATACAGTAACTGTATAAAAGAGAAGGGTCTGGAAGACATGGGGTAGAAATGTCTCTGTGGCTGGTATCTCTGTCCATCTTCCATATCACAGCTGGATATTTGAGTGTGTTTAATGGACTTCCCAGTGGGTAATATTTGTGCCATATCTGTACATCAAAGGCTCCCCAAAGCACTCTTTAACAGACCACAGAGCTATCCTAGTTTGGGGCTCAATAAAGCCTGAGTGGAAGGGTGCCCTCAGCAGTTCTGGACAGGACTTTGAGATTTCTCCAGAGAATAATTTCTTCCTGGGCTTGTCTTTGTTTTCCTTACCAGTTTCTGGCATCCAGCATTTCAGGGCAAGCTTTTCTTTGGACAGCAAGTTTTATTGAGAAGCCTGTGCTTCAAATAACTGAGGTTGCACTGTGTGGTTGAACTGTGTGTGTCTTGTTTCTGTAATTAAAGATAGATAAATGTGCCACTGGTGACTGGAATGCTGTATGTTCACATTTAACAACCAGCTAAATAGATATTTATTGATTGCCTGGCTGTGAAATGCAATGGGTTTTAATAATTCGTTGATACGATGCAGTAATACCCAAGCTCACTATTAACAAATGTAAGTAACCCTCTACTTGATCGTTTTGGGCATTGCAAGATGCAGTGTTAAGGTCTGGGAAACTTCCAGCTTTCCACTAGGTTCTGGAATAAACCTGAATTAGACGCATTTAAGATGGGTCCCATAGGTGATCTTGATCTTTGTATTTGTGATGTAAAGGTCCCGGTAGGTCCCATAGAGTGTTTTTAAACATCCTGTAATTTTTTTTTTTTCCTTTTTTTTTTTTTTTATGTAAAAGATCCAAAGTTTGGGACTTTACCACAGAGGAATTAATCTAGTTGGAACATCCAAATTGTTCTATGTGGCACCATGCTGCAGACTGAGCTGGGCAAGTCAGTCCAGACCCCAGATCTGGTGATCAGTTCAAGTCTGAATACAGAAGGAGAGACAATTTTGGTAAACATCTGCTCTGGGCAATTTGGATTACCAATCCTAATCAGTGTCCTCTGTTAAACTGTTATGGCTCTGGGCAGGAGTATGGCTTTGCAATGTTAGCAGTGGAGGAGGTTTATTCAGGGTCATCTCAAATTGTGGCTACCAGCACAGAATTTAGTCAAAAAGTAAATTGGCCATGGTACTGAGGGTTCTGACTTTTGAACCCTCAAGTCAAAGCATATAAAAGGTCAGGGTCTGGGTTTAGCCTTCGGAACATGAGAGAGTTTACCTGTTCTTCTATGCTTGTTTTATTTAAAAATGTTGCAGCATCTAAAAAGAAAGAACAGAACTTGCAAAAGATGCAAGCCAAATGCTGTGCTGACACATTCCTGCTGTTCCGTGGATTTCCTCATTTATACTCTTGCTGGTTTAGCTTGATCTAAAAACTCGTACCTTTTTTAAAATGATCAATGGTACTTATTCAAAGTGTTGCAGATCAGGTGATTCAGGGTGAGACACAGTACACCTCCAGAAACAGAAAGAAGAGTTTTCTACCCAGGTAACTTGTATCTGAGTGAGATTTCTATCCTGAATCTGGCTCTCCCACTGGCCCAAATCCATTGTGCATTATTTGTCATAAGTATTCTAGGCTTGGACTCTAATGACACCAGAGTGGAGAGGTAGAAATGGAGAAAATTTGATATTGGTCTGTATTTGAAGTCTAGGAAGTTTTTCTTCCTCCCTGCAATCAGTCAATTAGGAAGTAATTTCAAAGTGTTTCATGAATAGCCACTGCTTGATTAGCCTGTCATTAGCACCACTGGGCTCTGATTTGTTGGGGTATTAACCACTCATGGCTTCCCTCCAGGAGAGCAAACAGATAATGCTTGCTTTTGAAAACATATTACTTACAGTAAGTGTTTTCTCTGCAGACCACAGTGCATGTAATTGCGCAGACCTTCCAAATTTCAGGCAGATGCCATCTTGTTTATTGGTCAACTAACTTCCTTATAAATGGAATCTGATGAAGTTAAGTGGCAAAATTGCTAGGCCTGGAGTCTTTGTGAAGAGAAGGCATCTTCTCACCTCTCTCATTCTTGTTTCCATTTCTTCTGGGAAAAGCCACAAGTTGGCATTAGGGCAAAAAGTCTTTATAAGAACATTATTTCATTGCAAGTTTTCTGTCCTGCTTAGTGTTAGCCAGCCCTTTTTCTTCCTTCACCCTTTAGTATCTCTTTTGTTTAAAGCTGCGTTAATCATGGTCTTTCTGTTTACTTCCACACCCTGAGCACTGCCTGTTTAATTTTCTCATCAATACTGTTTTTCTATTGCAGAATATTTCCAGTCTCAACTCCTGTCATTTTCTCCTAACTTGGACTACCACAACCCTGACATCCCTGAATGGAGACAAGACATTGGCAAAGTCATCAGAAGAGCTCTAGCACAGGTGAGCCTCCTCTTCTGCTGCTCAAACATTGCCTAGGCTGTTAAAGCATGCAGACTTTTTCAACATGCTAGCTTAGAAGAGTGGGAAGAACAGCAGTAATGAAGTTATCATTTTAAATTGACTGCTGCTTAATATTCTGAGTATTTTTACAGAGGCAAACTATTCTGGGAATTCTGTGAAAATATTGTAATTACTTTTATTAATGTTTCTGTGGCATTTTTCAGCTTTTAATATCTCTGAGGACTTTACAAATTCCTGATTGTAATAGCATCACTATTACTCTTACTTGCCAAATTGATATTACAGGGTCCGTTGTTTTCTGTTCCAAGCATTTGGGTAGTGTTCCTGTGTCCTGTTCAACAGCTGCTCCACTTTGTCCCAGAAGACAGATACTGTAATAATGTTAGATGCATGAGAGAGATACTTTTACTTATTCTGGATATTTGGTCTTAAATTTTGTCTTAAATTATTGTCTTTAAAAAAAATTGTCTTAAATTTTGTCTTAAATTTTTTGTTTTTAAATTTAAATCTTACTTCTTAGTGTTGCAACTTGAGAATCTTATAAAGCTCTACTCCCTTTCCAACTGGGGCAGAAAATGAAGATTCAGAGGGGAAAATAAACTCACCTTTTAAAACAAAGGACAAAGAGAAGCTTCTGGGGTGTAAGATACTGAATCTTCCTTTGGGATTAATTAGAATATGTAAATTAGCACTCAGATTCTTGCAGGAAAGGGGACAGAATAATCTATGATATTAAATAGCTAGGGACTTTGGTTTTGTGTGAAATCAAGAGACGGATTTAAGTGAGGTTTTGTGATTTTTACTTTCTGCCAAAATATATCTTGTGTGTTTTTTTTCTTCAGCTACAGCTGTTCTTAGAAATGGAGGCTGATTATTTTTACAAGGAAAGTGCATTCCTGCTCAGCTTTTCTCGTCCACATCCCACTCAAAATTCACAGTTTGTGAGAGCTTCCTTGATTGTTTTTCCATCCTGAGAAAACACTTAGTTCATCTGTTTAAACTGGTCTTCCCTTTTACTGTACTCAGAGTCAAGTTTGTAGAAAAAATAAATTTTGTTGTAACAATGAATGGTCACATCAATGAATGGACAACATCAGAAAGCATATAGAAATGCTTGTCTGTATATCCTTTTGGGACTGGTTGCAGCCTGTGGTATATGCTTATAGGACAGATCACCAGGAATAGGGGCTGCCCCATCAATATGATTCAGTTCAGGAACGAGGCCAAGGAGCTTGAGTTGGAGTTAGGACCAGGTGGTTTATTGAGTTAGTCTCATATAGCAGAGAGTTTCTGAGGGAGGAGAAGCTTCCTGCTGTGTTGAGGATGCTCAGCTTGGTTTTGGGAAGTAAAACCAGAGGGCAGTAACTTTATTGGGCAGGTCATGATAAAGACAGCAGTGAGAGTCAGGCATGGAGCCTGAATCTTGGTTCAGCAAGCTGAGCAGCTTCCTTCTGATCAGCTCTGTCATTAAAAAAAAAAAAAAAGAAAAAAAAAAGTTTCCCAATGGAGACGTGAAGAAATACATTGCATATGGAATGTGTGGATCTCCATAACCTGGTATTAGAAGGTGTTTGTAGGTAATTTTCTTCATATGTTGCCATTAGTTGCACACTTACTAGTGGTTGCTCTGAGTTAGGCTCTCTGGATCTGACTTTGGGTCATTCTTTTGTGGTGAGGACTTAATGGAAAATTCAGACCTGGAGATATCCTAAGTTTGGACTTTGAACTCTGGGTTGAGGTCCTTGAGCCCAGGGATGTGGTCAACCCTACGTTTACTTCTAGAAATGAAATTGTGTACCATTAGCAGAACTTCTATTTCAAGACACACTAAATGGGCAAAGCAGTTCATCAGGGCCACATTTATGGCAGAACTGTCAAATAATTTGGCAGGAGCACAGTTTCCATAGCAGATGGAAACATCAGTAACATAAGAGCAGCTAGAGACTTCCTTCTACATTTTTTTTTAGGTGACTGGTATCCCTGATGAACAGATCTTGGTAGCTGTATTTCCTGGGCTGCCTACTTCTGCTGAACTCTTCATACTGCCCCGTAAAAATACAACAGAGATGAGGAAAAGCAGTGAGGCTGATCTGGAGCAGGTAAGGAAAGGATTCACAGACCATTCATTCCCATCATACCATTTGCAGATGCGTCCCTCAACCTTTGTAGTATTGGAAATAACTTGCAGTCACTGTGATGGAACTGGGTGCATCTGGGACTGTGGCAGTATATTTATGTCATTAAAGAGAATGACTTTTACAGGGAAAATTGGCTTTCCAAGCACCTCACTGAGATATATCACAGTCTACCAGCAGTGGTTCTTCTTAGATCAGTGGTGTGTCCTCATTACAGCAGCTATGGCCAAAGGAACCTTGAATGCATACTCCCTTCACTCCCTGGAGGAATGCTAATAGACAGAGGCCAAAGCAGCAAGATAATATACTGAGGCTTACTGAAATAAATCAAGTTCTTCAGTTTGTATATTGCTGAAACAAGACCTCTTTTTTTTTTCTGCAGCAGCGAATAGCATGTGCAAACTATATTTGGAAGTTACAATATCCATCCATTTAGATAAATAGGTAATTACAGTGATGAATAGCTACAGTGATATGCAGGCAAGGGAAGAGCTAGGAACAACAACACTAGTCTGCAGGAGCTTTTTATGCTAGAATTACCAAGTGATTAAATCAGGTCTATGAAGGCAAAGGAGTGAAGTACTGCTGGAAAAGTTGCTTGGCTATAGCTTATGTTCTTATATGCACCATTTCTACTTTGGGGAAGCTATGTGTGAGCCCATCTCAAAGCACCTACAGGAGTAACTCTTCTGTGATCAAACATTGAATAATTCAAAGGATTCATGAATTCTGTGGAAGATGCTGTCACCCACTGAGCAGAGTCAGCCCCTTTAGAGCAGTACATTTGTCTTAGAAAGCTAGCAAAGCTTCACTCTTATATTCATGTTGTTAAGTGTGCAGAGGAGATGCATGGCAGAGGGAAAGTTCAAAAGGCTATTTGGAGAGATTTTCTTGGAATCATTTATGTCCTGTTCAGTAGGACCTACCCACATTAGAATTCTCCATGAACGCATGGTTGTAAAAATGTTTCATATATCAGTATTATGCAGATATCTCAGATTGGGTTTCTGACCTAGTTGACCCTGAACTGAAGCTCTAGTGCTCTAACTTTATTTAAAAGCCTACTCACTTGTACTTTGGAACCAATTGATAGCTCCTGCTTGAGGAGCTCTGCTTTGGCCATCAGATCTACTCTGTAAAGACCATGCATTAACAAGCTCAGGCTCCAGTATACATTAAGTATATGCTGCAAGGCAACAAAACAATACATCATAGGTAGGTTACTGAGCCATGAGTAACCTCCACTGCAATGGCCCTCATCTAAATGAAGGAGAAATATGACAAGTTTGACGTTAATCTTCAAAACTGGATTTGTAGCATCCCCAACAATCTATTTAAACAGGATCAGGACTGGGGTTGTCCTGAATGTGGGTGAGTTAAGAGATGTTACTAGGCTGGACCACCCATCTCGGTTCCCTCATTCACTAATGAAAAGCCTATATCTCAGTGATTTCCAGGTGCATTAGCTCAAATTCACATGAATTTGGGTGAAAAGATCCTTATTTCTCTTCCACTACCCATTCTCTCCCCTGCCCTGTATTTCCAGAAGGATATACAAGTCTCAAAAATGTCTGTCCTGTAGGGAGATTTGCATTCAGTAACATTCAGTTCTGTCTGAAGTACATGTACAAGTTTATCTTCACTTCTGCAGTCTTCTCACTTCCTTTCTCTTCCCTGCTTTCTTCTACCTCTTCCTGAAGCTAATAAGATGTTAGTCCCCATTCATAGACTACATAAATTCCTGAACATTCTCCAGAGCCTGCTCTTTTGCATATTGTAACTGTTTGTATCTCTTATTATTTCTACAGGTTGTTGAAATCCTTTTTAATGCTCTCAACCAAAACCTGGTCCAGTTTGAACTGAAGCCTGGTGTTGAAGTCATTGTGTATGTCACTCAGTTAACATTAGGTGAGTGAGGAGTAAAAGGTGTAGCTGTGGATCTTTTGAGGACTCATACAGCTCCAGAAGGATGCGTCTACATCAGAGCACACACAATTTGGTATACACTAGTAGGATATTTAGGATTAATCATCTCGAGACAATGTCTGTGGCAAAAGGAGGAAGTGTTGAAGACAGAATTCAGCAGTGACATCTTCATGCACCAGTTTGTTCAAGTATTAAAAGTTCCATTTAGGAGTTTCCTGTAGATTTTAATTAACTAGTACAGTGATGTTTTTCAGGTGTTTTAGAACATCAGGTGGAAGATCTTCTGTTAAACTCTTACTGGGCACCTGTAGAATTAATTGGGATTGGATCAAATCCTTATTGCAGAGAGGGATTGTTAATGTTATGGTGAGCCAAGAAGATTTATGTGGGCACCACACTCATGAAAACATCTGGGGCTGAATATTGACTTCTACAAATTAGAGCTTCTTTAAAGTTCAGTGTTATACATCTCAATTTTCACATACTAATGAATAATTACTTCACGTTGCATCACTGCCTGTGCTTTAGGCCACTCTAGTGTGAAGCTCTCAGCTGCAGCTGAGAATTTTGGCCAGCCTAGAGTGAAACTCTCAGTTATTGCTGAGACTGTGATGGCTACAAGGAAAAAAAAAAAAGAACCAGATACTTATGCAAAATGAGAAGTATTCAGATGCTACTTACAAACATTTGAACATCATTAGGGACTTCTCATCAGACACTTGATTCTCAGCACAGTGCTCAGTCCATTAAGATTGTCTGCTCTAAAGAGCTGTAAAAATAGCTGCACAAACAAGGTATCATTATACACTTTATTTACACCACCCAAAATGCTGAGGATGGATGGATCAAAACTCCAAGATGTTATAACATATTATGTGCTTGGGTCCAGAATTATTGCTTTGGGCTCCTCTCCGTTATGAAAACCAACTTGATTAGAAAGTCTTGGGCAGGTCTGCAAGGTCCAAAAGAAGGACAAGCTTTGAGACTTCTCAAAAGACCAGGACACTTTCACACGTGAGAGGGACATGTCTGTGAAAGATGGGAGTCACACTGTTCATGGGCACTATGAGATTTCTTCTCCAGAGTAGAATAGATATGCATTAAGCCACACTTCATGAATTTAATTTCCACTCCAGTCCCTGGAAAAGCCCAAAAAGAAAAGGCCAGAATGTTAATACAGAATGTTAATAATTGGCCATTCAGATGAGCATGGCTTGCTGTGCCTTTTCACTAGGAGATGTTACTGCACTGTCTTGAAAAAGGAGCCTGGCTTTCAAAGGACACAAGAGTCAATTAATTTCCTACTGATTGGTCTTGCTGAAAACAGCATGCACCATGCAGTGGTGATAATAAAGCAGATGTGGCAAAGACAGGGTTGAGCTCAATTCTCTGGTAGTCATGTGTTCCCTAAGAATATCTTGCAAATGTAATTCTATGCCTTTCCTCCTGCAGCACCCCTTGTTGATTCCAGCACGGGTCACAGCAGTTCGGCGATGCTGATGTTGTTGTCTGTGGTGTTTGTAGGCTTGGCTGTTTTTTTAATCTACAAATTCAAGAGGTAAGTTGAGAATCTGTGGAGGATGAAGGAGGAGAGAGTGGATGGTTTACAGGAAATTTAGGCAGAGTATAATGCCTGGATTGCAGGTGTAGAGTGAGGTATACTGGCCTAAGGCTTAGACCAGTGTAGCTCTGTATTTCTCGGAGAGGAGTTTAACTCCTGTCTTTCTACCACATTGCTCTGAAAGTTCACCAAGAGCTCAGAAATCAAGCTGTGACCTGCTTCAGCAGACTGTTTGAACCACTGACCAGAATTTGGAACAAACCATGTGTGCTCACTGAGTACTGAGCAACACAATGCAAACCTAGTCAAAAAAAAAAAAAAAAAGATCAATGTCTTCATACAGCCTATATCCATCTTGCCAACTGCCTTAGTGTAGTAGGATCTCGTTTGTATCTTGCAAAGTGAATAGCTTAGTCATGCAGGGGAATGGGTGTCATTATGTTAAGAGAAGGAAACTTGATGCCAGAAATGTTTGTGTTAAGCATCAAATGGCTTTGTGAGGGAATCTGTGCTGAGATTTTCTTTCCTAGTTGTTAATACAAACCTTTTGCTTTTGGGCAGTAAGCAGGATATGTGCTCGCCCATGGCACTTTGCTGCTGCAAGCTATCAAACACAATATGGGGTAAGAATATCCTGTTAGCTGAAGGGCTACCTCATAAGAGTATATTTTAGACAGATAGAGCTTCTTAGCAGGAACTTTGTATTCAGTACAGTACTCACTGTGTTAAATGGTCTGTGTACCCAGATCCTGCCTTGTGACAAAATATTGTATTAGAAACATAAAAATAAAAATCTGGACATCAATAGTTTGTAAACCCCCAAACTGGAAAGCTAGAGTTTTCCTGTCTAAATTCCAACAATATGTTTCTCTCTCCAGCTTTTCTACAGGTCCAGGTAAGGCTAGTGCTCTAATATTGTTAATAGGAAACAAAAATTAAACATGGAATGACAGTCATATGTCCTACTCTCCAGGTCTAAAGCTGCCCTGTTTTCTGAGCTCTTACATTAACCATTGTCTAAGTCTGTGCACATCAGGATCTGTTAACAAACTCCTGCTGACTTCAGTGGACCAGGACAATTTCCCAAGAATCCATGTATGAGAATCTGCTGAGGTGCAGATTTCCAGGTCTTCAGCCTGTCCTGCTTGTTGTAATCACTAATCCTCTCTCTGTTTCTGTGAGGTGGAATAGAGTTTCTGTGTCCCATTCCCCTGGGGATTTTGTGTAAGGCATTGATGCAATAACGTGCCAGGAGGCAGCTGACGATTTCTCTGACTCCTAGATATAGGATGAGGAAGGCAATGAAATCTCTCTGAGAGATGTGTCAAGATCTATGTACATCCATTTGTAAGGTGCGCTTTCCTTTTTGTCTTGGTGAGATAGTTTCTCAGGTTTGATCTAATGTCTTTGGATCTATGGTCAGGGATCAGTCAACAAGAAGAAGGATCTGCATATTTTGACTGCTGTCGAGTGGTATGGAACATGGTAATCCACTTTGCATTGGCAGGCTCCAGGTCCTGTCATGCTACTATAGCTCATGAAACAAACTCTCATACTATTTATGTGTCCAGAGACTTATTGAAACCTTGAGCATAGCATCCATCAGCCTTATGCTGTGCTCCATGGCTGGGAAGAACATGTCTTTTAAAGATCTGTCTGAAAATGCAATGCATTACAAACTGGAGGGGGGAAGAAGGCAGTGTGGGGTGGCAGGGAAGAAATGGTTAAAGCTTGAGTTTTTAGGAAAGTCAGATACTTTAGGAAAGACAGACACTCTGGAGTGTCTGTCCTCAGGTTGACTTTTCAGGACAGAAAGCAACTATTTCAGCTCAGTGAGAGCATTCAACAGTTCTTAATGGAAGGTTGAAAGGGGTTGAAAACAAAAGCTTCCCTCTTGTTCTCAGTGATGCAGAGGTCCATTAGCAATATGTACTTTTCTGATGAATGGTTATTCTGGTCTGAATGCAGAACTGCTGCTTACAGGAAAAGGTTGTGGGGAAAGCGCGGGCATACATGAATTTTTAATTCAATAAATTTATAGAATTGGTGCTTTGCTGGTTTGCACACAAGCTCCTTATTATGAGCCCATCGAGTTATAAACTCAGCAGGTATGTTAAACACTGCTGCCAGAGAGATGCTTGTTGAGGAGGTCTGGGTGGAAAAGGAAGGAGGGGGAAAGCTGGGGAAATCAGCTGTAAATAGGTTGTTCCTTCCCTGGGAGTATGAGTGTATAGCAGGTCAATGCTGTTTGTGTATACGTGGTGGATAATAGTGTGGTAATTGGTGGAAAGTTGTGGGCACCTGTCTGCTGGGAGGCACAACAGGATTCAGTGTGTGTGTCTGCATGCATGTGTGTGCACCTGGCTCAGTTTCTCTTTTCCCCTAAGTCTCTGGAGTACCTGAAAGCTCTCTGCCTCATAACTCCTAAGAGTTCTTCTCACCTTTCTTCTCAAATCTCAGAAGACTATCACTCTACCATTGCATTGTTTGGGAGCAAAATGGAGTCTTCCACCATTTCTAGGCATGTTCTCATGTCCACATCTCCACTCATCTCTGGATGTATTCTTGGCACTTGAACCCTTTGGGGATCTTGTTACTTTCTTCATCTGTTTTCTTTATCATTTTGGGTGGGGGAACTTAGGGGTGGAAGAGTTCCTCTCTCCATGGCTGCATTATTTGTAGAGAGGTACTGGTGAGTCACAAAAAAATTGTAGTTAGTCCTTCTCCTGACCATACCATGTGTTTCACAACCATGTAAATGCAATGTGTGAATTCCCTGTGTAGTAATGATGTCTTCTAGTGAACTTTAAGGCATGTCTGAAAGTTAGAAAGATGGAGGGTAGAAGAAAAGGAGAAGAACATGAGATTTGTTAACTACTGCTAAACATCCCCAGTATGTCCTGACTTGCTGCTGGTTAAGAACAGAATGCCAAATCAAGCCAATAGTGCAAGTTACATAAGCCCAGAACTTGACTGGAATAAAATCAGTATAGGTCTATAAAACTGATGGAAGTTCTGAGACATCTTGTGTCTCTCTCCTGTGTGGTTTAATGAACAGATAAAATCCCTGAACTTCCCTTATTTATGCGGTGTGGTATGCATGGCTCAGAGCCCTTCTAAGGACATTAGACAAAAACATTTGGTCACCTTCCAACAGGCCCCTGAACACAGATAACTGTAGCACCCTCCAAGATGCTTAAGACATTACTTTTCAGTTCTCGTATTTTAAACTTGCATTCCTTCAGGGATTATGCCTGGAGGCTTATCTAACTATCTGTCTAACTGTCTAACTGTCTGACTTGCGAGGATATCATTCCAGCAGTCCAAATTAACTTATTTAGGAAGAAGGAAAAAAGAAATAATGCTTCCACTTTCTCGGTTCCATGAACAGCAAGGGAAAATAAGTCCCTACAAACTTGCATGATCCTTAGCATGGCGAACTGTGTTTTGCAATGAAATGGTAACAAATAGAGTTTTCATAGCTTTTATGAGGTTCAAGTCCTTTCTGTCCTCTGAGGCAGGGCCAATTCTTTATAACTCATTCTGATGTGGCAGTTTCTACTGTGTCAGTGTGGGCCTGTCAATAGAAACAAACCTAGCAATTTTTTCTCAGTTAATAGTAGTGCTCAAATTGATTTTTACTTTTGGTTTCCAATGCACCGCTGATCATATAATAAATACTGAGAGAGTTGGCAATTGCAACTGATTGAACTTAGTTGATTGTTGCTGTCTGACTTGGGGGTATGGTGTAAACTGTGTGCACGTCTTCTCATTTAAAAGGGAAGGGCCAGAGCATTTAGGTTTACTGCTGGAGGCACAGGGTAGGAAGGTAGTGGCCTAAAACTTTTGGGGTAGCTTTAGGCTGATGTTATTAGTGGATGCTAATGGCACACTCAGAGCTGAATGTCCCTGTGGTGCTTTCACCAGCCTGAGAGATGATGCTACTCTACATTACTGCCAGTGCTGCATTTCGGGGATTGGTTTCATTTTAATCGGTCTGATTAATCAATGACATGCCAAGGATCCCTTGGCAAAATATAACCTCAAATATTTTCTTTCCTGTGCAGGAAAATCCCTTGGATTAATATCTATGCCCAAGTTCAGCATGACAAGGAGCAAGAAATGATTGGCTCTGTCAGCCAAAGTGAAAATGCCCCCAAAATCACTCTGAGTGAGTTCACAGACCCCGAGGAGCTGATGGACAAAGAGCTGGACACGCGAGTGATGGGTGAGGCACAGCCCTTGGCTTGGGCTTGTTTCATGTTATGGGTGAGGATGTTTGTCAGTGGGGTGTTAGGTGAGGCAGTGACTGTGACCATAGGTACAAGCAGATACTGAAATAGGGGCAAAGTCTCCTTGCAACAGAATAACAGGGAATTTTTCCTATGATTTTCCAGCCTTTATCCCAATGCTGTATGACCAGGGTAGGAGCCTGGAAACAATAACAGGAATATAGGAGTGAGTTAGAAAAGGCTGTGACTCACACCTTGGTCTATTCATGATCCTTTCTATCCTTTGGAAGGCTCCCAAATTCCCTGAACCCTCAGAAGAATCAGCTAAGCCAAACTTACACCATTGGTGTGCTATCATTACAAGGGGATATGTCACCAATAGCTCAACGAGTTTACTGGTGGCCAACAGAGCTGTAATAACAGCTTTTCTGCATGCTTTATGTTTATTGCAAATACAACACAAGGTGTATTACTTTTAAGCACCTTTTCTGTCTATACATTTACACAAACACATCCTAAGAAGGAGTAAGAAGCAATATAGATCAAACTGTTGAAGGCAGTGCACTGACTCTTCTTCATTTTCCCCTCCACAGGAAGCATCTCAACAATTGCCAACAGTGAAAGCACAAAGGAAATCCCCAACTGCACTAGTGTTTAATACTGAGAGTCCTCTTGGTCTACAACATTTCTGAATTTTTATTTGTAATTATTATTGTTATAATTATTATTATTATGAAAAGAGAGAGTTATATGTCATTATTATCATTTGGGAGGGGATGGGGTGGGCTTTTTCTGTTTACCAGGGCTGCATTCATAAATAACGAGGGTTCTTCATATTTAGGAAATACTTGTCAGGTTAGGAATAAAGAGCAAAGAGTAAGTGAAGTGTGTACTGGAATTTGAATACCAGACTCCTGTTAAATACAGAATGGGAATTAAGTATTAAAGTACAATTGGCAGATATGATACAGAAGGCAAGATAAATATAAGTAAATGGTCCCTTTTCAGCCCCCTTTGTGAATCATGAATCAGCTATTTCATCCTGCCAGAAGGCCCAGGCTAAGCTGTGGGACCAGGCTCTGCAGCCTGCCAACAACCCTCATTTTCCATTGATGCACATGTCACAGCTTTTTGCAGGATCTCCTTTTTTAATTGCTTTTAATTTCAGTCACCCTCTGGCATTGTTGACTGCTGAGAAAGGGGGAAAAAATCAGAGCAAGCATACCCATCGGTGTTCCTTGGATTGTGGATTGGCTGGAAGGGACAGCACCGCAAGCAATGAAGAGGCATGCTTGAGTTTATGAATGCAGCCCGAACCCCGTGCATGTGAATAGCGAGGATGCCGAAGGCCTACTGTAGATAATTACAATGTACATAGCTTTTTATTTCTTGGGAAATAATTTAATGTTTAGTAAAAGAAGATATGTTTAAAACAAAACCTGAACCACACACACACATGCACGCACACACACACGCCAGCCAAACAGGGACCATGGTGAGCACTTGAATCACACTTTGGTTCCAAGTGTGTTCCAGTTGTCTGTCCTATTTCAATCTTACACTGCTGTGTGTAAACAGCATGGTTTATTTCTCTGTGTATAACTGCAAGCCTTTTTTTATTTTTATTAATGTGTATTATAATTTCCTATGAAGGAGCAGAAAAAGATTTTATCTGGATGGACTATGAGTCTTTCACAAATATTTTAGTGATCTTCATCATCTATTCACCTCCATTGCTGTTGTTCACTTCTGAGAAGGATCTTGGTGATATCGGGGAAAATAAGGAAAACGGAAAATTATCACAATCTCAATGTGCACAAATACCAGTGTGCTTGCAGTACCCAGTACAGCCTCAACTCGGCAGTGTGCCAGACTGCATTAGCTCCTTTCCCAGTGATACATCATGCATTTACCAGTTAAGCTGGTGAAGCAAAGTGCTGTTCAGGATGCATGAGTATTAGATTTCGGTTGAACATGATGCATGTGATTAAGGACTGCTCTTTGGAGAAGGGGATGCTTAGTCAGACCTAAATAACTGAGCTAGGAAAGGTCTTGTGTGTGCTTTAGAATGGGTGTTTCCAGTTCTGGACAGAAATGCCAGTGGAGTAATTTTTGAATGTTGGGTTGGTAATTTCTGATCAGAACAGCGAGGTTAATGGAAAAAAAATAGTGAAAAACTCCTTAGGAATCTTCCAGCACACCGAGCTGAGAATAGCCCCTAGGAGTGGGCAGGAGGTAGACTTGGTGGAGAGTTGCTTTTACCTGTTTGTCCTGAACTGATGATGCTAAAAGTGGACCTTATTCTGCAGGGTGTTGAGCTATAAGACCTACTGGGAGTGGATGGAAGACTAGAGGCATGTTTGGGAAATGTTCTAGTGCTTGCATGGTGACAGTAGACAGAAATTAAGTCAGGTGACAATCTAGGTAGAGAATTCTACCTTTAATATCTCTGGACTGAAATGAGAAGGTGGCTAGGATTAAGGTGTTAACTTGCTACCTCTCTGTATCACAACATGCTGGCTGCAAACCAGCCTCAGCTACATGTGTTCACTCTGAATAGGCTGGAAGATCTTTCAAAGGTTAGAATCCTGATGTGGCCTGAAAGGGGAGAAAAACAGTGGTTAAGCATCGTTTTGTGGAAAAACACAGAAGGTATTTCAGTGCTAAAATAGTAAAAGCAAAACATAGGGAAATACTGGTTTGTGTGAAGAATTAAAACTAAATATTCTCAGTTGTTCTGCTCCTCCATTTCAGTAAGGCTTGTGGGCCTTTTCTCTTGGTTTAAAGAAAATTCTTTTCTGTTTCCTCCCTCACTTTTCTGCTCTAGTTTCTAATACAAGCTGAAGAGTGATGGCTGTGTTTTTCTCTTTAAACTTGAGTTTCCATCCATCACATGTACATAAACTGTTGTGTTACTGTCACTGTTCTTCTGAAACACCAAAGTAGTTTACAGTAATGGCCCACTCTGGTGATAACACTGTTAGTGCAAGGCCATAGCTTCCCATTTAGGCATAGATGGGAGGGATGTACATAAGCAATGGTCCTGTGGGCCTTGAGCTAAATTGTGGGCTGATCTCAGTCTTTGCTGATCGTTAGAATTTGAGGGACTGCTTTTGTGAGCTGCTGCAGAGGGCTGGAAGAGAAATATTCATTATTTTCCATATTTTTATTTTCTAAACCAGGAAACAAAGTGAAAATGTTCACTGTTTCAATTTTTTTTTTTTTTTTTTCTCCTCAAAGAAATGATCTTATGTTGATTTTAAAAAGAAAGAAATGGGATTACAGTTTTTACAATTTAACAGTTTCTCCCTTTATACTCTTAAATATGCTAAAGTAACTCATAATGGATGGGAGGAAGCAAGGAGGAAAAAATTGGGAGTAAGCTACTGAAAAAATTAAAAATGGAAACATTTTAATCCCTCCTCCCCAAATTTTATCTCTGTGAAGGCTGAGAAGTTTGGAGAAACATCAGTCCAGAAAGACATTTTCAATCTAAGATTACCCTAAGGTACTCAAAAGTAAACAAAAACCGTGGACCCAAAATTAGATGTCAAAAACCTTGCCTGGTTCTTGAGTTGACTCAAATTTCACCTTCTATTACACTTTCTGGGTATCAGCACCTGTCAGGGGAGTTTCTTGCACTACTGCTTGAACATGAGTGTGCTCCATGCATGTCTGGAAAAAGCATGGGACCATGTTTGCCAGATCATAGCCCCTGAATTAGGGCAAAACATGGCTGATGGCAGCTGGGAAAACCTTGTGTTAGTGATTGAAAGCTGCTCCTTTAGGATGCTAGAAGGGTAACTACCGTGTCCCTGCAGGGTAGCTGAGTCTGCAGCTGTCCAGGGGACTTCTGTAAGGTTTGGGTTAGGCAGCCAGTGTTAGCCACATTTTATTTGGAAGGTACTGACATGGGGCATTGGCACAGGCTGGAAAATTGTACATTTTTATTTGTATACTACATGATGGGGAACAGCAACCTGGGGATGTCATTTTTTTTTTTCCATTTTTTTCCTCCCTGCAAGTTTTACCCCTGAGGAAATGTAATGGAAGTCCTTGAAGCTGTAGATGATTATTTACCTTAGGGAGGAAGGAAAGAGGCAGTATGATAAGTAGAACATAAATAGCTCCCACAATCAAGTTGTGTATAAAGATGAAAAGAAAGGGAGAGCAAGAGACTGGGTCAGTGGCCTCTATCACTGCCAGACTTTCCCCCATGATAGATTCTGCCGTGTATTGACTGTAACATAGGAATAATGCATGAGACCAGGAGACTAGCTGCAGCTTATGATTGTATGTCTGTAAATCTGTTATGAACACCCAACAGATCCCCTACTTGGTTTAACCTGTGCTTAAGAACCCAACACTAAGCCTGGCAGGATTGGAAATGAGGCTAGAGAGACTGGGGACTGCAGAGTTTTCCAGTTAGAGTTGCTATTGATGAGAGCAGGCACAGGAGAACATGCGTTTTCTTCTGGACTAAGCCTTGGTGTAAGGGATGTGCAAAGATGTCCTGTTCTCCTCCCTTTTCCTTCAGTCAGTTCCTACACAGATTCCAGCATGTGCTGGTCTGAAAAAGCAAACCAGAATTCTCATATCCCTTCTGATGATGTTGGACAGTGCATTAAACCCAAACCACCACCATGGTTTTAAAGGATTAAATGAGGCAGACAATTGCAATACTTGTATTAAACACAGTAATACAAATGCATGAGTCATATATATACATATATATATATACTGTTCTTGGTTTTATTGTTCCATTTGAATATTTCTACTGTAAAAAAGGCAGTGGTTTTGAAATTGTTGAAAATAAATGTATTTTTGTACATCAGAGTTACTCCTGGCTGCTCTTTCAGTCTTTGTTCTTCTCGAGTTTCCTTTTTGCTCTGTCCTCACTGGATTCCTCTTGCTGTATCTAGTCCTCCAACCCTGTATGTCATTCAGGGTCATGCAAAACACAAGGAGGGCTAACAGAACAGTGTTATAAGGCAGGAATTTTTGAGGTAGAAGATAAAAAAAACTACCTCCTCTCTTTCGTTCTTACTGTTGCCCTCCAAAAATAATTATCTCCTTGCCTTTCCATCCCACGGGCTGATCCTCTTTGGAGCCTCGAAGGTAAATAGGCTGAGAGACCAACCTGCTTATGCAGTCAGGGCCCTGTAAATCCCAAACTCCCATCTAGCAGCCTTTAGTCTGGAAAATGCTGCAGAGTACCCATGCCAAATATATACATATATCAATCTGCTTTCACTCATCGGCACAAGAGACTACTTAAAATGGAAAAAAGTAAGAGAGAACATGCAAGTATATCTGGATATTCATCAGCCATCTCCCTCCATGGGAATGCACACACACACACACCCCTAAAGTACAGATTTCTGGTGTATGGGAGAGTCACTTGGGAAACATCTCTCCACTTCTGTCTCCTTCTTGCATTCTTTCCCTGGTGTCTACTACTGGTCACTTTTGGAAGTGAGACTAAAGGGCCAAGTTTCTTCTCTGGTGTGATACAGCAAATGTTTTATGCATGTATTACACATGAATGTAAATTAATTCTGTTTATTCTCTCTTCTATAATTAACAATCGTTTCTGTTTTTCCTTTACGTTACTAAGCTGAAAAGGTCAGGCAACCGAGTGCTAGGGTGGCCATTTTGGAGAATGATGTATGAGACACCTCCAGCATCACAGAAGACCTCCCAGCTTTTGAAATCTTCGGGTTTGGCCTTCTTTACAGCCGTGCCCATGTTTAAATAGTCCTGAAATATGGATCATGAACTGATAAGCACTAATGATGAAATTACAGTGGCTTAATGACCTACCACTGAGGCTCAATAATCAACTATGCGCAGAAACCCAGCTAAGTGCAGCAGTGAAGTCACGTACAGGCACTAAAACATTAGCCCTCATAATCTGGGAATATGAGCAGTAGCTCAGTCTTTTTGCCTGAATCCAGCTCATTTGCTGTGTGAGGTGGACTTCTTATACCCTTTGTTAAAGGCAGTGTAAGCATTGCTTTCTACATTGCGATATTCTCATGTTTACACCAAATATCCCTCCCTTGGGGATATGGTGCTGCTCAGGAACAGACCATCATTATTACTCACGGAGGAACCTTGCTGCTGTCTTGTTTCACTTTTCACTGTGGTATGCAATAGCACCTTTGTGAACCAAAGCTGACATGCCAGCTATGGGACAGCTGTAGTATGGGAAGGAAAAGTACCGTCAAGTCCATTTTCCCCAGCTTGAAATGCTGATAGTGAAACGTTTGATTGGGTTTTGGCTTGCTGACTCATGATGCTCTTGTGTTCCTTGTGCAGGAAGAGCCTTTCATTACTTGTATAATGGGAGCACCTAGAGGGCCTGGCTGAGAACACATCCCCTTGTGCCCACCACTGAATAAACCACATTGCAGCAATGCTGGTGATGGACTGCACAAATGCAATGAGAAGTGGCTAGGGCTGGCTGCACCCTCACCCACATGCTGCAGTTTAGGACAGAGATGAAGGAAGGTGTGTGCCCATACCAGCCAAGGCTCTATCTTCAGAGGCATTTGGGGCATTGGGCTGAGTCTTCCTGCTGTAAGGCAGAACCTAAGAGATATCTAATGGACCTTTTGCTCTTCTAAAATCATCAGGCTGAAGAGCTGTAAACTCACTGCTCCTGCTTGCCAGGAGCACGACCTACCTTAAAAAGGTAAGAACAGAACCTCTTTCCTTTGGTCTTAATTCAGTCCAAACCTTGTTGCAACCAGAAATGCAAGTTCTTACACCCTAGAGAATTAACCCAAAAGAGGCCTAGGGTTTCAGGTACCTTCCTCTGAATGCTGTTGCCCAATTTCTAGTTGCTCTGCGGACAAATGATACATTTCCTGTCCAGAATTCAGGACACCATGCACTTAAACATGGTGAGGCAGCCTGTAGCTGAGTTTGCTTTCTGTGCAGGTCTTACTTTTTCCCTTGGCCCCAGTGAAGTACTCTGGTTATTAAGCATTATCAAAGCACCATTGCACTACTGACATATTATTGTAATACATCATCTGAGTGCTGGTCTCCTATCATATATCATGGTGCTACATCACAGGACTGACAACTGACAGGAGCCCCAGACCCAGAGACAGATCACTTTTCTAAGCTTTATAGGCTTTTTTTTTTTTTTTTTTTTCTCCTCTTTCTCCTCTCCCCTCTGAGGCAGCAAGCAAGACAAAGAAAGCAGTGCTGGACTGCTGCCACTAAGCTTTCAAAGCCTTTAAGTATATTTATCTATTCATTTTACCCTTGACTCTGGAACATTAATTAAACAAGGCTGCTGATGTTTCTATATAAGCCCACAGAGATGGGTTTATTTTGGGTCATGAAGAAGGAAACGATCGTTTGCTGTGAACTGTTTCATGAGACTAGCACATGTGAAGGTCTGTGTGTGAGCAGAAGAGAGAGAGATGAATCCTTGCCGAATTAAAAATGATGTTTTTTCCTGAATTGAGAGAACGTGTTATTAGTAGGGCTCAACTATATTTTTAATGCAATTGTGGTGGTAGAGACAGGACAGAAGGTAATAGTGTTTTGTTGTTGTTGTTGTGATTTTACCTCTGATAATACAAAAGGATCTGCTGCTTCATTGCTTTATGCTAGTTTTACCTGTGCAAGACCACTGACATTAGTGAAGTTAATCTTGATTTACACCAGTGTGAGCTCTCACATTAAGAGGAGTTACATGCCTACTTCAGGAACAGAATAAATCCTTTTTAATGCCTTGTTGTGAATGTCAAGCAGTTTTCAGGCCCAAATTTAGGGAGTTTGTAATACTACTACTGAAAAACCCTACTACTACAGGTACAGAGTGGGGAGGAAGAAGGAGAATGTTTATTAAAATAAACGTAAATGTTGTGATGATGTGTGTTTTTAAAAAGCCAGTGTTGGTTACATGAACCTGGAAGGAAAAAAAGAGGAAAAATGGAAACCTGATGTGAAATAGCAAGGAAGAACAAGGGACTGGCTGAAATACTGTGACTGACCAGTGTGCACAATGAGGGGGAAATGGATGTTTAATCATTTTAGTATGAAAACATCTAAAATCCCAGGCTGCATTAACAGAATCAAGAGGAGGTGTAGCACATCGAGTACATATAAGGTGGAATCATCCCTGTTTCCATGTCCTAAGGTCCAGCTTTGAAACTAAAATGTGAGTTTTAAACAGCTGGTTCCCTAGTGAAGCTCCACTGTTAAACACTGTGGTTCATTACAGAGGAGTGATGGGTGAGCAATAACCCAGGTTGCATTTGTAGGCCATTTTCAGAGTTCAGGCTGGGGGCCACATGTAATTGTTTTCAAAGTGTTAGATATAGAAAAGCAGTGGATCCTGATGCTGAATGTACAGACAGTGGGCCTGAAGATGTCAGTGTGGGAAGGGCAGGATGATGGGAATACTTGAAATGCTGTGCCATATTTATCTGTTCTTGGGACTCGCTCTTCTGTTCCAGCTACTAATTGAAGTGTTGTCTGGGTTGAGAGGATAATTTAAAATCAGTTCCTGGAGTAAGAGGGAAGAGAAAACAGGGAAATTAGTTTTTTTTTTTTTTTTTTTTTTTTTTTTTTTTAAAGGAGGGACAGAGGTGGTAGAGTGAAAGAGACAATCTGACCATCGGGAGAAGGCAAAGTCAAGCTGTACAGCATCTCTTGTTGTCGTAGCCGGAAATGTTTGGCTATTCCTATGGCCTAGCGTCACAAACTTGCTATACTAACGTGAACACACATGCACCATTGTTTCAGAGGGGTTTTGGGTCTCCTGTGAGTTCATGGGAATGAAGAAGGATTGAGAGCCATAACACACCATTGGAATGCCTAGGACCAGGCAGTGCTGCCAGCAGGAAAAATGCTGCAGTTACCTCAGGAGCTTTGCTTCACAGCATCTATATATTCCCCCAAGTATCTAAAGCTTATTGTGGGCAAGTTTGGGAGTCTAAATCCATTTGTGACTCGGGACCTTAATACCTAATAATATCGCCTACACTTGGAATAATCTGAGATATTGTTAGGAATACCTGTGAGACTGTGCTTTTAATCATTTTTTTTTAACCTTGAAATGTTCCTGTCAGTTCCACTCTACGGACTGCTAGAGATCTGAACCCTGTTAAAGGATGCCGAGGGACTTTCCTCCGTTTTTTGTATATTACCTCCCTTCATTTTGTAGGTTAGACAGCAAAGTCTCTGCCACACACACACCCCGCACTTGGGGACCACAAACAGTTTACAATATGAACAATATGTGCAATAGATTTGTCCATTTTTTTCTTCAAGTAAAAATCACAGAAAGGACAAACAAGTGGCTTTGGTGCAGGAGAGCCTGAGGGCAGTTTTTGGTATCAGTGGCATCAGTTTTGGCACCCAAGACTCTGGCTGTTGGTTGGTCATTAACTCCTACAGGCCTCAGAGCACACCCAGCTCAGCATGAACCCTCACAGGAGTTGCACAACCTCTACTCTTTGCTGGCACAGGAGGAGGATTTAAAAACCATTGCCAGTTATTTTCTTCAATTACAATATTTTTGTCACCCTCTTAATACTGAGCACTAGGAGGGAGGTGATCTAATTTATTTATTTATCTGTTCCATTGAGGATTTTTGGAGGAAGTTATATTGAGAATAAGGTGTGAAGGAAATGCAGGGCCTAAGCAAGTCAGCACAGGCCTGTGTGCCAGTCTCATGGAAGGCCCTGGGCTCAGGAGCTCCAGGCCTGGGCCAGCACCTCCTGTCACTGAGGCTGGGGTGTTGCGACTGTAAGAGCTCACATTACACAGTCACCTAAATGCTGATTTCCCAGTTCTGAACTGGGAGGAATCACTGGTTTTGTTCAAAACAGGCTTGAGCAGGAAGGGTCCCCATGATTTCTGGTCTAAACTGCCATGGATACTGGTGACAATGCCAGCTGGGTGTTTCAGGCCTTGTGTCATTTGTGAACAGGACCTTGAATCACTGGGACTATGTTTACTCTGCAAGGCTAAAATCAAACTTGTGGACAAGCCCCATTGCCTTCT
Organism: Aythya fuligula; assembly: GCF_009819795.1. NCBI lineage: Eukaryota > Metazoa > Chordata > Aves > Anseriformes > Anatidae > Aythya > Aythya fuligula. The sequence continues at coordinate 25,803,796 of NC_045565.1, forward strand.
GTGGGCCTGATGTCCACTCTGGTGGTTGCTGTTTAAGATCAGAGCGTGGGTACCATATACAGGAGGAGTCACTCTGAGGCCAGTGGCTGGTGGATTGAGATGCAACATGTTTGGCCCGGCTGAATGGTCTGGCCTTTGCAAACTGCAGCCGGAAACTGCAAAGGTGGAATTTTATTTATTTATTTATTTATTTTTTCCTCCCAGAGTGTTTCAGGTGTCAGCCCAAGGCTACTCCACAGGGGCCGTTTACGTGGTCCATATGGAGGAAGGGCATGATGGAACTGAAGAAAATGCTTAAATTCCCAGCTTAAATGGCTGTTCAGACACACTGAAATGTTTGCATTCAAATTTCTGGTTGTAGCTGCTGCACACCTGCAAACCATACTGCATCCCTCTAAAGACCAACAGCTTGCATCAGGACCTCCAAATGTGAGGAAGGCCAAAAGGGATGCTTGGGTCAGTGAACTGGGAGGTATAAAAGGTTAAAGTGGGTGGGAGAGACTTCAGAGGGAGGCTGATGGTTCACCCTGAACCCAGACCACTGTTAAGCTTTTCATTGATTTTTTTTTTTCCTTCCGTAAAACCCTTTCTGTAATTTTAAAACCAGAATTAATAGCTACTCAGGATTGTTGGCTCCAACAGTTATTATTATCTTTCAACAGATGTTCAGCCAGTCAGATTATTTAATTAGCTTCATGCTCCTTAACCTCATAAATCTGTGAAAGCTGTGACAAGGATAAAGAAGAGGAATTAACGATAATAAATCAATACTCCAGCCCTCGTTAATGCAGTCTAAGAAGTTTGGATCAAACAAAGAACCATTGATAAGTTTTGTTAGCAACCTGAATGCCTTGGATGCAAATCTCACTTGATCCAAATTTTTGAGGAAAATGCCTAGGATTCTGGAAACAGGTTCCTTGGGAAGCAGGGAGAGCCTTTTTTTTTTTTTTTTAGGGTGTGGGGTCAGCACTAAGAAGACCTAATTAAACTCCCTATCTCTTATGTTATTAAAAAAGGCACTTTTTTTTTTTTTTTTTTTTTTTTTTTTTTTTTTTTTTTTTTTTTTTTTCCCCTAAGTGGTTGGGTGAATAGAAGGCTTCAGGGTCTGCCAGCACACCTGCAGAGTGGCAAGACTACCCCAAATCAATGAGGATGGAAGACAGCTTGATCATGTCACCATAGTTCATCTGAAGTGCTTGTAGCTATTGAAGGCAATAAACTCAATATGCAATGAATATGGATCTGAGGTTTCCTCTTACTGTTCTTTATTGGGCTTCACACAATTCAGTGTGCAGGTCTTTCTATCATGTGGCAAGGGGTAGCCATGGCCAGGACCTGATCCAGCTGTTTCCAGCTACTGGGTTGGTATCTATGAATTTATTGCACTCAAATATTGCAGGATTACAGGAGATGTGAATCAGTGAATCAAGGTATAAAGTGACCCACTTCATTCTCACCATGCCTGGAAGAACAGGGCTTTATTCCCACACATTATACTTTAAAAAGTGTTTTCCTCATCTTAATTTCAGAAAAATACTTTGCTGACAGACTTTTGCCCCTCCAGAGACTAACGTCAAACAAGAATGCGTATGGAGAAAAACTCAATCCAGTGAGGGCTTTTTCTGCACTCTTATTGGCTTCAGCAAGCCACTTTTTTAGTCTTAATTTTTCCTTTCAACAATTTCATCTAACAGGTCTCATGATATGCCTTCCCTCCATAAACCAGATAAATCAGAGGGGTCAGAAACCTAGGCAGAGGAGGAACAGATTTGTTCTGGAAATCTCTGGAGATTGGGCTTTATTTTGCACTGAGCTCTGTGCATTGGGGTTTAGGTCAAGCACATATGGTATAGGTCATCCCTCTGAGATCTACAGTTAAATGTTATTTTTTCCCTGTGTGGAGCTAGTAATACTTGCTACACTGCAGTGTTCTGGACTTTATTGTACCGATGGCAGTAAGTGGGTCTGCTTTTCCTGCTGTTAGTGACATGGTAGGAATAAAATCATGTATTAGAGTTTGCCTATATTTTTATAATCATATACTTTCCAAGGGCTTCATTGCACTTTGTTCTGGAGAGCTGCTCCACTCATCTCCAGCACCACCATCCATTTTTCTGCCTTCCTTACTTTTCATATGGCATCGCATCCCGGCTCAGAAATTCCCATCTATACAGCTGCTTTAGTGGGGAAGTGAAATTCACCCTTGTTAATTCAAAGGTTCAGAAGAGGAGACATCTCCATTTTCTGGGGGTAGGAAATGACTTTCTGTTACGTGATTTCAGGAGTGTCAGAAGATTTAAGTTCAAAAAGGTCCAGGCAGTGTGACCTCCCTCCTACCAGGGTTACCAGACAGCAGCTGCTGTGTCTGCCTCTAGCTCAGTAACACCTTTCTGCTGAAAGCAACTTTCTGAAGTCATGAAGAAACGTGCAGGACTCTCAGCGAATACACCATTTGTCATTTCCCCCTCCCATCCTTTAAGAAAACAAATAAAATCATGTTTACACCTGTTGCTTTTGTTGCCTCTCTTCATAAATGATGTTACCATTATGTATGTTTTTTTCTCATCATTTTTTAGCTGGGACAGAATTAAGAATGAAACTGCAAGGAAGGAAAATGTTTGTAACAGCTCCATTTTTTATATGATGAGAAATACCTCCCAGGTGAAAGGAGACATTTTTCTAGGCTAAATTACACATTCTATGAAGAGCATGAACAGACAGGCTGAAGTTTTGCATGGTAACCCATCATTAGTACCATTACTACTGCCAGTAACCAAATAATCTTCTGTTTTCTAGCACTTAAAAGAACTGATAAAAATATCTTTGAGTGCAATCAGGAAGGCTTGGGAAAAATTCTTCTTTTAGAACTCCAACGCCCTTTAAAAATATAGTTTTTTTTTCTTCCCCTTTCATTTCTTTAAGGTTTTTATAAAAATGAAGAATACGACAGGGATTAAAATGAAAAAGGATCTGGAATCATTTTGACTGAGAGGAAAGAAATATTTGTACATTATTCATCGTACTCTCGGTTATTCATCAAAAGTTTCATTCTTCAACTAAAGTCTTTTCCTTATCTTAAAGCCACTGACATGAATATATATCACCAAGTTAAAAAGATTGAATTACACTTCTCCCGCTGCTGCTAAGATTCATGGAAGCTCAAAGCCCAGCCTAGTCCCTAGGTGTACTGAGCCAGTGCATTTTATGATTTTCGGAGAACAACGCTAACAGGGTTTGTCTCTTCATTGTGATACGGAGATGATTGAAAATGTGCTGCTGTATCGCTTGATAAAAGACCTTTGCCAAAAAGGAGAGCAGCTTTGTCATTTGAGAACATTACCCATGGGGCTTAAGAGACCTACTTGACAGCAAAACCTCTAGCAGATTTTTTTTTTTTTTTTTTTTTTAAGCAACATGTTTTCCATTGCCCATAGTCAAGCAACTGGAACAGCAGAAAAAAAAAAAAAAAAAAAAAAAAAAAGAGCAAAGATGCGGTCCCTAAAATCTTCCCTGAGTATTGTGTTGCCCCATAAGTACCAGGAGAAGTAACATTTCTTGCTCCAGTTCCTCATGCTGCCTCAGAGGGAGAATCACTCCTGGTTCACACTGCTCTGATGCAGTGGTGTCACAGAAACTGGTGGCTTCCCGAGGTGTTAGCTCTTCCTTGTGTCCCCAGCTTTAAAATGATTGGGGCGTAGCGGTATGAAGCAGCACTCAGTGCAGACTGACTGCTCACCCTGCTTGATTTGATTTTGTAAGAGCTGGGAGCTGTTTGCTGCCCCAGTAAGACTCGGGACACAGACAAAGGTGGTTTAAAGTGAGTTTGGCATGGTGTGTGTGCACAACCAGGACAGTCTGCAGGATGTGCTGTGCTCTGGCTTGAGGCAGTGGTCTCTGGTGGCTCCACTGGCCCCCCCATCTTTCTGATGGGAAGGACACGTCCCCAGTGCAGGACAGCTGCCAAAACCAAGGAGGCACTGCAACAGCAGCAACAGCAGCAGTGCAGTAATAGCATTTATTGCTATCAAATGCTAGTGTGCAACTATTTATTTCAACAGTATTTCAGACCTAGGGCTATCACCAGGTGTTTCACCGCAGAACTGGTGTATTTTACACAAACACACAAAACCCTCCTCAGCCAACTGCTGCTGTAGTGACCCACAAATACATTTTTCTGCCTGTGCAGGTGGTTGGGCACTCACAAGTCCTTGTTGTGCTCCATAACAAGGACAGTGTTAGATGAACCACACTGAGCCATACATCATTCTGCAGCATCGTGCCTTTGATGGGAAAATGGACTGCTACAATTTGAGCAGGGCTGAGCTCTGCCTTGCCAAGGGCATGTGGCAATAACTTGGACTGAGGGGAGCCTGGGAGAGGAGAACTGTAATTAAAATCCCCTTTGACTTTCAGGAAAGCTGGATAAAATAATGACAAACTCAGCCCAGAAAAACAATAGTGACACAGTCATTGTCAGTTCAGATTAAAGGGATTCAGTTTTATATATTTTTAGAAAACATAAAGGGCCTTAAAACCTCTCTCTCTGTTTTTTATTTATTTATTTATTTATTTATTTATTTATTTTTGTCCTTGGCAATTTAGCAAGTGTTTACCTTCCCCAAACCATCATACTTGCGAATTTTGCCCCCTCCTGCTGCTGTAAAGTCCAGAGAAGGCAGGTGGGTTTTAAATTCAGCCCATGTAGCCCTTGACTTGCCCACTGTAAGAAAGAGACTGAGCAAGAATCTCCACTTCTGTGCCTGGCATATCCTTCCTGCTCCCTCAGTTAGGAAGCGGGGCTGGGCAAAAGGTAGCCTAGGTGGAGTGGTTTGCTCTGTGGCTGTTTGTGTGGCTGGGCTGCACCATGCAGGTGACCAGCTAGTGCAGGCAAATAGCATGGGAGAGAACAGTTTTGGGTCAAGCTGCTGTTGCAAACATCATGAAGTGTTATTTGGCCTGGGCCCAACAATAAATGAGGCTGAAGTCAATCCAGCCTTCCTACAGTGTTGGTGTCTGCATACGCTCTGCCTGTGCTAGTATTATTTTGACCAAAATGATAAAAACTATGAGGAATTCAGGGAAGTGTCTGCTTTGTTTTGAGCTCTTAAAACCTCTTAATTTCTAAGAAAAAAGCCAACGAAGGTTTCTAATGCAAACTTTATATAATAATAATAACTGAAAAAAAATCTCACTCATGCTATTCCTACAAGCAGCAAACATGCCCATGGCAGCTGGTCCCTGGGGGATTAAAGGAGACGGGAATGGTCCAGCAGCTGGGTGCCTGCACTCCCACCCCTGCACAGTTACACCAGCCCCAATGCTGAGCCCCGCGGTGCTGGGTTGACTTCTGTCAGGCCCAAACCAGCAATGATCTCTTCAGCAGCTGCCCTTATTTTGCAAGTTAACTTTTTTCCCTTTCTCCCTTCTGAACTCTGAAGCGCTCTCTTTCCACATGAGCTGAGCTTTTTTGAAAACGATTGTTTAATGGGAACATCTGGAGTGTGAATGGAAGACTTATTTCTCCTTTTCCCTTCAGTAAATGCTCATTGCATACTTTAAACGTTGATCTTTTTTTTCCTTCCCCAAGCAGACAAAAGAAAAAAGGATCATTACTTGACAGAACAGACTGTGCTCTTTAGTTACTTAATGTGTGCAAGTGTATCCTGCGAGCCGTGACTGGAGAGCTTTCCCCATAATTAAAACTTTCCTGCTGTAAAGTCTTGGTTTCTGTTTAATGTTTAGCAGTCCTTCCTATTGTGCAATCGGTACTAATTAGATAATACCTGTACACAGTATTACTCGCAATTTAATAAGCACAAAGTGGAATGTTCTTTTATATTGTAAAAAGAAATCTTAAAAAAAAAAAAAAAATCATGAAAAAGCCGGAATTCATTTACTTATGTGCTGTTTAGAGCTCTGGAAAATTAAAAAAAAAAAAAAAAAAGGAGAGATAAGTGGGTATTACTGAAAGTATTATCATGCCCCTTCCCTTCCCTTTTCCTATTTGCAGTGGAGGTGCTGAAGGAATACGACCCTTGCATGGACAGAAGCCCTTCTCCAGTCTTTTGGCATGGTTCACCATTAACAAAACAGAAAGTTATACCAAAGTTTAGTGAGTGCTGTTCAGAACCTCTCCTTGTCAGGTGGGATTGTCTGTCCCTTCCTGCTAGTTTGGGTCAAAATGAAGAAGTGAAAGGACTTGAAGTGGCCTGACTCAGCTCCCCGCGCCTCACCCACCAGCCCAGCCACGCAGTGGTGAAGCACCAGCTGAATCCAAGTGCTCTGCAGTTGTTCCACTTCATTCCCAGTTAAGCCGAGCAAGGTGTACACGTTGTTTAAAACTGCTTGCACAAGCTGATTGTTTGACAAGCAGAAAAGAAAATTCCAGATCAGAAGCAGAGCCTCATTTCCCATGACTGATGCAGTGCTTGCAAGAAACCCTACATTCTGCTGGCCCTATGGGCTGCAGCAAGAACCATCTTGTTTGGCTACTCTTGCTCTCCTTTCTGCCCCCACTATGTGTTGTCAAAAAAAAAAAAAAAAAAAAAAATCTTATTTTGAAGAGGAAAATGAATAAAGATTAGAATTTGTTACTTTTTAAAGTCACTTACAGTTCCCTGCAGGGGACCTCTGGGTCCCCTGTAAAAGACCTCTCGGTCTTTTGGTCTCCAGTTGTCTGAGATATTCAGAAAATCTGTGCCAGGTCAACTGGGATTTTCAAATTAACCCAGGTAGCACCAGGCACAACCTACATAAGGTTGATTAAAATATATTGACCTGGTAAACGAGAGTTAGGCTACCTTGTAAAAATAACCCACCTTCTCTCTAATTTTGAGCAACAAGTCCTGCTGTCTTGTCCATTTCCTCTCCTTTTATAAGACACTGTTATGTGTGGTCTGACTCCTCTTTCCCTCTGCTCCTTCACTTAAAAAAAATGCAAACATTCAGCTATTCATAGGAATCCTGCTGTTCTCCTAGGCATTATACCATCAGCCTTGTGACATTGGCAATTTGGATCATTTTGCACTAAGCATATTTCATTGTACAATTATAACATCGGGACTGTGTCAGGTGAGTTATACAAATGACACTTTGAATGCCTCTTTGGGGTTTTTGTCTGTGTGTGATGTTGTTTTGTTTGCTTTTAATGAGCTTCAGTCTCAGAAATAATAGACCACTCATTTGTTCTCTAGGTTTAACAACCACCATGGTAACTATCAGAAACCACAGTTAAAAGATGTTACACCCCTTCCTACACTATTCGAGACCTTTTTTTATTTTTTCTTTTTTTTTCTTTTTTTTTTTTTTTTTTTTTTTTTTTTTTTTTTCTGAATTTGACAAGGAAATGGGTTTGCCAATGAGTTAGAGGCAGATAAAAAGGGACAGAGGTGACAAAAGGCAGGGCTATCACTCTCTGTGGTGGCTAAGAATGTCTCTGTCAGTTTGATTTACTGACACCTGCATTTACATAGCACTTAATCACAGGAGAGTGGCCGACATGCAGAAGTTTTCTCCAAGAAGCAGAAGAGAGGGGTGGAGGGAGCTGTTCTGACCATAAACACTGGAATTAGGGCTCCCACAGACTATTCAAACCAGGATTATTGCCCTAAATAATGCTCATTTAAGAACTTCTAGCAAAGACAAATGTTATGCTTTTAGCAGAAGTTTATCTAATGAAAAGGTCCAAATGTTCTGTAGGATGGAGGGTATCTCTCTTATTTTCCCCATCCCTCTGGGAAGATCTTTTTCTTTGTAGAGATTAACATTAACTGGAAAAAAAAATGTAAAAAAATCCCCCCCATACATCAAAACCTTTCAAAACTTCATGATTTATTTCTCTGAGTGACGTGTGTACTCTATCTGTGAAGCAACTCCACGTACAGGCTTCTATTTTGTTTTTTCCCCTTAAGGGGCTATTAACTATGTAAACAACTTCAAAACAAAGAGCCTGGACCATTTCATTAGGGGAAACCATCTCTGCTTCCAAAGGCCTCCTGGGGAACAGGAGGAGTTCATTAAAGCCAGGGTGGTGTAAAAGGCTTCTTGCATGCACAGAAATGGAACCACCATGAAACATTAATGACCTCAATGCATTAGCAAATCTTAAACTAAAGTAGAATTACGTTGTCTCTGGGGACCTGCGTGTACCTCCTTGAATTTTATTTTTTTTAATGCTATGGAAAATGTAGGCTTCAAATTTTAATGTGAAGAGCAAAACACTTTGCTGGTGTGAGCTGAAGAAGGCAATCAAGCTGGCCCTAGGCCAGGGATGTGGAGAAGGTGAAAATCCTAATTGTCAGCTGCTGTGTTTGCTCCAGCTGGTGATTATTGCCGAGAAATATCTGCTCAGCCCTTGTTGCCAAATAAAGGTTCACCTGTTTCCTTTCCCTTCTGATTCTCCACGAACAGAACCACTGCTGCATCACTTTTCTTGTTTTGATAAGTAGCTATATGTCTTGCCATTTATAAAGCACTGAAGAGACATTTGGCAGTGTTACGTCAAGAGCAGGCAACTGTTTAGGTCAGTATTGATCCCAATGGAAATTATTGTATAGGTCTCTCCTGTGAGTTATGATCTCTACTAAAGTTGGGTGACATTTCTCCAAGGAATACTTTCTTCAGCAATGACAGAAAAATGCAAAATTTCAAATGCATTGGAACCCTGCACGGCAATTTATGCTGAAATCTGCAAACATTTCCAGCCCTAAGAAAAATACATAGTGTGTCCCCCCTGCCTCCCCAAATGTAGTTTTGAAATGATGGCTCAAGTTAGTTTATAAGTTGATATTGAAAAGTCTTTGATGAGAGGCGGTGTCTTCAGTGATTTTTGAGTTCTTTTAACTTTCCCAACTCTCCTTCCACAGGGCAGGGGGAACATGCCTCATGTGGTTGACAAACCTTTGAAGACAAAGATGTTGGGAAGTTTAGGGATATGTCTGTGCTACAGATTATTTGGGAAAGGTCATGTAGTTTGATAAACTGATTGTCATCCTGGGAAGTGTGTGTGTCATTGGAAGGCAGGAATGATCATCCAGGACTAAAACAAGGACTGCCTAGCCCAGTGCCCTTGTTTCCAGCAGTGGTCAAAAGTAAATGCTTATCGAAGAGAAGGAACAGGGCAAGTGTGTGTGATACCTCCTTCCTGGTGTCCTGCCTGCCTCTGACTATTTTTACTTGAGTCTTTCTGAGTGATGGGCTTTGAAATACCTTACCAGTCTCCCATTGAATCCAGACTGAGCTTAGAGCCTCCTTTAACAAGGTTGCTGCTCCCTGCAGTGCCTTGCTGAGCCTGAGGAATACTGGGTTAGAAGAGAGGCATCTTGTTCAGGCACATTTTCCTTGCAGCTCACACTTAGTGAGGCTAATCTTTCTGTTTTCTCCTAAATTGCTTGCAGTCACTGTTTTCAGACAAACAGCTCTCTTTTGACCTAAATGACAATGACATTTCTATTATATGACAACTGTCCATTTACTGTGGTGTATAAAGCATGTCAGGACTGCCTAACAATTCAGTGTTACTTCTAATATTACTTTGCCCAGTGCTAACTAAATTGCTGCTCTCTAATCCCAGGCCAAAGGTTAACCCAAAATATTAAACCCAGCCATTAGTAAGACTGATGAAGCACCCTGTGAATTGCAGAATCATGATGCCTGAATGGCACTGCTTGGCATGATTAGTTATATCCATGCACCCATGCCAGGTGTGTAGTTAGCAGGCAACAATATTAGAAACTATTTAAATAAAATATTATTTATATATTAAATATTCCTTGCTCCCACAGGAACTGTGCAACCCCAGCAAGTAAGTTGTGTGTCTGTGGAGGGAATTGGGGGCAGTATCTTTGCAATGGCAACCATTCTGAGCTTCAGTTCAGGTTTGCATCTTGATCCAGACACAGTATTAAGTACAAACATTTCAAACAACAACAACAATACAAACAAACAAACAAAAGACCAAACTGGCATTGATAGAATTAAAGCAAATACAACAGAAAATGCATTTTTAATTTTTCCTTTACATTATTTTTCTGGAATAGGATGGAATTTTAAATGTTTCTTTATGTTTGTAGACACGTGATGTGGTGCATTTCCTGTTTGTGTGATTTCTTCTGGTATGAGGCAAGGCTTTTATTCTATTTTTAAACTTTAATGTTGGTTAAAAAGTAATAATGCATTTTTGTGGTATGGGTTATAGTAGTAAATATTTAAAGGAATTGCATAAGTCTACCATGCATCAGAATTGAGAGTTAGGGAAGAGTGATGCCAAATTTGGACCTGGAACAATTTTATATTTGAAGGAGATCAAACATGAGGCCGTCCTCCTCTGCCTTTCCCCAGCATAAATTCTGCAGAGCAGAAGGAACTTCTGGGGGAGCTGAGTGCCTCTACCATAAAGAAGCATCAAACACAGCAGTGCCATTTTATTCCTGATCTGTACATGCCTGGTGCATTGATTTTTCTATGGTAGAGAGCAGAGCAATCTTTCTTCAGTGGAGACCTTAGGAAGATGTTGTATAAAAGCAAATGATTGTTAAGAAGCAGCAGTGTTTCTCTGTTCATGATTCTAGCTGAGACAAAAAATCTGGGGACCATGCTCAGTCTAAGCCAATCAGCATGTATCCTATCAAATTTGGGGCAATTTATGTAGCTGGGAAGTTGCATTTTTGAAAGACTGATATCACGTGTTGCTGGTAGCACAATTAAGAAAGTCAAAATTGGGACACCCTTAGGGCAGAATGTTCATGTTGATCCTTGGATGGTGCACAACATGCCATCCATTAGCTCTTTTAAGGCCTAGCTCTGTCGGATGGAATAGGCCGAGCTGTAGTTACCATCCTGGATATCCATTATACACTTCTGTCCCAGGGGCAAGGCCTTTACCAGATGTGGTCATTTTCCTAGCTTTCAAAACTGAAGGCTTGACAACCTTTTTTTTTTTTTTATATATATAAAGGTTTCTTTATATTTTTAACAGCGTAAATCAGATTTTTGGCTGCTAAATTGGAAAGGGCTGGAGGAGAGCTGGGAAGTTTGTCAGTAGCTGGGAGTCTGCACCAGTCCCTGGATCAGTGTTGGTGCCTGTTGATACAACACACAGTACATCTGATGCCTTACCAGAGATGATTTTTAGCGGAGGAAAAAAATGAGAGAAAGGGTAAACAAGTAAATATCAGACAGCTCCCCAGGTTGCTCCACTCTAAGTCTAGTGTTTGTAGCAGCCCCTGCCTGCTCCTCCTCTCCTGTCCATTACACTGCTGTGCTGTGAAGGCAGAAGGAATATTAGAAAAGCCTGTGTGGCAGACCTGTTGCTGCAGCCAGAGAACTTGCTTGCCCAAAGTCCAAGGAAGGAAACCAATTAAATGGTCTTGCCCTGCACACAGAGGCTGCTGCTGCTGCTGAGCAGAGAAACAAATTCATCAGTTCCCAAGGAAGAAGAGAAAGTTGAGCAGAACAAGGGGGAAGGCAAGTGAATGCCAGCTGGTGGAAGACAAGTAACATTTTCCTGTTAGAGAGCCTAACAGCAACTGGTTTATGGATCTCATTCCTTTCACATTTGGCACTTTTCATCTGAAATCTGGAGACCACAGTGAGCACACAAACTAAACTTGGCAACCCCTGCTTCAGAGCTGCTTCTGGATGGCCACGATGCCAGTTTTGATAAACACTCACTCCTCAGCCCCAGTATCCTTCCCTTGTTTATGCTAACTAATTCTTTTTCTTGCTCCCATTATGTGGCTTTGCCTGACATAACGAGAGACCTGTTCATTAGCATCTGAGCCTTTGAATAGCTTTCTGAGGAGGCTACAGCACAAACTCATTAGCAAGAAGAAAATAAAAAAATATTAAGCCTGGCAAAACAACAGCCTGGCTCCCAAACAAACCTGGAGCCTGCATTTTCCAGTTTGCATCTTGTTTAGGGAGATGCTCTGGAGACTCATGAGCAGCTGTAGCAGCCTCACCACTAACAAGTGACTTGGTCATACATGTTGTGTTCTCCCCTGTAGCCTCTCTCTCCTCTCACCCCATTTACAGCAGTGCAACAGAACTGGACACAGCAACATGCTGTCCCTAAAGCACAGAAGGAGTCCTTGGGACTACTGGCATTTCTAAATCACATCATGCTTTCACATGTTTTGATGCAGTGCTCTTAATGGAACTGGCTGTAGGAGGCTTAACTGTATCTTTACATCCCAGTGTTGCTTCCAAATCTCCCACCCTACCAGTTCAAAACCTAACAAAGGAACACATTTGATACCGCTGTGGAAACCACTGTTTTATATTGTGTGCAACATCTACAATCAATTTAACATTAACATTCATGCTTAAGATATCTGATCCTGACATGAAAGGCAGGCTGCTTAGTATTTGGTGGCAAATGCACGTCCTCATCCCTATATCCTGTGGCACACCAAGAACTCGCAGAAGGAGTTGCAGTACAATTAAGTCTTTGTTAAAATTGGCATTATTTGTACCTAAGAGCAGCAATAAGGGCTGAAAGGTTTTGAAGTAGCATATGGTGAAAACTTGGACATGCTAGCATCATGCAGAATGGCTGTAAGCAGGGGATGTTTGGCCTTTCCTTCACACGAGCACCATGCAGATGGTGCATGGGTGATGACAGCACCACAGCACAGCGTGCCAGGTCACAGTGAGGAGCTGCAGCCCTTCATGCTGTGTGTTACAGGTAGTCCCGGGGACAGCAGGGCCAAGTGTCAGCATTAGTCCACATCCTCTAATCCGGCAAAACCAACTTTGGTGGTAAGATCACAAATATGGAGAGTGAGTGCAAAGCTTTTGTTTCTTAGCTGTTTTGTTTAGTTGTTTCATGGTTTCTACTTCAACATAAGAGTGAGAAATGAAGGCAAGAGACACACCAGTCTGAAAGAATAACCTTAAAGTAAGCACTGGATGTTGTCTTTAGTCAATTCACAGTGATGTGCTGAAACACTTAAAAGGGAGCTATCCAGCACAGAAGTGGGATCTGCCCTTTCTTCCCACATGATTTTAAAAATGTGGAAGCTGAGACAAGGACTACCAGTAACTGTCCCTGGAGCACACACATTATGTACATCTCTGCACTTGGTAGCAGATCTAAGCCCATACCTACAGAACTCCCCTAGTTTAACATCATGGGCATTTTCCTTTCCTTTTCAGTCAGAAAAAAAAAGACCATAATAATCGGGGATAGCTCACACTATTCTTAACAAGAATATGAAAAAGCCTTTGGTCAGAGTTTCCATTCAGGTATTTTGCTTTTTCTGAAACACTAATACCAGTCAGTGCTTTCATTAGTTTTTCCTTAAAAAAAAAAAATAATAAAAAAACCAACAATCCCAAATGTAATTTAATTGCCAATAGCACTGTGATTAAATTTGGCCTTTTGCTTTCCTTCACAGTCAACCTCCTCAATTCCATCTCCCTGACGCCTCTCTCTGTAGTATCGATTCAGTATTGTTAACCTTTCTTTATTACTTGTTTATGTTCCCCCATCAGTTTAAAAACATCAATAAGAAGCTTTTTAAAAAGGACAGAAGCAACAAATGGAGAGACATTGAGGAAAGGTCAGGGATGCAGAAGGAGGCAGTGCCTGCTTTGTGAAGGGAGCAAAGAGACAGTGCAGAAAGGTTAGTGGTCCTGCTGCTGAGCAAAGGAAGGATTTGTTTGTTGAGAGAAATGACTGTTACTGGTGCAGCAGACAAAATATACCCAAGAGAGAGAAGAGATCTGTTCTGCCCAGGACTCAGGACCATTGGGAAGGGCACAGCCTCAGTAATGAGACTGAGATGGTCTGTGGGAGCTTTCTCTTCACTCATTAGGAAGCTGTAGGAATGTTTTAGTGTTTCTTCTTTCTGTTTGATCAAAATCCCAATCCCAATTTACTCTGTTTAAGTAAATCCCAATCCAAGGACATTTACTACTCTGCACAGGGGCACCCTGGGTGGAGCTGCATTACTTGGCTGGGAAAAGGAGGCAGAGTGCCTGTGTCCTGAGGTGACTGAAGGCAATCAGCCTTCAGCATTTCTAGCAGGGGACATAGGAGCCCAAGACAATTTGCTATGTCTGAGGCTTTGCTGAACTTGGAAAGCACCGCAGTTTGGAGGACCTAGCTCTGCCTCCCTGCCTTCTTGGCCCATAAATATATGCTCTGGGAAAGTAAGAATTCACTCCAGGATCACATCCTGTCCTGGGTGATCCTAGTCCCTTTGCCAAAGGATTTAGCTGTAAAATCAATAAACTGCTCACTGACTTTAGAGGAGACACAAATCCTGCTCAAGGGTCTCTGCCAAGGCGTGAAGTCCATTTAGGGCTTCCCAGTTTCAGTTCCCCAGAAACACCATGTCAGCTGGGGAGTAGGGAGGTAGTGTGGAGGAGGAGGAGAGAACCCTCACCCTCAGCCCTCTGAAATCTCAGAGATTCCTGGCACATAAAATGTAATTACATCCCACTTCTTGCTCTAGTGTTACCACTGCCACCACCAGAAAAGGATCAATATGGTGAGTGATCATACTTGTGCTGTTTATTACTAATGTCCTGTTAAATGAACCCTGCTGACAAAGTATGTGTGCTCCATCACAGCCTTAACTGCAACTGCAGCTTTTATAAACTTTGCTGGGGAATAAAATTTGCTGTGAGAAAACAAGGAGTAGGAGAGCAGTGTCTAATTCAGCACTGGGCTGTCCCTTGTTTATTGAGCATCTCAGTGAGCAGAGGGAACTGAAAACAGCTGAAGAACAGTAAGGACCCCTTGGGCATAGAAGAGCACTTCAGCAACTGGTTTGTGAGAGACTTTGCTTGCTTTAAGATCAAAAGGTGGATCGAGAAAGGAATCTGGAAATTATACAGCAAAGTCCTGTATGCTGAAGGGCTCTGTCCTTACAATGACTGAGGTCAGTTTGAGGGCTAGTATTTATCTACTGTACACTTTAAGAACTTCTCAGTTCAATCCCTGACAGAAGTCTAACCAGATATTTGCTCTGTTCAGTAGTTAGGTCTGAGCATGTAATACTTGTAACTTCCATAAAACAATCTCTTGCTTTGAAAACTTTCCATCTTTTGCAGGCCAGTACAGTCACAGTGCAGGAAATATAATTCAATATGGAGAAGATTTCCATTCTATGCACAGAGTGTGTTCTGCTAAAAAGGAAGAAACAAAGCCATCTTAGTTATTTATTAAAGGTACATTTCTTGTGACCTTTTAAGAACAGACATAATTACATATGTCTTCTCTTCAACTGTATAATGTATAAATACCATATCTTCGTTATTCATTATTATGAATGGCATTGTGGTTAGAGGGGTTCCTGATGATTTGCTTTGAAACACAAAGTATTTGGCTAACAAGAACCCCATCATCCTTCAACATCATTGTAATATTGTCAGGTGAAAAATTAAAAACTAACGACATCCCAGAGATAAACCAACATAGTTGATCTGTATGGTAGATGCAAGAGGTTCAGAATACTGGATTCTTATTTTACGTCTGCAAATAGGATTCAGATGAATATTGTGGATTCCAATGTTGTTAATTAGCTACTGTGAAAGTTTACTTGACATGTCAGTTTTCACTAAAACTTCATGAACAGCCATTATCTCCCACTTTTCTCTTCAGTCATAAAATAAAGTCTTTACTAAGCAAAGTATAGCTATTTATGCAGGAAGAATGACTATTTATATTAGGTTTTGCAAAAGAGCATCTTTAAAGAGCATGTCCTGCTTGGGCTATTCAGTTACCTCATGAGATCAGTATCATTGACATTTAACATCTTAGGCTCCCTTTTCCATCCCATGAAGTAAAGCCCCAGAGTTCAAATGCTACCCATTCATAATATTCAGCTTTCACTTGATGTTACAGAAAGGCAAAAGATAGCATATACTTTTCCTTTTGACTTCTCAGCCTCCTGAAGATCTTTACAGACAGTCAGTAAAAGTGCGTTAAGGCTGCCATTTTCCTTTTCATTTGAAATTCTTTCTTCCATTATCATGGATATTTTAGTCTTAGGCATATTGTTTTACTGCCAGTTTACAATAATACTCATCCTTTGTAAACAAGAACACAGAATCTGATCTGCATTTCAGGGATGACCATGTATGTTTTGTACATGGCATGCTAGCAACAGTTTAGACATAATATTGTAATAACCAAATCTAATTAGTGGTGTTTTATATTATTATTTTATTATTTATTTATTTATTTTTCTGATAGAGGTTTCAAAGCTGACATTGGCATAGAAAGTTATAAAGCTTGCCAACCCAAGACCACATTTTTGGGTGAAATTTCCTGCATGTCTTTATTCCAGGTGTGACACATACATAAAGATTGGGACTTTGCTCTTTCTGCTCTCCCTGAAGACATGCAGTGCACTTTTAAAAAACCTCAACAGTGGCTGAGTCTACTGTGTTTCTTCCATTTAAGTAACAGTGGCTTAAGCTGTCACAGAGACAGAGGTGATACCAGTACTCTGTTGCTCTTCCCCAACAGAAGATAAGTTTGCAAATCACTCTGCTAGATGAGAGAACAGTGGAAAGCTCATAGAAAGAGAGCAATATATATAAGTACGTGTCAGAGCAACTACAACTGCAGCTTTGCTTCCTCTGTCAGGTTCTTTTCTTCATTTGGAGAGTGGGCAGTTGCAGGGCAAAGTCAGCAATATTGCTGCTCTGGGATTCATAGAGAAAACCCCTGTGGAACTCTCATTCGGTGCTTGATTGAAGAACATGGTCACACTTTCAGGGTGACTAGTTTTACAAACAAAAATGAAAGAAGTGATTCTACACCCTGGGCCATATGATAAGTGGAAACCTTGCAATAAATCATTTGATTCAAGACAGGAACCGGGTCACAGTCTCTGTCTTTGGTTGTCTTCATGTGATTACTCGAATATGATCTAAGTGAGAGACAAAGAAAATATTTCGTCCCATCAAAAACTGGAGCCAATCTATCTTTCAAAAAGTACTTGAGGAGCATGCATAAAATCCTCTCTGCTGTAGGTTTGCCTCATGAGCAATCATGACATTTATCCCCTGTTTTACACTAGTTACTCATCATCTTCCTGCATACACTGAGATAGCGTATTTCTGCAGCAGCACCCTTATCTAGCCAAGAGCACGACTTGTACAAAGGAGAAGAGGAACACAATAAAAAAGAAAATGAAGGTTCACTATTGAAGCCTTATTTTGAAGGATGCCTTTGTAGAATATATACTTGGTCTAAGCACATGTTTTATGTTGGTTAATTACATTTCAATTAGTAATATCAATGACATGTGGTTATGATACTCAGGTGAGCCTGAATAAGTCCTTCAGAGCCTGAAGGATCAATCTGTGAAGAGATCACTGAGCATAACCAGCAGTATAAAAGCAGAGCCCAGGCTCTTGAGCTATATTCCACAGAACTGGATTTCTAACCAATTCTCAGCTTCTTAATGATTTGCACTGACCTACAGCATTTTATGTTAGAGTGGACACTTCTGTCCACTCTAACATAAAGTACTGTAGGTCAGTGCAAATCTGTAAATACAGATACAATTAAATTTATCCTGGGACTGTAAGTAGTAGTTTTGATAAAGGGAAGTAATTACCATAATTATGATTATGTACTATTTATAATTGGTCAAGCCAGAAAAAAAAAAAAAGGACCAAGGAACTTTAATGAAATTAATTAAGTGGAAAGAAAAACAAAGAAAAGAAGGAAAGTGAGATGCTTTGAGTAGCAGGAGTGTCATTTATATGAACTGTGCTGCAGGATAGACAAAGCATGTAGAACTTGTGGATGGGCGGAAGATACCATGTTTTGGCAGCAAGCAACCTCTTTTCCTTCAAAGCTCAGCTTGAAGTTTAAAAGATTTGAAACATCACTTGGGAGTCAAGAATTCAGAAGAAAATATATTTATCATTGCACTATAATCTCTGATCCCTTTACAAGGTGAGACAGAGGACTTTTTCAGACCAGGGAGGTCATTTCTGAGCAGAGAAATTGAGTAATGGGTAGTCTTAAATTCTTCATCTGCAAGATGTTTATGTATGTAACTTCAGTTGCATTGTAAGGGTGTTCAAACCCTGAAACAGGTTGTCCAGAGAGGCTGTAGAGGCTCCATCCCTGAAAATATTCAGAACCTGAAATATTCAGAACATGATCCTGGGAAATATGCTCTAGCTGACCCTGCTTTTGGGGGCAGAGGGATGGGACTAGCATACAATGAGAATCCTGGGAAAGTTATGGTAAGTTTTTGGAACTCAGTCGGGTAATTTTGTTAATTACAAATACACGGTATGAATGACTAAACAACCAGTAAATGTAAGAGAAAGAAAACAACAGCAACAACAAAACAAACAATCAAACAAACAAAAAACAACACACCAAACCTAACAAGGGAGATTAGTAATTGCTACACAGATTAGTAATTGCTAATTCCTAGAGTCAAATTGTAGAACAATTTACAGCCCATTTTACTTTGGGCAGCAACTATTAAACCACTTCTTTTACCCTCCTAAGGTAATCTTACATCATAATTCATGATTTAGTCTTGCTGGAGAAGACCTGATCTAAGATGATCCGATCTATTGCCTGGTTTATTTTTGCTAGGTGCATCTTCCTTTACCAGCCTCTATCAGTAGTAGCTGTATATCACCCCATTTATTGACTCAACCAGTTCTCTAGCTGGCTGCCTGTTTTGCTGACAGATTTTGCTACTACAGCTCCTGGAAAGGAATGAAGAACTATGAACGAGTCTCTCAGCTCACAGGAAATTTGGAAGTAGCTTTTTCTGCTCACAGAGCTGCAAAATTTCCTGCTTCCCCTTGTCTTCTCTCTAGCCTTTGAACCACTTTGCTGGAAGCTACTGTTTAAAATTAATGTGACACACAGATAGAGCTAATTAGCTTAAATATTTGTACGCTACTATAAATACAAACCTCATCTACTTTATTATATAATTTCTTCTTTTTGTAATATAACATAATGCAAAGTGGCCGTGTCTCAGGCCTGTCCTTTCTTCCTTCCCATTCTTATTCTTCTTCTTTCATCAAATGTCCACTGAGTTCTCCTTTTCTTTTGTTTTTCTTCTGGGTGGCTTCCTTCTGAAACTCATGGAGAGGAATGAGATACTGCAATCTTGCCTTCATTTACATGTATGTCTTGGCCACCTACCTTTTGTGTGTATCTAAAGCTTTGGTCAGCAGTGATCAAAACCAGATGCTAGGCAGTTCTACTTTAACAGGATTCTCTGTCAAAAACATCACCATTTCCCAATAAAAGATTGTACCTGAAAAAATGTGATATAAATGAGGAATTAAAGTGCAAAATAAACTCCTGTTATTTGCAGTATCTTATTGCAGAAGAAGAAATACCTCATATTTATCTGTACCATATTTTGTGAAAGCCTCTGCAGTGCTTACCTTCTTAGGAAGGAATATGCAGTTTTATGAAATGGTATTACCTGGTAATCCTTGCTGTAGTATTTACATGTATGTTTTAGGACAACTGGTGGCACTATATAGTGTGTACAAATAGTACAAAGAAGTACCTATCTCAAACAGCATGCTTTTTAAATTGACAAGTCAAATGAAGGAATGAAGAAACTTTCATCATCCCAAATTTAAGTCTAAAATTTCAAGGCTCAGGGGTATCATATGAGTGGTTCAGCACCATACAGTGGTTGGCTGCTGAACAGGGATGTGAAGAGGATCTCGGTTTCATCTGTAATAATAAATGAGCTGGTCTGGAAAAAAATAAAAATAAAAAAAAAAAAGAAGAA
The DNA here is from genome assembly GCF_009819795.1 of Aythya fuligula. Taxonomy (NCBI): domain Eukaryota; kingdom Metazoa; phylum Chordata; class Aves; order Anseriformes; family Anatidae; genus Aythya; species Aythya fuligula. Next base: position 25,823,550 of record NC_045565.1, read on the forward strand.
ACATAATCCAGTTGTAATGCTATAGAAACCAGTTATATTGTATCTGGAAGCAGCACAGGTCTTCCTTCCGTTTCTGAAGACCTGAGCAGGGTCTCTATGTCCACACACTGCAGTTTTCCTGACCACACTCTGATGCCACGAGGCCTTTGCTGTGAAACTGTCCAACTCCCAAAGGCAAACTGCTCCCACGAGAGAGGGAGCACAGCTGTCTCCAGCAACTGATGCAGACTGCCTCCTGGCTACACAGTTTAGAGAGGATACCATCTAGACTTAAGTGGCCATATACACAGCTGAGGACTTTTTGCAGCCTCCTCTGAGCCCCAGGTTTCAGTTCAAAATGACGGATATAATGAGAGTGTTGTACTGCAGCCTGCTGAAATGTTGTTTTCCTGCTATGATGATGAGAATGTGTTTCGTGTGCCCCAAGGCCACCTGGATAGTATTAGAAGGCTGGCCAGGGTAGGGGAAAGCAAACTTTTTTTGTTATTTCCCACTGAAAATTGTTAGCTTCTTTCTACATATATAAAGAAAAGGCTGTGTTGACTCTGAAGGCTGCAGCTGAAAAGGTGCAAGTACACAATCTTTCTGCTGGAGAAATAGCAGAAACAGGAATGCAGTATGAATGTTAGTGATTCCCATAGTATCAAACAACATCATGGAAGAAAATCCATCAGAAATATGAACTGCAAAAGGGCCATTTCTGCCTTAAGAAGCAGTGGCTTAGCGCAGCTTGGGAGAGTATATCAAGGTCATAATGCTTGTTGCTTGCCCTGCTCTTGTATTCTTCCTAGGGGATCTTTTACAGTTTAATGATGGAGAAGGTGAATTGATGGGAGGAAAACCTTGTAGTGGACCTTTGATAAGATCCTCACTACCAGTTTTGTCGTCTCACCCATATTCTCTTCTGGGAGTGTTTCATAATACTTAAAAAAAAAAAAAAAGGAGTTATCCAAGAAGGCTGAAGAAATGGAGAAATGGAGAAACTGTGGTCAGAAGTTAAGGCATTACTACTGTTAAAAAAAGGTAATAATGACAATAATAATAATTATATTACTGTTGCTCCGAAAAGAATAGTCTTTTTAAGACCTTGACCTTGACTTTTCCTTAGCATTGGTGTAAACTACTTAAGAGTGCTGCTGTTTTCCATCCCCCAGCTAGTACACTTTAAAATGGAGGGAGGCTATTTTAACGGTAGAGAAATCACAAAATGTGACACCTATTCATACCCATCTTACTCACCACGAAATCACTGTGCCTACATAAATTGGACAGGCAGACAACTTTAAAGCACTTTGGAAGGAGACCTTCAGGGACTGAAATTACTGTGCTTTGCTAGCGAAGTGGGATGTGGTGTCAGAGTGATTCTGTGCCCTAAGTATGTGCAGAGAAACAGACACCCACTGACAAGTGCAGAACTGCTTTCAGGATCACCTTGTTATTATGCAGGGAAAATGGTGGTCTTTGCTCCTTGTGAACAGGCTCCAATGCTTAATGCTATACAGGAGCAAACAGTTCATGGCATAATGAAACAGGGAGCAGAGCAGTGCTTAGATGATCTTTTAATTCTGGATCATTCTAACCCACATTGCTAGAGAGGGTGGGCACAGCTGGTGTGCATAGATTTCACTGAGTGGCTTCGGGAGGTGGCCAGACCTGTTATTTTCCCAGCATTAAAAATCCATGCAAACAGATTGAAGTGTTTGTGACTTCCAGCCATGACTGAATTTTAAGAGTAGCTCAGAGGAATGGATTTAAATCTATATCCCAAAGGCAAACAGTGCCATAAGCTCCCGAATTACTCCTGGCCCTTTTTCAGTATATGTATAACTGTCTCTACAAGCAAATCCCTAATGTCCTTTCATTCATGCATGCATCCAGGTGGTGTATTTAACCTGCATCATCCTCAAACCTGCTCTTCGCAGCATTTAATACTCCACCATCTGGGTCAGTTTCAGCTCTGGGAATTATTCCCAGTGAGCAATACAAATCCTTGAACCCAGAGCTCCTCAGGCCTCGAACTTCTGTTAGAGACCACTCTTACATCCACCGAACAAGTCCCCGTGGGATCAAATCAACACTGCTTCGCTCTGACTGCCATTCACAGCTGCTTCTCTAGGCTGCAGTGACTGTAGGATGACCTACCTCATAGATGAATATTTTTATATATGTACTTTAAAAAGTAATTTTAGGAACATCTAAAACTGGATATACAGACAGATAGAGGCACAGGCATGAGGTTTGACCTATGCTCCCAGAGACTGGGTTTAGGAGCAGACTTGAGAGGAAAACATAAACGAGCACCAACAAACCTTTACCTCAAATGATGAGAGTTCTTTGTCCCCCTTAGCTTTTCTCATAGGAAAATACCCCAAGAAAGAATCGTTACAGCTGCAAATGTCGTTGAACCTAAGCCATTCACCCTACCAGGGAGACGAACCCATTGCCACGTGCTCCATCATGCCCAGCCAGTATTTGCTCCTCCACTCAGTTCAGACACAGGCAGCTCTTGGCCATCAAACCTTGGATTTAAAAACCTCTGGGGAGTCTTTTGTCTGAATAATGCATGAGGCTGAGGAAATCTCCATGAGCTGGGGAAAAAAAAAAAGAGATGAGGTTTGTCAAACTGGCACAACTTATTTGCTCAGTGCTAATAAGGCGGTGTTGACAGCTGAGCAGAACAGTTATGGCTTTTTTTTCCACTGCTTGAGGCTTGAAGGACTTTGTTTTATGTTGGAATACTGCATCTATAAGAGTGGGGGGTCTTGCATCTGTTTTTGCACCATCCTTGGCCATCTTTTACTTTCATTACCTGCCACTGTATTTTATTGGTTGAATATATGTGGCCCCAATTTTGGTAGCTCTGTGTGTGTGTGCAAGTCAATGTTAGTGGATCCCTTGCAGTGCCGGCACCTCAGGAGAATTCATTTTTTTCAGGTATCTGAAGCAACCCACCTCATCTCTCTGTGACTTAATTTCCTGCTATGCTGCATAAATAAAATACCTTAGTTTTTTTTTTTTTTTTTTTTTTTTTTTTTTTTTTTTTTTCCTTAGCTGCAAGAGCCATGTCTCTGAAATTACTTTCTAAGGGGAGTATATTTCACTAGAGTTATGGTGGTCTTCCCAGGCTGCTGTTCCCTGAGATACTTTGTGCTGCTGCAGCAAGTGGGGTTTATGTCGATACAGCAGGGGAATATTCCATCTCTTTACATTGCACCTGAAAACAGAGAGGTTGCTCTCATTCAGCATGAAAGTCTGGTAATATCTGATCTGTGTAACACATCTCTGCCACATGGATTAAACCAAGCTTTTGCTTAACAGAGCCCAGCAGAACTCCAGAAGGAAAAGAAATCATCTCTGTTGCATGCAGCGTGAAGCAGCCACTGTCTCCAGCTTCTACACTGCAGCAGAGTAATGACTGCTCAGCCAAGCTCTGGGACACATGTTAAAGAAAGTTGTCAGGAATCTGTTTTAAGTGAATCTGCTTTATTTTGTGTCCATGCTGGATTAGGAGGCTGGTCAACAGATTAAGAGGTGATCTGAACTGCTTTTTACTGCAGGACAACTCCCAGAAATTTCTCTGTGCCCTCCTTTTCTGCTTTGTCAAGTGAAGAGCTATACCACTCCCATTAAAGAGATTGTGTAGTACATGTGCACAATCCCCATTAACATCAGGAGTGGATCTGGGTAAGAAAGGGCATCTTTCAGCTCTCTTCCTGCGGTCCCTCAGCTCCTGCACACTGCACGACTCAGTCTGAATTTCACAGAGGATTACAGGCTGGAGCCTGCTTTTGATTATAGTGATCTAAAGCTGGACTCCTCTGGCTTTGAGGGACAAGTCTCTTGTATTTGCAAACAGACACATATTTTTGGGAGAGTATTTTTGCTTCCAGCCTGCTGTGCTTGTGTGCAGACTTCCCCCACCTTCCTCCCTAGCTGGCAGCTCCCTCCAGTCACTCATTCCTGGGCTTTATTTGTAAATGAGCAATGAACAGGGAGAGAGTAAATGATCTGCTGAGGGAACTGGGATGAATCTGATTAATATTCTGTTGTTTCTCTCAAGTCACGGGCCGGGTGGGTGACCACAGCCCCATCAGAGAAGTCCCACCTGCCCAGTTCTTTGGAGAAACAATTATAAAATGCAAATATGGTGAGAACACCTCAGTATCACACAATCTTCAATATTATTTCCTGGACACAGGTTACGTGTGAGAAACAAAGTCTAATAAGCCTTTTTTTCTCATTAGCCTGGGGTTGCTGTTCAAATAAGATGCGGTAGGAGAGAAAGGAGAAGGCTGAATCAGACGCTGTTTTTTCATGAGCCATAATCCACTGAACAGGAGTCAGGTCAGGTGTGGCCCAGAAAATCCCTTATCTGGCAGGGTCACAGCTTTTCTCCTCCCAGATGCATCCTGGAAAAGCCTCTTCTCATTTCACTGGAAAGAAGACCTCAAGCTGGAGCTGGGGAGTCTCCTGGGACCCATTCCCCTACTTCCCAGTGCACCCAGAAAAAAATACGCAGAGCTCTCTTGTGCCTTTGTTTCCCAGTCACCCTGCCTTTCTATCTTTTGCTAAATATGGGTTTGAATCATGACAGAGGGGGATACCTGGACCTTCTTTCCAGGGTGCAGTGCAAGGTGTGGAAGCTGATCCTCAGTGAGGGTATGACCTTCAGCCTGACATGACACTGGCACAAATGAAAAGGAAATGAAAATTTCTAGGAATATTTAATTTTGGTTAAGTAGTTTTAAATAGTAGCCACTATGCTACACAGAAAACGGTGTGGCTTACCTTGTGGGAAATGATGTATTTTCTATAAGACTGTTCCTACAGAACTGGGACAAGTCAGTGGTGTAAATCACTGTCAGCTTTGGATTTGTCTCTTTGCCTTAGGGATAGCCCAGAGCGTGAATGTATCTCACCAACACATCACATGTCTTCAGAGATGTGGCATCTCTGACCAGGAAGGTGGCCCTGCTCAGGTATACTGACATGCTGAGGGAAGCAGCAGCTGCCATGACTTGTGCCTACCAGTTTGCTGAAGACCTGTGCCAAAGTCCTCAGCTAAATCAGAGAGAAAATCCTTGAAGACCCAATGACAGGGCCAAGGAACTTGACTGAGGTGATGCATGTTTAAGTTATCAAAGAGACATCCGAGGAAAAGCCTTCTGATAGCACAGCCAAAATAAATAAATAATTAACTAAAAATAAATAGAACAATTGATTTTTGTTTTCTGATAACACCAATTGGAAAAAAATGACATGAAGACAGGGACAGTTTCAGAGATGATGAAGAAGTCTGTACTTGTTTATTTAGCAATTGAGCTGTTTGATGGATGCTGCAAACCATGAGCATTATCAAGCTGCGGGGAACTTTCCAAATTAAAAATGCAGTAAAAAAGACTTTATAAGAGGCATGAATATATTTGACTAAAAAAAAAAAAAAAAAAAAAAAAAGAATTGTAGGAATGCTTTGGTGGCTCCTTTTTTATGGTAGGACACTACTGAAGTGGTTTCTGGGTGGGAAAATTGAATCTCAAGGCTCAGTTATTCATCCTGATGGTGGGACGGTATTTTTGCCTTGTAAAGCTGTATCATGCTAATGCTATTGCTGTCATACCAGCAAGGTTTACGATTTTCTCCTGAATCTTGCTGTTGTTCTCTGTTTTTAAGAGCCTATTAAAATATCCAGGTTACTTGCCAGGAAGTATAGTCTTGCAGTTTTCACACATGGAAATGAGACTCAAGAGATCTGGGTTTGACTACCAATAGTCTCACTGGTCTCCTGCACAAGCTTGAGCAGAGGCTTAGGTTGTGGATATGCAAGTGGGTTATCTCAGTGCAAGACAAGCTGTCTTCATTAAAAAAACAAAAGTCCCAAAGCCTACAAATACAGGATACAGGTTATAACTGTTTTAGCTGTGTCCCAGGCATGATAAACTTGTCCCTGGATTAATCAGCAATGAGCATTTCCTCCTCTTGGACACCTCCCTTTTACATACACATTCTCTTCTTCTGTACACAGTTACAATGGGGTGGTTTGTTGGGTTTTATACCCTATACTTAATTTCTCATTTCAAGTGACCCTCATTCACAGTCCATCACTCTGTCATATCTTGAGCTGGGAAAAACATTTTCAGATGAGCAGCTAGAGACTGGACCAATTGAGAAGTTCAGGGTGTTTTGGGTGAATCATTTCCATCAAAAAGCAAATACTGAAGAAAACATGGCAAGAGCCCTGCTGTGCTGAATTAAAGCTTTGCAGAAGCCCCATTTTTTAATTTTGGAAATAGAATTTGCACATCTCTTGCTAATTTATCTTTACAACAATCCCTGAAAACAAAACATTATTATTTTTTAATAGCAGTAGTTACTCTGTAGTGAAGGAATTACAGACAGAAAAACAGACATCTTTTCTTTGTGGGCCAGCCTACACTAATAGATTGTTTTCTTTCTTTTTTTTTTTTTTTTTTTTTTTTTTTTGTTCAGTGGTTTAAATACTTAAAAAAAATCATTTGTTTTCACAAGCACTTTGTTTTATGAAATGAGAGCTGTAATACCTCTTGTCTGTGGGCCTAAAGACTCCAAAAGCTTTGTAGACAAAAGCTTCTCTTGGCAGCTTTTTGGATTTTAGCTGTTCCCAATCCTCCTGTTCCTCCCCTAAGCTCCCACTGTCTTGTCACCTCATTCCCACCCTTGGGCCTTCATTTATGCTCCCACACATCTCCCTTTTAAGGGGCTATCCAGATCTAAGTTGCACTGAATTTAAAATAACTTCTCCTTCCCTTAACCACTTTTTTTAAGGCTTATTTTTAATTTGGATCAAATCCTTGAGCAGCGAATCAGAGAACTGCGTGATTCATGGGGTGGTTACCTCAGTGCTTCTGAACTGGCTTTTACGTAATGGCATTTCAGCGGTGGTGCTGGAAGAGGGGAGTTGCAGTTTTCACTGAATTAAAAGCTATTTAATGATGGCCTGCAGTCAGAGCTGTGATTGCAGCTCGCTTCAGACTCCTCTGACTTTAATCTACTGCAAACTGTGTTGGTTTGTCAACGCAGGGGAGGGCTTAGTATGGACTATCAGATGAAGTATTTATCAAGTATTGATTTAGCTCCTGCTAGGTTATCCAGCTTTCCCTGACCCTTCTGCTGCTTCAGGTTCATTGTTATTCATGTCTGAATAACTGTTAGTTAAAATTAGGGTAGAAAATTTGGGCTAGTAATTGGATCTGATAACTAAATAAGTAGGAGCAAGAAACAAAACAAGACAAAAAAAAAAAAAAAAGTGCTAATTGTGAATAATTACAAGCCTTAAATTAACAACTCTATTACCTCTCCTCCAAAACACTCATGCTTCCCTTCAGTGTCACTTTCAGAAACTGAAAGGTAGGAGTTGCAGGTTGCAGGGCACAGAATTGGTAACGCTGGCAAAATACAGGGTTCTGAAAGTCCACCATCTAAGACAGGTATGTGCTCTGTCAAGTTTTCAGAGGTCAGGAAGAGATCAGGGACAGAGCACTGGGGAAAATCTCTCATTCCCAGCTGCACCACAGTATGGCAAGTAGGAGGAGCTTGAGTTCTCATGAGAGATGGAAAATCAACCCAAACTTCACCCTCCCTCACTGCAGCCTTCAGTTGCCATCTCGGGATCCTACCTGTCTTTCATTATGGGGAAATGATTTGGAAATGAACCTTGCATTAGCCATCTTTACATGTCTGCTGTATGAGGAGTGGCCTCCTGACAAATCACTTTGCATACCATGTAATATATGTTAACTGATAGATTGTGGAGAAGGCTGGGCTGTGTGTGGGGTGAGTCATTACCCAGAAAAGATCCAGGGTTATTTTCACATAGACTTTCTACATGGATGTGGTTTTACTGCCCATGAGCAGCCCTGCTGCAATAGCCCTTACCAGCATGGCTGGGAAGCTGCCGTGCTGGTACAGCCTGGGCAAAGGAGTGGGTATCTGTGTCCTTTCATTGAAACACAGTTATGGGAATCTCATTCTAGGCATTCATACTGCTTTGCAGCTCTTTTGTAATTAACAAAACAGATTCTGTTTCCCTCTGGAAATACAGGATGGAAATGGATGATACCAGCAGGTTTTACATTGCTCATCTGAACCTCCATCATGGAGGAATGCAGCCTGCTGTATTTATTGAGTGCTGGTAAATGCTCTGTGTGATAAATGAGGTTGGATCTCATACTTTTAAAGGTGGAAAAGGCCTTTTGTGTGAAATGGTCACAATGCATCCTGCAAGACTATGAAATTCTTATGGCTCCATGTGTCTTTTAGGGACAGGGCTCTGACTAACAAGTTAGAAAGTGACCCTTGTCCAAAACCTTTTGTAGCATTCAGGACTGGGATGTTGCCTTCTCTCCACAGAGAAGTTATAGAGCTTTTCTGTGACCTTACAAGTGAGATTTGAATCTTGAGTGGTGCTTGGTAATGGCAACATTAAAATATTCTTTCCTAAAAGAGAAAAATATTTAGGTAGCTTGAAATTTGTGAACTGTCACCAGAGCTTCTATAGCTAGGTGGGTTTAATGGGATATGCTTTGTTTTCTTTTTCCACCCAGAAGCAGCAATGGTGTCCTCTTTGCCCATAGCAGAGTCTATAAGCCTATATGTGACACTTCCGATAAGAGTTCTCATGCAGTGACAGATCTGATCTATACTCTTGTGGGATTATTAAAAAAAAAAAAAAAAAAAAAGAAAAAGAAAAAGAAAGGTTTAACTATAGTTCAGTGAGACGGTACTCCTCCATCCTTTTCCAATTTTTTACAGTACAAGCTATTGGCAAAGAGGCAAGGAAGTGATCGATAACTAGATCGTTCAGCATCCCGGGGAGGGATCTAAAATGCAGAGTACTGTTAGCCTCTGGGACTTGTGTGTATAGTCCAGAAATACTGCAGGTGGAGGGGACATAGATAAAAATCATTATGATAGATGTTCCTGAAGCAGCTTTTCCCCGTATCTCCTTTCTAAGTGAAAAAAATGTCATTCTGAAAGACTGCAACTTCTCTTCAGAGATCAGTGCTCACAAAGTGTCAATTTACAATATAGCCATTTTTTTTGCATCTTCCACCAGATCACCTTTTTGTGTGTCCTCATCTGGAGATGCAATTGGATCAGCTCTTAATTTTGCAAGCCCCTGTTTATTTGATTAAAATGCCTCCATGTGCAGAGAAACATTTCACTCTTTCTTTCCCTCTATTAACACACACAGTGACTATCTCATGGTTGCATCCAGCTACAAGTAGGGATACAAGAGTTGTACTACTAAGAAACATCACTATGTCCAGAAAAACAGGTCATCTTCTTCAATGTCTTCTCAGAACAGCTTGATATGTCTGCAATCACTCTTTTCTCCTGGGAACATTTTGCCTTCTCGCTCTGGGGCGGAATATTGTGCATGTAACACATTTACCAGCGGCTTGTTGTACTAACTCTGTATATGCTTGGGTATTGTACAATGTCCTAGGCAGAATATCAAAAGATGAAACAGAGCTGGGAATAAACCTTCCCAAATGCTCTTCTCTTGTTCCCACAGTTTCTGTCCTCCAAGAACACACTGGTCAGGTGAACCACGTCCTTACAGTGACAGCAGTCCCTGCTAGCGTACCGATAAACAGCACACGCTGAGCAGAAGGTCTCTTTGCTCTATGAGGCGGTTGATAAATGGGGAGATGGGGTTGAAATGATCTTGCAGTCATCCAGCCCCCGTTCTCCTCCTCCTCATCCTATTCTTCATGTCGGTTGCAAAGTATGCTGAAGCAGTCTGCTCCTTGTCACATTTTAGGAGGAAAATGACATTGATATGGGACTAAATGCAAAAAGAGACTTTCCCCTAGTGAAAACTGGCTAATTGATGTCAAATCAAATAACTTTAAAGAGCTGTGATGGCTACAAATCAGATCATAGAGGGCAATACCGGTTCATTCTGTTTCACACGGGGACTGTGCTTTGCAGTTTAAGCGACAGCACTTTGGCATTCAGGGCTTCTTTATAACCCAAACAAATCAAATCTCAAATCTTTTTGATTTTGATGCCTGACAATAGGGGATGATTAAAACTACTGCAGTGGAGCCTGGGAATGGATTATTATTATAAATAGCTGCAGTCTTGCCATTCCCTGTTCTCTTCTGTGGGTCTGGAGGCTTGAGGCAAGAAAAGCTGGGGAGAATAAAATAGATGCTAACAAGAGAGGTCAAGTGAGAGCAGAGAAAAAAGTTATTTCCAATAGACTGGTTTTTGGGATACAATCTTTCTATATTTCTTTATCTTCATGCTTTAAATTCCAGCCTAAAAGGTAACAAAACATAAAAGGTATTTTAAAAGCTAAAAGCTAGTTTTCCAGTGATGATTCTCTGAATCAGAACTGAATTATCCATTGGTCTGGATTAAACAAGCACAGTTTTAGGGTATGTCCTCTCAGTGCTGCACAGACAGATGCAAGCTATCTCTCCATGGGAGCCTTCGGATGTGTGAGTTAATCCAGACTGCTCTGGACATTATAAGTATGGCAAATAAAGAACAACAGAGAGTCTAAAAGCCAAGCAAAGAAGAATTGTGATCAGTGGTGGCTGACAGAAGAAGCAAGAAGTCTGTTTTTTAGTCAGGTGCCTCATCAATTTACTGGTCAGCTTTTTTCAACAGGTTCATTTCGACCAAGGGTTTTAGAGGGCTTCTGATCCTTCCTGAAACATGTCCTGAACAGGTAGGACACAGGTGCTTTCACCCAAGAAGCCTCATGGCACTTCACAGCCCCTTGCAAAGTACATCCCCCGAGAGGCACTGCCCAACATATTCCTATCACAACTCTGCCAATTATTGGTTATTTCTGCCAATTACCTTGAGGATATATTTGCAGAAGAAAAAATGGGATGGTTTGACAGCTGAATATGGATATGATTTACCCTACCTGAAGTTATGTTGCAGACAAGTTCCCTTCGAGTAGCAATATCCCACGTCCCCGTGTTTTTGCTGCACAGTGTAGGGCAATGCTCAAACTGCATGCTGAAGCTGCTCTGCCCTCAGTAAGTGGATATTTGTACTCAAGTAATCCTGAGGCTCAAATAAATACCATTATGAAAGTCTGCAGTTTTCACTAGATACAGAAACAGGCTTGCTAGAAATAACTTTCTGGAAAAAAAAAAAAAAAGCCTGAATTTGGTCTGTGCTTTTCTTGGGACCACAACCAGCAAGGGCTAGAAATCTTACCCCAAAGCCTGTTTCTGTCCTGGACTGGAGGGGTTGCAACACCAGTAGACACATTGAATGCAAAATATTTGGCAGACATCGCTGTTTTCATCTTCTCTGAAGCCCTGGAAGAGACTATTAATCTCTTTTTGCAGATCGTTTGTACTAATAGTATGATAAAAACAGGAATGTCTGTACCAGTTCAGATCAAAGGCTGTCAGTTTTGTCTCCAGCAGTAGCCATCAGCGGGCGCCTAAGGAAGAATGAGACAAGTGATTTTTCATTTTCACTCATATACTCTCACTCCTTCAGACAATTTCATATCAGTAGATTTCCTGAACCTGATTTGATTTGCCTACCATGAATGAAAAAACAGAAGGGATAATGAAGAGGAATATTTTTGAGGGGAGGAAGGAAAATCCACTAGAAGAAAATCTTTGACTTTTTTTTTTTTTTTTTTTTCAACACAATGGACCAGATCTTCAACTAGATTAAATTAGGACAATGGAGATGAAGCTAATTAGTTGACAGTCTTCCAAGCAAAATGATGATTCTTCTTTCCAAAATAATTTTGTTGAAGCATGTTTTTAAATTTTCATAAAAACTTTGTAATCTCAGATTTCATTTTATAATAAAAGCATAGATGAAATTCAGTAATGAAAATTTTGAAAAATGTTGTATTTTTTAAATAAAAACCATTGCTTATCAATTTTCTATTACTCTGTTAGGAAAGAAAGTCCAAGCTGAATCAAAACTCTGACCTTTTGGATGGCATCACCCAGATCTGCTCTGTGGCTGTCTCATTTTATGCCAATTCAGTAAGTACCTGCTGCTGTGCATTTTCAGGAGAAGCAAGACAAGTTTTAAAGCTGGATTTATTTTTTTTTCATTTCAGGTTTTTATTATTATTAATTATTATTATTATTATTATTAAAGAATAAAATAGAAGAAAAGTTAAGCCTTGTGCTCAGCTGGGTTTAATATGAATTAACATCATTCCCTGCAGCAGAAACTTCACATATTCTGTGACAGCCAGGCTGCAAATCATTTTTTTTTCTCTCTGTAGGATGATAATTAGTAATAAAGACTGAATGATTCTCAGTCTGATTGCTGACACACATTTACAATTTATCTCATAGCAAGCTCTGGATAGAGGACATTTTCAGAACAGATTGGGAGTTAACGCAAAAGATATTCATGTTCAAAGACATCCCTTAAAATTTAGTTAGCAGACAATGTCCTAAAACAAAGATTAGCTTTTCAAGTTGGTTTTAGTGTTGGTCAGACAAAAAATTCAACTGTTATATAGGAATATGGAGGAGGGGAGGGGTAGAGAAGGCGTGTACATTTTGACTTAGAAAGTGAAGGAAAATTGAACCAGATGGTGAAAACTAATTGTGAGAAAATAAGGTAGAAGAAGGAAGAGTTTCCCCACTGCTTTTTCATCATTTATTTGTGGTACTGAGTAAAATACCAGCTTGGTTTCTTTATTAGGCACTCAAACAAGAACACAAGCAAAGTTCAGCATTGATGTTGGACACTGTGAAGTTAAGATAGGGCTGACACTTTTATCTTGCAAATGCAAACATTGATCAAATGAATAAAACTGGACAAAAAAAGAACACCTTTTCTGTTCTTAGATTACAGTACGAAATTGATCTGGCATGTGAGTGAGAAATCTTAGGCTGCAGACTGCATGAGTGACCAAAAGTAAATGGACAGAAAGGCCTTGGAATGTTCGTTAATAGCATCAACTAAATAGAATGGCTCATATGGAGCTCATTTATTTTTATTTTTATTTATTTATTTTTTTTAGAAGTCTGTAGAATTGTTTACACGCCTAGTGAGCCTAAATATGAGGGACTCATCAGAGGTGATTTAGCTGGCAGCAGTCTAAAACTACCTCAACTTTATCCTACCTTGGAGGTCCTTCATTATAAACAAGTGTCCCCACTACCTTTTATTTCCAGTCTTATTAAGTCTTCTTGACCCATTTAGTCCTTGTTCTCTGCATGGAGATTGTCCCCAGAGGATCACTTAGTACCTGTGGGTGATGATAATATTTCTAATACTGAAATATCTTGGTAAAAATCCCCAAAACATCCTATTTATTGTAATAAAAATCTGTCAATGCAAAGCCAAAACAAGAGTTTCCATGCTGCTGTGTCTTGGATGTAAAATGGATGCCTCTGAAATTCTGTATCATTGAGCTTGCAAGCCTGCATGAAGATGCAGTATGAAGGGGCAGTGATTTAGAGATGATTTTAAACATTTACTCTATTTTATTGCAGCGAAGACTTCCCCTTCTCTGAAATTTAAAATTTAAAATGGGCATTCTCTGAGCATGAGAGTAGTGCTTTTTGCTTTCTGAGATGGAACAAAGTATTTCCTTGATGAAAAAAATATGATTTTGATTTTAAGCAATAGGAACATTTTCCCATCACGTATTTTTCATGCTGTGAAAACTAACCATCCACCAAACATTTCAAATGTGAATTCTGAAACAGCTCTGCTGAAATATATTTTCCTCCTCATTTTATATTAAAGTGTAGTTCTGAATGTCGTCACAATACTGTCCCAGCTTTCCTTCCCCCTGGATTTCAGGGTATCAGCCACACATCACCTATGCATAAAGGAAGTTTACCATTCCACTTGTAGAACCTAAAAAGCAGTAAAATAAAGCTAATGGGCTTCAAATGAATGCATAATGCTACAATTCCATTTTTAACCCCCAAAATGACGTGTGTGTATGTGTGATACACACATACACAGATAGCCCTAACAAACTTTATCCAAGAGTATGGTTCATAGAAATGTACATGGAGTGGTACAATGGGATAGATTCCTTCACCTCGTGAAAAACTTAATAGGCTCCCTTGAGCTTCAGTTTATAACACTGATTTACACCTTCTAAGAATCTGGCCTTGGAGGTTAGTAGGGCTAATTCCCCTTTAAAAGAGAAAAAAAAATCGTTTGCCTTAATCCGTTTAACATTTAAATTTTCCATTAACCTAAATTAAATACTTTCTTGCAGATTTTTAATTTAGCATACTGACCCCCAAATGGAAAGGCCACTTACAATTACAAACCCCATAGTGCAGCCACCACACTCTCCAACTCGCAGTTATCATCCCAAACATGTTTCTCATCTTGGCACAGAAGAAAATGATTTTCTGCATCTGTGTGCCAGCAGATTTTCACCTATATGCTTTTCTGCTAATGTTCATTAATTCATGTGTCTTTGGCAGACTAATAAAGGGATATATGAACGTTGTTTTCTTTCCTGAGTGATTCTGGGTTCTACATAAAGAGAGAAAAAAAAACATTCTGAAAGTATGTACCCCATTAGAGAGGACCAGGATAACTTCTCTGCATCACTTGGCAGCTCATGTCTGCTCTGTGCTTTGTAGGGTAAGGCTGGAGTTAAGGCTGCCACCAAAGAGGCAGGTTTAGCTTCCCTTGAAGGTTTAACAGAAATCTCTCTCAGGCAGCTCTGAGCAATCATGAAAAGTAAAACATTGCAGTGAAAACATCATGGTGAAAAGACCTTTTGAAGAGAAGTAGGAACAAATGCTTTCAAAATGGCCATGCCATGTACCTGTCATGTGGAACATGTGAGGAAGCTTTGGGCAGGAACATGAGCTGGAGAAACAGTCCCAAAGCTTTTGAGATGCAAGGACATTTAACTGCAACCCTGTTGATAAGCCTTTACTGATGATGGTACCCTGCATTGTGCCAGAGAGAAAGCATAGCCTAATTTGTTTCAAAGACAGCCCAATGATGTATTAATAAGGATAGCTTAATTAACTGGAAGGTGTGTGCAGAGATAAGTTTTTAGGTACTCAAAATACCTGTTTGGTCTGTCTGCTCAGCTTGCTATATGGCACATGCATTTGGCACACATTAGTCCACTGGGCTCAACAGAGTTCTGTGTCACCTGAGTGATGGAAAGGGTCATGACTGCTCTTACCCCTCAGCTGGTGTGAAATAAATTGTAATTATGTGGTTGTGTTTGTCACATAGTGCCAAAGGGTTTGGTGAGGCTGTCTCAGGTGAAGTGCCCACCAAACTGCCCCTCCTCTCCAGGTCTGCCCTGCTCATCCGGGCCCTGATGTGGAGTTATATTGTGGGGGGTTCTGCTCGATGTTAAGAACAAACAAAAATATTAAGCACCTGTTTCTGGCTAAAGACTAAATCTTACTTTAGGAATCTAAACTAAAAATTGAAATTAGATCCATGCTAATTGAGGAGGAACCAAAACTCCATTTTTAGCCTTCAAGTTGCTTGTGCAGAGGTGCCAAGATAGATCTCATTATTGCCAGGGCTGAAAACATGTTGTTGGTCCTACGCCTAAGCCTGAACATCTCCCCAGCGTCAAATTTTCTTCTGCCTATGGGCCCCATTGGCCCAAACAAAGCTTATCTGCCAAAGCCAGATGTGGTTACTGCTGTCTAATAAAAGACATTGTGGTACCTGTGGCTGTGGGAAGCCTGCTGGCTCCTTACCTCTCTGGTTCTCCCCACAGTGAAGGACATGTTAAATTCCTGCATCTCTGCTAACTCCCTGGTGAGCACCCTGCCCATCTCAATGGCCCACATTAGGCCATTTGCACCAGCTTCTACACAGTGGAGAAAAAAAACAGTAAGGCAGAGAGAAGCTGTCCCAGAAGAGGGTTTCACTCTGCAATGGTTAGGGGTCTAATGTCCCAAAGATTGTATCTCACGGGGCACCCCCTCAGACAAGCAGCCTTTCTCCTTCCTCGCAAGTGGCTATACTGCAGCATGGAGCTGGGCTCACCATCTCTGACTTGACAAGCTGAGGGTCTGTTCGGCAAGCTTCTCATTCTGTTTTCCAGGAAGTTGTGAGCCTCAGTGCCCAGCAGCACTGCAGAAGCCCAGGTTATCTGGGTAGTCATTAACCTTTCTGAGCAGCTCGGATGTCCATGAGGAGGAATTATGTTGAACCTCATTGCACCAGCCAGAAGGGCAGCTCATCAGAACAGAAGTATTGTCCCTCACCACACACATCCATACTTCTTTCCAATGCCTACCCCATGGATTTGGTGCATGAATATCAATATCAGCTCTTATCCAGGCCAGATAAGTGATTCAGGGCAGGCTTTAATCCACTGAGAAAAAACATGTCTATTATTTCTTAGTTTCAGCTCTCCTTTTGAAATAAAAAGAAATTCAATCCACTAAAATCCCAGTGGATCCACCAGCCTTCCAGTCATCTGTCTTAAGAGGGAATGAAATGAATTTAATCTCCACAGATCGTGCCGCACACTGCATTGCCAGCTGTCTTCTCGCAGGGGCTACCATTGCTCAAAGGTCATAGTATAAATCCCTTGATTAAAAAACAACAACAAACACATTTTAAATGGGTAAAACCATAAGACACTGCCATAAAGCAGATTATGTGAAGTAGATACTGTTAAAACAGTTTAAATGTCTCTTTCAGGCATCAGTTTAGTTATCTCAAAGCATATTAGAGAGAGTAATAAAATTTAATGGCTAGCAGTAAAGTGTTTATGTGTGGCCCTGAACACAGCATTGGCCAACAGCAGAACATGGTAACTTCACCACATGGGTCCATCATGCCCAACAAACTGAGTTTGGGTCCCCACTGGCTTCAGGATTCAAGAGCTCATCAGAGAGCCCTCAGACCGTCACATAGCTGTCATGGCACAAGCTGGGACCTGTGTGTGCTGAGGACCTGATTCACCTGGGAAGTCTGTGTGCTCTGTACATACATGTGTGTTGGGAGACAGCCCCTCAGAGGTTAGTCTTGAGTTTTAATGTAAGACAGACCATTTTCCAGCCTGGTATTCAGGCTGGAGTTCTTCCACACTGACTAATGCAGACAGTTAAGTCCTGATCCTAGTTTTACAAGGTAATCGAGAGGTCCCTCGACCCTTCCTCAGGTTATGTGTTGGTGCATCCCAGGACAAGCTGGGTTTGTGCCATGTCAGAGATGTTGCTGAAAGTTCTGTGATTTTGCCTGCAGCCTTCTGATGGACCAGCCCTGAGAGTATAAACATGCCAGTGCACATGGGCCTACACAAAAGGCAAGGCTGTTACCCTCACTGCCAAAAAAGAAAAAAGAAAAGGAATAAAAATGGTGTGGGTCATTTTTGGTGTGGTTATTTTCAAGGACAAGAGAATAAGAAGCAGTAACATCGATGTCACTAGCCAGGAATCCAGGTTGGGATTCAGGAATCTGGTCTCCTTTCTCTGCCCCGCCAGCGACTGTGACGTGCCACACTGCAAAAGTCACTTTGCAAATCCTGTTCCCACCCCCCTGTCTGTGTTTATTTAGACTGCTGAATTTTGGCTTTCTCATGAATTTGTGTAACACCTAAACATCATGATCTAGAATGGAGTGCCTAAGCATTTCCATCGTAAGAAGCAACCTCAGGCTGTCTGTGCGAGAAAGCATCTGGAGTATGATTGTAAGAAAGGCGTTGCATAAAGATACAGGAGATAAATTGCAATGCGAGTTCTTTCTCACAGTCATTTTCTTTTAATAAATGCATCCTGTTTCCAAAGTAAGCAGAGATGCTTCTGGCTTTTCTACACTCTGCTTGGTCTCTTAAGCATGCAAATCTCCTGGAGCTTTGCTTCAGACACCAGGACAGCTGGTTATGCCTGGCTGTATGGCTGCCTGATGCTGCTGTGTAGGTGTTTGGCCTTTTCAAAGCCCAAGGGCTTATTTAACCTCAAGGGCTGCATTCCCTGTTAGGGACAAAGACAGCTCAGCAAATGCTGTGGCACAGTCAAGTGCCTTATTCCAAAGTCTGGCTCCTCTCTGCTCTGCTGGGAGAAGAGAGGAGAGGAGAGGAGAGGAGAGGAGAGGAGAGGAGAGAGGAGAGGAGAGGAGAGGAGAGGAGAGGAGAGGAGAGGAGAGGAGAGGAGAGGAGAGGAGAGGAGAGGAGAGGAGAGGAGAGGAGAGGAGAGGAGCTGGAACACTGCCATAAGTAGCAGGTACTGATGCATATTCAGGATGTCTAGAGCCAGCAGAGATGTATGCATGAGCTCAGCTTTTCCTTTTCCTCAGAGCATACATTATAATATTCCTTAAATAAATAGAAAACTGGTTTCAGTCAGTTCTATTTGTTTTCAGCTGGCAGGTGTGGCTAAGCAAGGAGGTGAGTAGGAAGGGGTTTGCATTCTAATTTGCAAACTAACTTTTTTATGCTTTAACTTCCCTCATCCTTGCTTGTCTCTCAGGACTATACTAGCCTCTCCAGCAGAATAAAACAGGGAGGATGGGGTTGTGGGTTGTGTTACATATACATCCCCTGCCCCTCCCCCTCTCCCTCCTTTTTTTTTTTTTTTTTTTTTTTTTTTCCTGGGGAAGCCCTCCAACAGGGTCTAGTGAAGAACTTTAATGAGATTTGCTGTAGGTGCTTTCACATTGGGCTAGACTGGTGTGTTTGCTCTATTGAAATGTTCCGTCATTTTCCAAATACCAACAACGATGCCTGCAGCATGTTACCACCAAGTATCAGGAATAATTCTGAGATTGTACCTTAACCTCAGAGCTCCCAGGTGCTGGGGCTACTCAATGTATCCCTTCAAGGTGAATAAGCCAGCCCTTGGCCATGCTTCAGGACACCCTGAACATGAAACTGAAGTTCTGCCACCATAGCTTATCAATATGGTGCCTCAGACTGTGCATCCCCAGTTTACCTTCAGTTATATCTCAACCTGATTATACCTAAACTAATTTGACATATGCAGAGTTTTTCTCATGTACCCAGCAATGCAAGTTGCTGACTATTACACGGCTGTTAGGTTTGGCTACTTATGAGGCTGATCAACCAAGCCAACAAGTAATGAATTCTCTTTACAGCTTGTTGTCCTCATTTGGATAGGCATTTGACTAAGCAAGAGGCTTTTTTTTTGGTTCATGCTCATAGTGCAGAGCTCAGCTGTTACTCCTCATACGGTACAGGAGAACATCTCACCTTTTTCCCATCAGTTACGCACTGCTTCCCTCTCTATCATGCCATACCTAGCAATTGCAACAAGAGTTATTTCATTCTTTTTATTTTTTTTTTCCTCCTTCTTTTAGAGCAAAAACTTAAGTGCTTTTTGGCTCAGACAGATGAACAGTCTCCTGAAGTCACTAAATCCCATGGGAATGCAATGGAAGCAATGGGAATACAAGGCTTTGAGCCTACCCATTTTGACAGTGACCTACCTGAGGTGAATGTACATCTTTCTGCTGAATTATGAAGTAGCTGAGCTGTAGACAGCTTCCAGTATTAGCAGCGCTATTCCAAGTTTTAAGTCTTTTGTTTGTTTGTTTTAGATAATTATGTCCTAAAAAAAAGACACCTGGAATGGGTTTTCTATTAACTGGCTGTGTAGAAAGTATAGGCTCCTAAGTGTAAGAAAGTATAGGTTTCTTAAGTTTTAGCTAAATCAGACATTGATACCTCCCCATGTATTCTAATCAGCTAGATCATCAGCTGGTATAGATGAGCTAAAACTTGCAAATGTCTATAAATATTAACAGATTTGGTCATGTTCAACCCCCACCCCCCAGCTCATCTTTTGTCTTCTTCTTGATAGACACTAAAACATTTTTTTTTTTTTACCAAGTATAGAGGGGTAAATGTGTTAGGACTTGGAAATTGTTACAAAACAAAGAAGATGTCATTTTTGCATGCAACAATTTTGCCTCTGAGCATTTGGAAAGGGGGGGGGGGGGGGAGGGAGGAGGGGGCTAAGGAAAAATAGGGAAGTGGAATAAAAAAAAGAAGAAAAAAATGAAATCAAAATTAATCCTTGTTGCATAATGTACCTTGTGGGGATTTTTAAGAGCAGTGGAATTACATGTTACTTATTGGCAATCACATGTCTAACAAGGTGTTTGGTATCTGCTGACATAAGCTAGCTGACAAAGCAGAGGTATTTCTCTTATCAACATTTAAACATGGCATAAAATCCCTGCTAAAAGGATTATTACCATACTAGAGCTGACATTGTGCAGGCCCAGCTGTAAGACTAGTGCTATGTGAATAACAGAAGTGTGTGTGTCTGTGTTTGGTTTTCTTCCTCTTTCTTTTTGTTTTAAAGTTTTTAAAGTTTGATCCGGGACACTTCAACAAGGTGTGTGCAGAAGAAAAGTCCACTGTTGACTGGCAGATAGAAAAGCTGGGACATGTCTAACAAAGATAGCTGATGAGAAGTACTGGCTATTACTGTCTAGACCAACAATACCAAAACTAGTACAAAACTTGCACACATCCTGAAAAACAATAAGATGAATTAGGAGGTAATTTTTAAAACATAAATGTTCCTTTCTGCTTGAACCAGTCTCTGAAGCATTCAAATTCAAATTTCAAAAGTAAAAATAAAAATAAAAATGAAGAGCCTCCAAATCTTACATTTTAAATAAAATGAATTATGATTTTCTAGCATAATAGGACTCCAGGAACAGGAGATTTAAAGAAATAAAAATGCTGTACAGTTCCTAGTAGCATAAAAATTACCCCGTTTATCCCCCCAAGAGTAACAACAATGGGAGGAGAAAGAAAGTATTGATTGTAGAGACAAGTACATTAACCTACATATTATTAAGGCAATAGAGGCAATTTTATTGCAACTGTAACAAAGGGTATAATCACATGAGTTTTTGCAAGCCAATTTGAATTAGCTAACACCAGCTAGTATTAGTTATTTTTCTAGCTGAAATTAACTAAAAGAGGAATGGGGAAAAGTGTTAGTTAGGTTGGCATATAGTTTATTTTTGACTTATGACTATGGCCCTGGATCATCTGCTTTCCTCAGAAAGGGGAAGTGTTGGGGAAAAGGAAAGGGGATGTGTTAGGACTGAGGAATAGATATAGATCTCATCACAACTCTTAACATCCACCTCTGCTACTCTCTGATGTGGGAGGCTGTCTCCCTCTGATCTCACTGGAAATATCTGGGGCTTCCTTTGAACTAACAGGAACAAAGGGTGGGATAACGTGCTTTAACCAGTTTGCAGCTATGGAAGAGGGTGGTCTTCCTTCCTCCTCTTCCCATTTCTTCCCTTTTCCCTGTGCCAGTTCATGTCACCCCTGCTGAAATGATTCAGCTCCCAAAGCAGGCAGAAAGCTCCTGACTTTCTCCTGGTGTGGCTTTTCTAATCGCTTATTGAGCAGAATTAGCTCAGCAAAGGTCAGATGAGCACCATAGCCTGTGCAGATAAGCAGGGAGATCATAGAGCACTGTTTTTTTGGTGTCACCAAGATTATTTCTGTTTGTCTCACCTTACTGCACCCTAAAGAACAAGAAATAAGGTTCCAAGGACAAATGTGGGAGGACTGAGGGAATAGGTTGTGGGTGGATGCAGTTGGAGTTGTGTCTGAAGGTGACAGACTTCAGTGAGAAGAGCTGTCACACCTTAAACATTTGTCTAGAGGTTTCATGCTCAGTGTTAGCTCTTGAGAGGGCTGTGATCATTCTTGTGTATTGCCACATGGCATAAATATCATATGGCTGCATCATAAAATTATGAAATTATAACCATTATAAGATTACACTAGAAATGAAACCTGATTAGATATCAAGATGGCTTAAAATTAAGAAGAAATGTTCAATCAATGAATATTGCTATGAAAAGAAAAGAACTATGGGGATGAACACCTCTCCCCCTCCCCTTTTTTTTCTTTACTTTCAGAAGAAGTTTGATTCCTGCAATCTGATTTCTTTGATATCTTTACTGAATCAGGTGACGTGACGAGAAGCTGGGAAGGTGGATGTCCACTATGAGTTTGAATGACTATCTAACCCTCCTACAGAGGGCTCTGTCCATAGCAGAGTAACGACTTCTGAATCAGTTCCTGAACAACAGGTTCTTGCTAGAGTTCATGATTCCAGTGCTGCTATCCTTATTTACACAGCAGCTTCCAATTCTGTTCGCGATTGATCTACCCTCTCTGTTGTCACCAGCACACTTATTCATGCCATTTTGTAAGTAAGAATACAGTCAGGCTTCTTGAGAGAAAAATCTCTATTTTCTGGAGCCACATATTCCCCAACTACTTATTATTTCCAATATTTTCAGTTTCTCCTGGCATGAAGGTACATTTCTCACTCTAAATTAACAGGAAGCTGATTGGATGAAGTCATTCTGCCTCTTGTATTATATTTGTTTCCTCTAGAACACACTCACTGCACTCATTACTGTAATGATTTAATGGCTCTTAAATCTCTTCAGTCCTTATCAGTGAGCTTTCAGTTTTTCTGATGAAGTGTTTAACTCAATTGTACTGGAGGAAGGAGTGGAAGACTCCCTTTGGAGTCTCTTCCCTATGGAGAAAGGACACCCTGCTTTAAACCTTTCTTCAGTAAAATAGCTTTTAAGCAGGGAACAATGATCTGGGCTTTTCTACCTTCTCAGGTTACATAGCCAATTGTTAAATCTTTTTCTGTACTTGGAAAAAAAATAATATAAAAAACCTTTTAAATTGTATTTTATGTTTAAAATCTTATTTCTACTTTATACTTAAAATCATACTTCTGCAGGGAAAAATATTTAAGCAAAGTGAACAGTCTTCAAGGAACTAATGAAAACTGAATGTATGACTGGGGAACATGTGGGATGGCAGAGACTTAATCTCATTTCAAAGAGAGAAGTTAATATGAGAGCACTCTCTCTTTGTACCTTTCTCTTGGCATCTCTCACATTTATGGTTTGCTTCCTTGCCTGGTAAAATCTTTATGTTTTGAGAAATTAGAAATATTTTTGGGGTAATAAACATTTTCTTGCCCCTATGTACATTTTTGGCTATTTGCTCATACCTCACAAGATATGACCTCTCCCTCATGCCCTTTCTCCGTGACTGCACGTAGGCTTTAGGCTGTGTTGAGCATGATACAAAGGGAAATGCAGAGCATCCTTGGAGGAACATGGCTTTTGTGGGACCACAGTTTAAAGCTCTGTTCACAATTTACTACATAACGCTGATAAAAGTGATGTCTTCTGCCAGCTCTTCTAGAAATCTCCAACAATTTTTCAAGATCTTGGATCTCTGGTATATTCAAGGGACAGCCTAACAATGCCTTCTATCTCATTCAGGTACTGCAACATCTTACACGGGAGATTGTCTCCTGCTGAAGTATCTCATTTTCTAATGACCACAAGTTTTAGAGGGACTGAAGCAGGTATTGCAGTGCTAAGAATTAGATTCAGAGAGACAGCTGGATGTATTAAGTAAAGCTGAGATCAAGAGATATAACAGGAATTCAGCAGTGGGCAAAGAAAACATGTTTTACCCGAGATTTATACCTTTCTGCAGCTCCTGTATTGCTGGTTTTACTAAGAAAACAAAGTACTGGATAAGATATACCAGCCATGTGATCACACCTGGCAATTCTAAGGATGCTGAAGAGGCTGCTGCATCCAGAAAGTTATAGACTTTCCCTTAGCAGCTCTAAGGATGGGAGAATGTTGTAAAATAACTTTAAAAACCTGCAGTTCCAACACAATCTGCAGGTCTCACAGCTGTTGGTGAAAGTAGATTGGAGCTGGAGCAGGAGCTCTCCCCTCCAAGGGGATACTGGAGATGTGTGAAGACTTCTGTGTCCTGAACTTAAGTCAGATCTCCTAGTAGAGAGAAACTCACTTGTTTAGTATGCAAGTCACTTAAATTATTGATAACACCTGTTTTAGGATGTGTCACTTAGGTTAGATAACCAATGACTCACACAAAAACATCTTCCTGACTTCAGAGGCATACTGGGAATGCATATACTATTGCAGAGTCAGGTGGTTACCCCGATGATAGGAGATCCAGACCTCACAACCCCCATGTTCACAACAGAAATAAATCCTCCTTGCTAATAGTGTACACCCATAGAAAATCCCAAAGCAGCTCAGGAATGCCAAGGAATACCTACTAAAAGCCAGCAACAACTATGCATTAACAATTATCTGTGGTTTCACTGCATTCATCAGTATAAGTGAGCTCTTTGCAGAATCTATCACAACTATAACCTGCAGCACTGACTGTCATTACATTATAGAGCTTTTAGGAGGGGAAGTAAATAGTAATTTCTCTACTTCATTCTGCCTCGTAAATTTATACTTAAACAACTTTTCTAGAAACTCCTTTTTGACTCAGAAACATGGAGAATGTTTTGTACAAGTGCCATTCAGTGTGAAAATCAGGGGAAGGAGGGCGAAATAGAGAAGCTAAGATCAGTGGCTAATTCTGGGTGAACAACTTGAGAGCAACAACATAACCACGTTCAGAAAGATAATAGTGTATCTTCGAAGTAGACTCCTGAATCTGAGCTAATCACTCAGAGCTCTCTTGCAGGGTGAAGGGAGAGAAACTGCGTACAATTTATTTCAGCATAGAATAGAAATTTAGAGGAAGTTAAATGGGTTGAGTCCTAGATGTGTGTTTATTTCTTTCCACTTACTGTGAAAGATGTGGATAGTATTTAGTGAAGGTGGAGATGTTCACACTGCACGCAACTAGTTAGGTGAGATGAATCACACTCCCGGGTTTGATTTTGTGAGACATCAGAGTTTACATAGCTCATTGATAGCAGCTATAGAGTCTATGTGCCTCTGAGAAATCAAGATAGAAAAAGTGGGTTCAGGCCAAAGATGGAGGCAGTTTGGATATTCATCTTCGTATTACGTGGTGTGAATGGTGTTCAGGGGGATCAAAGATCCCTTCCACAGCAACTCATTGCAGTCCTACAAGACAGCTGGGTCAGTCTCAATTACTTCATATCAGATTCAGTTGCTTAATTGGAGTCTGTGCTGGAGAAACTTTGTGAACTTGCAACAAAAATAGCCCAATTAAATACATTTTGCTTCTGAAAATGGACCTAGTATGTGAACTAGGCTCTCCTTTCTCAGCAAAGCTTAACAATAACTAAATGAAGCTAATATTTTCCAACTCAACAATTCTCTAATGCACAGTAGTTATATAGGGAATAAAAAAGGGTTTATTAGCTGACACAGAAATGACTGGTGCCCAAGGAACAACCTACTTCTAGCAAGAGGAGGAAATGTAAATTGTTCAACTGCAAAAAGAAAAGGTAATTGAGGAGCCAGATACATTCAAATATCTGCTCATGGGAGAGGGAACTTCTTACCAAAATTGTTCAGTGACCAAAATTGTAATGCATTGATAACTACAGATTTTATTCTATATTTGAAAAGATCTTTCTCTCTCCAATCTTTAATCAAAAACAGGAACAAATTCAAGAACGACTCACAGCCTTGGCACTGATTTATGGATGAACATTGCAGATTTCTTTTGGCTGAATTTAAACTTTTTTACCTTGGAAGGTGGAGAACTATCACATTTGCATACTTTTTTGACCTTCTCAGACGAGGGACCAAACACTAAGTAGGGTTTAAACTTGTAAATTAGATGCATGAATAAGAAAAGAAACTGAGTGAAAAGAAGTTCTAACATGCTGGGTGAAAAAATGAATGGAATAAAGCAAATGGTCTGCAATCTTTCATTGTATGAAAAGCCACAAGAGTGGACACTGGTGCAATACCTGTAGTATTAAATTAGCATATTCCTTAGTTGGAACTGAAGCCAGAAAGCATCAAATAGCATTTCTAACAATATTACTAAGCTCTCTTACCCTGAAGAAATACAGCCCTGAAGGCTGTATCTAAAATATCTAAATATCTAAAAATCTGTGAATTATACGATCAAGAGCTTCATAGACTGAAGGAGGAAAATTAAAGAGAGGTTCAATTCACCCAGTTACACTGTTCCTCTTATTGGAAGCAGAATTAGTTATCAGCTAATCAGAGCTGACTCCAGGATCTCAAACACTATATAGTGACCCATTCAAGGAATGCTTTCATGCTATGTGCTGAATAAGACTGCACTCAGGAAGGTTTTTGGTGAAAAGAAGAAAGATGGAAAATGATCATGCAACCTGCAGTAATCATAAATGAATCTATACACAAGTTTTTCTTACCTGTTTGTGCCGCCTTCATGTTCCTTATCTAAGGAAGTTACCTTTTCCAATTGTTTTTGTATCCTCAGCTGGACTAAGACCCTATCATACTAGCTCATGGAAGAGTGCTTTATTACCTCACATTATTCATCTAAATGGACAAGGCACAAAAAAATGTTCTCAGAGAAAACAAAAAGAAAGAGGTGTAAATTGTTGAAGAGTGCACAAACCTCCTCCCAAATTAATGTTTTACCTACTGAGACATATCAGTTCCTAAAAGTATGCATAAGGCCATCACAAGCAAAAAAACCCTCATTCCTGTCCAAAAGACAAGAATTGTTCTTCTTTCACCTCCTCTACCCACATTTCTCCTCTTCTGTCCCCATTTCATCTGATAGTTTAATGGCATATTTTACCTCATACTGATTCTCAGCTCTCTATTTTATTTCTCCCTGGCCTAGTAACAGCATTGCAAAGCACACATTTCACTTTCACCCTGTGGAGAAGCAATGCTGATTTGCTTTCCTTCCAGATGTGAAGCAACCCGTTTATGTTTAATATTCGCTCTTCAGTCACACAGCGACTTGCATTTAACTACATTTTTATGCATTATAAATGCACATACATTTGAAAGAATAAAATTCCCTCTACCCAATATCACTCTAAATGGAGCTGAGGTGAGCTCGCCTTTCCCTCAGGCAGCTTGACATTTGAAGATCATTTTTAACCATTTCAGTTTCAAAATCTACTTTTTTACTCCCTAGATCCTTGTGGTTGTAGGTTTCCAAATGCTTCCCAAAATAATAATTGACTAACCCTCAGACAATATGCCGATATATATAATAAAACTTCTCAGAGGAGGAGAAGAGACAAATTTACGAAAAACATGATAAAGACTTGGTGTCAGCTCCCTCAGATGCCTGACACCTGAGTCTCTGATCTGATCTGTGTGGTACAAGCTGCTTGGAAGCAGTTGGTTCCAAGTAAAGGCTGCAAAATCTGCTTTCCTACTTGGACTCAATGTGCTACGTAGCACATCAATGTGCTACGTAGACAACTGTGTCTCTCATCTCCTGGAGCACCATCATCACAGACCGTGGTTTGTCTCCAAGACCCCTGATGTCAACGAGTGTGGATGACTAAGTTGCCCAGAGTGACTGGAGGGTGGTAGCAAGCAAAAGGATATCTCACAAACCCACTGGAAGACTCAGGATTTACTCACATGGCTGTGGAACACCCATAACCCTGTAGAGCTTTGTCACCTGGTCCTTGATACAGCTCTCTTTTTTTTACGTCAAGGGAAACTCTAATTTTTACAACTAGCTTGCACTTATCCACACACATCCTCTGAGCTGTAGTAGCCTAAACTACTACACAGCCTACTCACAGCATACTTCCTAATCCTAAGCTGAACGTCAGTGTCAAGTGTCTAGGCTCCAAGGCTCTGAAATGCCAGAAGAGCAGGAGATTTTGACCTTCTGTTTTGGGCAAGACATCCACTCTGGCATGAGTCCAAGTCCTCTGCAGCCCTGGTAAACCGAAGAGTATAGCGCAATGCTCCTTTTCTGTCCATGTGGCAGAGACAGGAATTGTTTATCAAGATTCATACTGCTACAGAACCCTTGCTGAATAAAAAGGTGATTTTTTTTTTTTTTTTTTTTTTTCTCCCTAAAACTAGGGAAATTTTATTAGCTTTCTTAATCTGTGTATTTACAGACAACTTGATTCTGAATAGACTTTGCAATCCTCATTTACAAGTTACAATACATGGTGAATAATTGCAATTACTGTCCACTTAATGAGACAATGTTGCTTTGGATTAAAAATAAAAATAATAATAATAAAAAAAAACACCGCATGCAAAAACAATGCCTAGAAGGGGCATGGACTAAATATTCTTCAGCAGCAGTTAGAGAAGCTACTTAAATGCACATGATGTGAAATGCAGTATTTCATGATCTCACGCATGCAGTATCATGCAGAAATGCAGTGTCTCATGATCTCAAACCCTATTTAAAGTTTATGTTTAATCAGAAATCAGAGTAGACTCGTTACAGATCAGATGGTAAAGTGGCATTGACTGCTCTTCTTTTTCAGTCTGGTTAAAACCAGTGCCTGACCACGACAGTTTTGGCTTTTTTTTTTTTTTTTTTTTTTTTTTTTTTTTTTTTTTTTTTTATAAACAGAGAGAATCTACTGACAATAGATACTGCCATAAGCTAGCAAGCAAAGGCTGATTAGGAATCAGTGACATGGATTTCAGGAAAAAAAAGTATGACTCTTCCTGCAACAGTGAAGGGAATCACTGAACAACGTGACTAAGGATATGGTAGATTTACCAGCATATGAAGCCTTGAAATTCATTTGTTTTCAACCATTGCAGTTTGTACAATTTACCACATGGCCACATCAACTCTTCTCCCCAGCACAACGGAGTGGGAGAGACTGCACAGCCAGGGATAAGACTATTCATTCTGGCAGTGTGCTCATGTTAGATGAAAGCTTCTTGCACCCTGAGGAAGCACAGAGTATTTTGCAGTATAAATAGGATTACTGCTCTTGAAGATCTTATTCTTTGTATTTGGAATTTATCCCACACAACTCTGGATGTCTACATCTGAGGTAGTTCCCTTAGGCTTCCATGCTAATTACTGAAGGAAAAATAGGGTACAATTGGTAATACTTGGATTAATCACATCTTAGAAGTGCCCCTTTCTCTCCTTTCACTGCCAAAGATGTTGAGGAGGACTCAGTGAGAGGTGTCTACTTTATGAACCTCACCCCTCATTTCTGTCATGAACTGAGAGTAGAGACACTGATGTGACGTTAAAGAAATCCCATGCTAATTGATACTTCCTAGGGTCCTTGAGGGAATAACTACCCAGCTAAGGGAATTAACAAGGTCATTTCCTGAAAAACTTCTGCCAAATTCTGTGGTACTGCATAATCAAGGAAGTGAGACAAACTACTATCTTCCGTTATTCCCAGTTTGGCCAGATCTCCAAGCTGGAGGCAACAGTTCAATGCTATTGTGTAGATACACAGAGGTACCCTTATGGACCTGACTTAATCTTGTCCACCTTGCTCCTGGGCAGCTGTTTTCACTATCTAGAAAGAAAGCCTTGCTATAGGAAGGAAATCTGGATTGGATCCAACAAATAGGATTAATCCAAATTTCTTCAGATGCCAGAAGGTGCTTCTCTGGGGGTAGATATTATAGACATAATAAGAGTGTTAGGGACAAAAACATCTAGTGAGAGCATAGAATATAGGGCTTGCCAGAAGACAGACCGCAGAACTTAAAAGGGACAGACAGAGTTTAAAAGGGAAAAGCAATGTCTCTCCTGAACACAATGAAGAGAGGTGGAAAAAAAATGAAAAAGTAAATGGCAGTTATTTCACTTTTAATCTTGCTAAATGGAATTTCAGTATGATATGAATGATAGCAACATGAACAGAGATTGTTACTTTAATAGGATTATTGTCAGAAGCTGGCTGTGTTTGTACTACAGCAATGAATTTCCTGCAGTGTGGATACATTTCCATGTTTGATAAGTTACAAAGACTGCTAAATGTGTCTCACTCTAGTTATTAAATTTGCAGCAGTCTCTATTTTTCTCTTATTTGAAAGATTATATCTGTGAAAATCTCACACACAAAGCTGAGATCCCTAGTATAAGTTCTCAAGACAGTTTGTAAAAGCTCTGTCACATGGTGTTGATGTACTAACATCAATTGTGTGCATGTAAGTACCTGTCTTGACGAAACTTTCTGAGTTCTCCAGTTCAATCCAGAAACTGTGGTTATATCTCTACTTGTAAGTCTTAGCATCTCTGAATTCACTCAAAACCTGTTTATTTAGATGCAGATGCAGACTTTGAGCTAGCCTGGAGAAAATCTGCAGCAAGATCTCTGAACCTTCTTTACACCTTAGTACAGACCCAAACATGCCCTTTGCTATTGAGCAGTCAGCCAGCTTGGTGGCTGTGGCTGTCTTTTGACATGAAGTCTGCAAAGGTTTGCAACAAATTTCTGGGGGCAAGCAGTGGGCAGGAAAGTCAGATGGACTTTTTCCTTGATGCTACCTGTCACAAGTGACTGTAGGAGTCTTAAGGAGCTGAGCCTGTAGGTACAGAATGCAAGTACACATATCTGTAGCTTTCACAGACACCTTGGCTTTGATATTATTTCTAGTGCTAGATTTCATTTCCCTGAACTGGCAGACTGCCAATTAATTCTTTGTAGCCTATATTTAAGCAACAATGATTTATAGTTAAGATGTCCCAGCTAATCATAACATAATTAATAGTCTGTAATGCTTTTATGTGTTGGAAAAGAAAGCATTTCATACCTAGGAGTTTTGGCTGCCTTGCAATGATGGATTGCAGGACAACACTAGGAATAAATAATAATAATAATAATAATAAAAAACAACACAACAAAAAACTATTGCCTTATTGTTTTGGAAACAATTTCAAAGGGCTTGAATATAAATTTGACATTTTGATACACTGCTGGCTATTGCAGCATATTTAGCTTTTAGGGTGAGTAAACAAACCCATTGAATTTTCTTTGCCACCACACTGTGAGATTTCTCACTAAGAATGCATTAGACAGTATCAAACATATTAATTCAGCATTTGGGCATGTATACCAGAACATGGAATTCAAACAACAACAACAAAAACATCCCTGTGCTGGAAATCAAGACCACTACCTGTTCCTACATATTTAATGGGCTCTCCTTGTTACCTGGAGAAGCCCCATGGCTCCAAGGCTACCCTTCACTCAAACTGGCTTAAAACCACTCCTGAATAGCCAGGATCTCTTCTTGTCAAGAGCAGATCTGGTTTGGAAAGAGCAAAGAAAGGTGGCTTCAGTCAGCTGTAAAACCCCTGTGAGAGGCAAATCAAATTCAGAGAGCCTCTAGGAGCAGGAAGCTCTCTGGCCAGCTACCTGTGGCAAAGCTCAGCCCAGGAGACCCTTTTACAGGAACTACACATCTGCAAGACCATCCTTTAGAGACTCATTCATGCTTCTGCTGAAGCCTGCAGCAATTCTATTCTCTAAGCAATGCTCTTTTAATTGTTCAGAATTCTCTTGTCAAAACACCTATGACCAGTAAGACCACCTGTAATATCACTTATGCCTTCTAGACAGAGGGCTCTGGAGAGGCTTTAGTGAAAGGCTTTCTAGATACTCACTAGCCCAACTGAACCGATCCTGCTGACTAAGGGATAGAGATTAAAGACATCCTGAGGAATTTATTATCCTTCACATCATATGGTATTACATGAAGCCTGGCCAGGCTCAGGGCTGGATGTTTCAGCAGAAATTGGGAATTGGCTCCAGCTGGTGCTGTAGGATCTGGCCACGTAAGTAAGAACAGGCAGACACTGCTTGAAAACTCAGTTCTGGGTCAGCTTTGTAAAGACTAACGTAACTGTCAGGAATACCTTTCCACGTTGTTTGATGGTTGTCCTTTGGATTTGGCAATTGTTGAAACCTCCCTGACTGTTATACTAGAAAGCTATCAGCTAAAATTTCAGTACCTCATTAAATAATGGTATAATTATTAAAGACTGAACTCTCTAAAACAATTTCACTTTATTTATTTTAGAGACACTATCTGAAAACAAGCAAGTTTAGTTTTTTTTTTTTTTTTTTTTTTTTTAATCTGTATCTGCTCAAATAACTACCTGAATAAATATTATTTCTGTTTCAAATTAAGTATTCCTGTTATAAGTTATATGTATTAAGAAATGGGAATGTGTACATTATTTTTAAAAACATTTCAGAGCAAAATACAAAAGTCTTTTATGGTGTCAAGCTAAGACAGCTGAAGAAATTCAAGCAGTGTTTCCATCACAAGTCCCTGGACCAATACTGATACCTGAAGGCCCATAAGGAACACTACAAATAGGTTTCACTTCAAAGCATGCAGAATGTATTGGCACAATGAATCTTGTTAAGTAATGTCAACTACAGGTGCAGTCTTCTTCCTTTGCATAAAAGTAGCTGATTATTTCTTTCAAGTTCCAAAGCGAACAACCACTTTTACATTTGACACATCTGGAGAGTATCCAGTACATTGGCACTCTGAAAAGTCCTTCAGTATGATTCAAAATGCATTTGGAATAAATGAAATTCAGTCCATCGGTCTCTCGGAAGCTTGATTTGCCATCTGGACCATCAGCAATTTCATTTGGAGTTGTGTTGTCTCAGATGAGTCACATGGGGGTAGCTGTAGCTGGGACATATTTGGTCATTACAAATGAGAGAGGTCACATCCCTGAGCCTTTGACTCTCTGGCCTGAAATGGGAAGGAAAAATATAGTTTGTGCTGTTCAAAGAACCAGTGAGAAAGGATTTGCTCTAAAACCTTTTTTTGGGGGGTTCTTTCTACTTGACTCAAGTCTGATCTTTCTGGATGCCTCATCACTACTTACAAAAAATAATAATAATAAAAAAAAAAGGTAGTTATATTGGCTGCAAAGAATGAAATTTCAATTAACCTGTCTTTACTCCATGTAAGTGAGTCATGGGGCAAGGACATTCCTTGCACAGTGGCAGATGCTACCCATAAAGTAGCCAGGAAGAGGACATACAACGATGGGATGGGGTGCAAGTTTGGGTCACTATCAATCAAGAATTGTTTCATATTCACGCTGCTGAATGGGGATTTCACACAGGCCTGTGACTCTGATCCAGAGTTCACAAAGCTCACTCAGGTTTAAATGATAATTTGAATGTTTAGTACATGGAGAAATGATCTCAATGAAGAGCTTCCAGATAGAAAAGGTGATCACACTACTGTCTTGCTTACAAGTAGCTTGAAATTTGAGCATTTTATCCACAACCACCTTATGGAACAATCAAGTTTAAACGGACTTTTGATTAAAAATAACAGTTGGAAATGTTTAAAAATGCAAAGAGAACACTTTGTATTCTTTACACTGTAGGTGGCAGAATTACAGACAATCTCATGATTCCAGCATGAAGAAATTTAATTAAATTCAATATAATTAATTGCTACAGAACCAAATTAGTAGTCGTAGTACCAAGGTTTTAGGTTTCTCTCTCTCTCTCTCTCTCTTTTTTTTTTTTTTTTTTTTTTTTTTTTTTTTTTTTTTTTTTACTTTCTTTCTTTTGGGTTCAGTTCAGGAGATCACCTTCTCCAGGAAGCCTTTGAATCTATACTTTCCAATTCAACTTTGTTTAGGAATAAGCCTTGGGAGGAAAAGAAGCCAACAGTTTCTGGTGATTCACATAAACAAAAGAATTAGATTCACTACCACCAATTTTCATCAGTTAGGGCAGTTATACAACCTGTACTTATGACTTCAGTCAGTCGATCCTCTCTCAGGTGTCAGTAAAAGTCCTAGCTTCTTGCTTCAAAAATATGCAAACCTCACTTTCTTGCTTAAAGCAGGAAAACTCCCTTTACTTTTTAGAGGAGCAAAATTTGAAAACAAGTTTAGGGTGGGTTCTTGATGCTCACATACCAACAGCAAAGAGCTAAAGTTTACTACTTTAAAAATGACCTATCTTTAATGAAAACAACAGTGAAGCAAACTGAACACAAAATGAGGTTCGTTTTGTTTTGAGACATAACTTAAATATTGAATCCTGCTTCTGTCTCATCATGCCTCTTAGCACTAAGTTGCTTCCCAGCTAGTGGATTGGAGGAAGCCATCAATACAGTAACTGCTAAAATGGACGGTGCTCCTCTTTCATGATTGCATAACTCATCTAGGTGGTTGAACCCCACAGGTCTGTTACAGGAGTCACCACCAGACTGAGATGATACATGGCAGACAGTGATTGCATTTCATTTAAGCCCTGTCACTGAAATCAGAACAGTTGTCTGGGAGAAGTGTCCACCCAGTGTTTAAATCCTTCCCTTTTTTGGTATCTTGCAGGTAACAGTACTAGACCTCAAAACGAGGTAGCATAGTATTTAAGCAGTATGAAATAATAGCAAAGATAATTTTTTTCAAGTGAAAAACATGGATGTACTTGAGTTCTTCAATTTGCTTCTGAAGTTACACAAGATCTCAATTCATCAAGAAGCATGGTTATGAATACACACTGCTCATAAATTGGTTCCAGCAAATAACCCTTATGAAATCAGCAACAAAGCTCTCCACAGAAATGGAGTTACATAGACAAGTAAAGTTTCAAGGTTAGAAATTTTAAAAATATCATCCTTCATGTCCTAAGGTTTCCTTGGTGATGTTCCCCCCTGCCCCCCTTTTCCCCTTCCTCAACATTAGGTGCCCAGCTTGAAACTCCACAAAGAAATAGAGTCAGGGACTGAAAATTCTCTTAATGAAATTTGATATTTGATGCCAAAATCATGTGCAAAATATGAGATTTTATATCTATCTGTGTAACAGGTTTATTTCATAATTAAGTTATCAATGTCTGTCCTGTGGATAGGCTTCTTATTGACTTAACAAAAAGGGCATCCTGTAAACATATATAAAAATATTGCTTAGGAGGTTAAATCTGATAAATTATAAAAGCCAAATACTCCTTTTTTCTCCTCCTTCTCCCTTTTATGCACACTATTTTCCTCCTTCCCAGTATCTCTAAATGCTAATTTCTTCAAAACATTAATACATGAGCTTATATAGTGATTAGTTGTTGAGATAATTGTGACTTTTTGACTTTGGGATTAAGAGGCTGAAATAATTTCCTGCCTGAAGAGAAATATCTTTGCTTCTTCTAGCTACTGCCTTGGCATCATGAGCAGGACCTGAGGCATGATGAGCAGCTTTCTAGGGGAGAAGGAGTCAGCAGTCAGCTCTTCGTGCCAAGAGTTCAGCCCTTTTTCATGGTGAAGTGGTGTCTTAGCACAAGCTGGGGAAATTATTCTGCTTGGAACATGCTGTAGGGTTTCATCAGAAGATTTTTCTTACTTGCGCATGTTCCAGTGTTCCTGTGTCAGGTGTAGAGCACTCACATAGCCCCTGCACTGTTTGCCATCTGTTAATAAGCTTGCAGGGATATATGACCAACTCTGTTCAAAGGGACGTACTCTCCAGTGTGACAAGGGAATTTCTAACCCAGATTTAGAAAGTCACAGTCAGAAGAAAAATAAGTGCGGAAACTCTCCCTGCTCCCTCATCCTCCAGCTTCCAGACCTGACTCTTAGACACCCCCCCCCCCCCCCCCCCCCCCCCCATTTGCCCAGGGACCCCTGTCAGTCTCATGCCTCCATAAACAAGGGCAAGGAATGGCAGCCTCCTTCCATACCACCATCTGTTCTGTATTTTATATATATTTTTTTTCCTAGCCAAATCAGACAAATCAGAAGAGACTTCAGTGTAAGAAAAGAAATATCTCAAAGGGAGATGAAGAGTTGTTCCCTTTCACGACTATAAGGGTAAGGGCATAGCTAATATGTTTGGGGGAGCACTTTTAGCATCACAAGTCAGAGAGAAGAGATACAGCACTTAACACTGACCATTATCTGATCTGAGGTATAAGAAGGCAGCTATCTTTGCTTTACTTCACCCAGGACAACCAGGACACCAGTGTCCTGATTCCCAGCTAGGGTTTGATGAAGGATGCCTTGTCCTGTTGCAAACCTGATGTCCTCCACAGAGGGCAAATGAACTCACTCATTTCAGAGATGGATCTTCTGCATCACAGGCTATCAGCAGAACCGTTTGGAAGAAAACAGATCTTTTTAATGCTCATGTTCAGGAGATAAAGGACTGTAAGTTGGAACATTAGACAAGAACTTAAATCCCATGAAAGAAATGAATTTAAGAAATGTGTTTAAGGGATTCAGCTGAACTGCACCTGGGAAACACATTTCCCAGCACTTGAGCTGCTTGGACCTGGTCCAGGACCACCTTCATGTTCAAAAGTATAACAGTCACTTCAGTCATTCAGAAAATGCCTATCTATCAAATGAGCACAGCACAAAGCCTCCTGACTGGTTACCACATTTGCCACATAATATATAGATTACTAAAAAATGTTGCCAGAGGACCTTTTTCCCTGACATGGCATAGCTAAAGGACCTTGTAATTCAATGGGCTCCTAGATTATGTGGCTTCCATAGACACCCTTAGTGTATCTCACTGTAGTTCTGACCTCCCCAAGGGAAAGGATTTTTCTATTCAGGATGCAGGGCAGGTGAGCTGTGGTTAAAAGACGATTGCTTGCAGTCCCACATATGAATCCACAGTATCAACAGTGTTAAAATAATACAAACATCATTAGTGACAAAGACAGATTTATTGCCTCCAGACAGACTATGCTTGTTAAGGGAGCCCTGTGCAGCTCCATAACTGAATCTGAATTCTAATAAAGTTTGCTTAAAAATGTGGTGTTATTCAGAAAGTAACTGCAAAATTGGCAATTCTGATTTTAACAAATCTACTCCTTGTAAGTCCTCAGAGACCTACTGGTTTGCTGAGAAAGGCAGTTTGTGTTGCTTTTTAAAACCCTTGCCAAGAAGGCAGCAAGTTGGATACTTTGCGCTCCCACTCCCCAGCATTGTGGTTCTACTTAAAGGAAGATTTTTATTTTTTATTTTTGGATCTGCATGTATTGTGAAGTTGACCAAATACACATTCATGCAGAAATCCACATAGAAAATTTATTCCTAGTAACGAAATGTAGCCACACTAATTCCACGGAGGATAGTTGCTTGTGCTCCTTCATGAGAAGGTCATGTTCACTTTGAGATGATGTTTTTCCAGCTCCCACCAGTGCTAGATTTCGAAAAAAATAAAGTGAATCTGTACTGGAGGATATCCTGTGAACTCTTTCTGGATACTTCTAGAAAAGTATGGCCATTCTGTTACTGACCGTTTGGTCTGGATCAGCCCCCAAATGCTAAAGAAATCAACATAAGTGACAACTACAAATGAAAAAAGACAAGTGCACAACAAGACTAAGTGCAATGAATGCTATCTGAAGAGAGACACTCCACCCCCTTTTTGGAACAGATGCTCAGGCTTTGTCCCAGCCACGGATTTTAAAGAAACCAGCACCTGGAGCTAAAAGTAAAAGTCTGAGCTATTTATTTTCTTATTGGTGTGGGATTTTCAAAAACATTCACATTAGAGGTGAAAGGGAAACAAAATTGTTCACAGAACATTCAGTAATGAACAGCCAAGTAATAACTTCACCTTGCTACCTCTGGTGTTCTTTGGTGGAAGTTTTACTTTGGTAGTCAGATCTGAGCTTTAAGTGTGATTGTGGGAAAAACGTACAGTGGACTATGAATCAGTAGTTTGGCTAAATAACATGGCTCACCTTTGAGGGAACAGGATATTGAAATGGCTCTTTAGGCATATTCATCTGGGAATATGGGTGCAGCCTTTGAGCTTGGACCACCAACATAAGAAAATCCTACATCTTGTGCCTCATCTTTGTTATACTGTTTTGGACAGTGTGCTTGAAAGAGAGAAAGAGGCAAGGCTGCTTGTTTGATTTTGTGCCAGAAGGGGTGTGTTTCAGGCTTCAGAGATGCTACAAAAGCAATTACAGCAGTAAATAAAACTATTAATAAAAACCTGATGTTTTTAACTGTTATTTGTATGTAATCACTCTCAAATAAATGAAAGGAAAGTAAATGTTAGGAGAATAATTTGCTGTTAATCAAGAGTAATAAAATGAGCAGCCTCATTTCCTTTCCAGATTTCTCTGACTTTATTGCTATTTTATCTCTTAGAAGTTTGACATCAAGAGGAAGTGAAAGGAGAAGTAATGCTGTGATGGAATATATGCAGGAAGAAATTCTAGGGTCTGAAGACTCTCATCTTGTTTTTTCTTTCCCTTCCTTTACCCAGTTCTGATACAGCTCATCAGTTTAGCTGTGCATTTTCACTGAATGGGATGGAAAGTAACATAATGCTTAAGACTGTGCAGTACCGGGCACATTGGTGTGACCCTGAGAAATGCCCTTCCTTTCTGGAAACTGAATCCTTCTCCAAGACACAGTTGAAATTTATTTTGAAGGCAAATACACAGAGTCTCACTGATTTTGACAAGGTTAATTGTCAAAACTGGTCCCTGCCTGAAGATTTAACCACCTACCTTAGAAGACTCATTTTAAAGTGGGTCCATAACATATTTATAAAATTGTAGGATAGGAAAATGGAGTCAACTCCCTTATAACTCAATCCTCATTGATTTTATGATCTTGAGTGAGATTTTTCTCCTTAGGAGTATGTATTTGGGAACTGAGTAGGAATTTTATTCCAAGGTTATAAAAGCAGTATAGTACCTGACATAACTAAGCAGAAGTGACCATTTGGTTCAACCCTATTGAGTCCCTGTAATGATATTTTCTGTACATAGCAGTCATGAAGGCATAGGATGCTATATAACCACAGGCAAAATATTTATGGACAGGTCTTTATTATTCAGTTCTACATTGTGCATCTAATCATTTTTGAATAGAAAAGAAAATTCAATTCACTCCAATCACAATACATTGTTGCTGGTAAAATTGAATATAGCTTCAACAATGAAAAGAGAACTGCCAATAAATCTATGCTAGATGTAAACAAGGGTGGGGGAAGCTTTCACAGTTGTTACACAGTATTTTAAACAAGCAAAATTTAATTTTGTTAATGACTCTATTCTTAACGCACCTCATTCTTTTAAATTTACCCTGTCATTAACCCATCCAGGGAGAATAATTCTAATAATAGAAGAGGAAACACAGAGATTACATGTTTCATGAAAATGTTAGAACACCACCTCCAAACTCCATCCTCCCTGTTTTTCTATACTACCTCTACACGTCTGCATTCACACTGTTTGCAGCCAGAGCTGTGCTGTGCTCACTGCAACATCACTCAAATAAGACTATCTAAGCAGGGGTCTGCACAGCAGCATTAGTGACTAATTTGGGTGAGATAGACTCCAGCAGCCCCCTGTGGAATAGCCAATATATCTGACATCTACAGCTTCATTCAACCATGTAGCTTTCCAAAGGCCACAGAGAGAGTAAGATTCAGGACTCAAATCCCTGCCTACTTGCTTCATCTGCTCTTTTTGTCATTTGGTGCAGCATATCCTAAACACCTCTCCACATAGTCCCGTTCCTGAAATTTCCCATGTCTTTATAGTTCACCTAGATCCCTTCCCTCACTCTGTCTTTCATCTACATTTTTGCTGCCTTTGGTAAGAGCTTTGAAAAAATCTGTCATATATGTCAGAGTTTAGTCCAGGACCAGATGCAATAGTGCTGCAGACAGCTTAAAGGAAAAGACAAAGAGGATGTGCAATAGTTATAGCTCCATCCTTACCCCATCACACAAACTAGAGTGAGGACACAGAGCAGGACTAATGGTGACATAATTTTTCTCTTAGATTCCTTTGTAAATCCACTTTATTTTATCTCTTCATTCAGAATTTTAAACAGGCGGAAAATAAGGTAAAGGATGGGATGTCCAGATTATTTCTGAGGAAATGTACCACTAATGAAATCAAATATTTTTCTGACAATTTATAATGGTATAAAAACATACAGAAGAGAGGTCCCAGGTGCCTAACTTATCAAATGGGATGCATCCCTTGCAGGCTGATTGCCCTTAATGCAAAATGTTGGGAGGGCATAAAGAGTTGAGGGCCTGCAGCCCACAAGGTAAAGGGACATGAGTAGGGGCTGGACCAAGAAACTCTTACTTATCAGGGCACAGTGATTAGACATTGCTTCTTTGTACTTTCAACTATGCTTTAGATGGACTATGCTTTACAACTATGCAGTGCAGTCTAATCAAATGCAATCAGTGCTACAATGATTTTTTTTTTTTTTTTTTTTTGTTTCTGTGAAAGTCCATAAGTTCAGAGTAATATCCAGTTAGAAAAGGAGCTTTATTACTATTTTACCCACTCTGATATGGAATAAAGACAGAGTGAAATAAATATGCCTCCTTTGTATATATTATCCTTTTGTCCATAAGATCTTTTTGATTCATTCTTACCCTTCCAGAGTCCCTCGTTTGGGAGGCTGAGAGGAAGAACTTGAACAACAAAATTGGGTTGCAGGAAGGACCACCACAAAGACTTGAACTGTTTCTAGTACAACATTTTTGGTAAAACATTTTAGACCACTAAAAAATTCTGCAATTCATCTTCCTATATAGAATACCTATATAGAGAATAGAATACCTCCTATTCTCTGTATAATTTCAAGTGAATACCAACTTCTCTAAATCATACTTTTTCTTAAAAAAATATATATGCTTCAAAGTCCTACCATGACAGACATAGCAGCCTCTGTGTTGTGTTTATTTATTTATTTATTTGCTTTTGTTGTTCTCCCTTGCAAAAATCTCATTTGAAATTTCCTGTTGATGGAAAATACCTCACCTGGTGGGTTTTACTTACAGAATAAGGAATACAGAAACAACAAAGAAATACTCATCCACATATCCTTTATTATGCCTTCACCTTCAAAGTGGGAATTGGTGGGACACAAAATAGTTTAACTGGTTTGCCTAATGGGTCACAAGAAGTTTGTAGGAACTGTGTCTAGATCTATGGCATGCAGAGGCTTGAGCGCAAATCTATTTATCTGCTTCTTGATTTTATCTCCAGCTTTCCATGAATACATTCATCAAATGAACTTATGGGAGAAAGGAATAAATTTGAAATCCCTGTTACAGAATATTTACAAGTGAGGATTTCATATTCATCATATTCTAACCAGGCATTTGATGCTTCTCCAGTTGGAGCACATAGACTTGTAACTGTTGGACCAGTGTCTGGCTTTCAATAGCTTGATATTTGTGATGGATGGCTTGGGCTCCATCTGCAGATTATGAATTATTCATAGAAAGGAAATGGGAGACACTTGTAAATGACAGCTAAATCCAAGAAAGACAGCTCCTTCTTTGAAATGGACAATTTTCAAAGAATAGAACAACGAAATTTTACAGTAATAAGGAACCCAGTGCCCTTGCCTGCCTTAGCCCTCACTTTTCCCCAGTAAATATCTCTCCCTAAACTGTTGACAGTAACCTTGGAAGGACCGGACAAAAAGGTGAAGACATACACTGTGTTGTAATGGGCTTTTTTGGCACCGTCCTTTGCTATATCTCTGGCATTTTTGTGTAAACCTCAGGAGGGAATTTAATCTGTACAATAACTGAAATTGCTTCTATTCCAAGAAATACAGAATGTAATTGCATTTTTTTATTGTTATTATTTTTACTATTATTATCTCTCCTTGTTTTCTGTATTCATATTTGAAAACTTTAATGGAAAACATTTACCCTAATTTAAAAACAAAACAAAACAAAACCACAACAAACTCACAAATTCAAAACACTTCTCTTTTGTTCAGACTCTTTTGGAGCTACCTATGTTGGTTTCTTGCTGGGTTCAGTTCTTTTAAAAATTTCTTTGTCAATCTTGGATCAATG
The DNA here is from genome assembly GCF_009819795.1 of Aythya fuligula. Classification (NCBI taxonomy): domain Eukaryota; kingdom Metazoa; phylum Chordata; class Aves; order Anseriformes; family Anatidae; genus Aythya; species Aythya fuligula. Next base: position 25,865,098 of record NC_045565.1, read on the forward strand.
TGCAGTTTTTGTTAAATCAAATGGATTTGACAAAATAGAAGAAAATCAAAGAAGGGGGTAAATGAAGCACAAAATAAATGTCTAAGTGAAGAATCTGTGATCTGACTAGCCAGGGTGGGTTTGTGGGAGTTTCAAGATGGTCACTTACTGTGGAGCACGAGTGCAGCAGCACCAAACTGCAGTCATGCAGAAAGAAAGGTCTTTTTGCCATTCAGATAATTCTGGCTTTTGCAACCTCTACACATTCATTTATTTATTTATTTTTTCAGATTGCTGTTCTTCTTGCATCTCAATTTTATCTCCTCCTTTACCCTAATCCTCAAATTATTGAAGATTGCTCAGATTTTTTAGCCTGACTCCAAGATCAGTAATTATTGCCTTAAACAAACACCTTAAATTAATTTCTACCTTAAACAAAGAAACGGGCATCTGTGATGGATGTAAAAGCTCCCATGTAAGCATAGACTGAACTTCATGGTTCAGCTGTCATTCAAATGAGGTCATTATAAATAGTCAAAGATGACAGCCCTTCAGCAAATTCAACCTCATTTCTCATTCTTGTGGTCATAACAACTCTTTTTCAAATCCTGCCATCTTTATCAAAGTAAAATTTTCAGTTATTACCTCATCTTTTAGGCCAAGTCTAAATTTTATGAGGCAGCTATGCCAGATGCTTGAGTCACCTCACCTGCCATCCTGGCCTTCTGTCAGAGAGACCTTCAGCTCATTCAGTATGTGTTACATGTGGAAATATCAGAACTAGACTGTCAAAACCCCCTCCTTTTTCTGCATATATTATATCTTCTCTGGTCTAGATATAACAGATAGGCTGCCACCCATAGAAAACATCTCTAATAAACTTTTTTCTTTATGAGAAATTAAAAACTTAACCTCTAAATTAATTTTTCTACTGAACGTAGCTTCCCCTTGCACGAGCAGACACAGCAATATCAATATTCAAAAGCCTAAGCCAAAACTGGTGTCAAGGTCTGACTTTGTCACAAGACTTTATGACCTTTTGCGAATACTTCAATTCTTATATAGGCAAGATCTGAGAATAAGGGTTGGCTCTTAACACAGGCATATGCAGCCTTTGGGAGAACAGCTCTGTAGCTGCAGAATGAAACTTGAAGTGCTTCTGGAACAAAACCAGTAGTGATTACATACCTTTAAAAGCATTCTTTGGCTTATTATTCTGTGCTTGTACAGTTCTCGTCTCATTGGGTGCACAGCTGGGTCTCTAAAGTAGCATTGCAGTACAAATAATCAATCACTGTAGTTATTATTTTAATCATGGCACAGGGAGAGATTCCTTCAGTTAAGTGGGTTGCCGATAATATTGGGCTTTAGACTCATATGTTGACTGAAGAAGAAAAGTACCCTTTCATCTCTTTCTGGGGAAAGTAGTGAGAAAAGATCTAACCATTCCAACAAAAGGATAGAAGGACTTGTCCAAGAATCATGAGACTTTAGTCTTTAGTCCTCCTCAGCCTGCCTGGAATTGAAGTTACTTTCTTCCTATCCTGAGCCTGATCATTAATTTAACAGGCATTTAGGGAGGCGTGAAAGAAGCAGTTTTGCTTTGCTAAGTGAATAAATAGGTATTTTTGCTGATGTCTTGGATATAGGTGAACTACAGTTGTTATTCAGGCACTAAGTACTTCACTGGTAGAACTCCTTGTCATGGGTATGGATGCTCAGATTGATGTGGGTTTAAAAGCTACTGTACAAATTTGTGCATAGGAATCCTTTGAGAGCTGTGAAATATGAAAGTAACAGTCCTGGATCAGGAAGCACCTGTGCTTCCCTGCTCTGCCTGTTCTTATTCACATGTAAGCATGGTGAGAGAGAAAAATAAAACAGGTTTAATGGCCTTGTTTTCTGATCCCTTTTGGTCATGCTTACATTTTCAAGCACACCAACACTAACTCAGGTGGCATCTAGGAACACAAAATCAATTTCATAATGAGCTTGCTTACAGCAGAGGCTGGATCTGTGAAAAGACCCTTGGGAAACAATTCTAGTTACAAAGCCAACAGGACAATATGGGCATCTGTTTTAGTGCCAAAGTCCCCTCTGGTGTGACAGCTCTGCAGGGTCTGCGGTCACCTCCCTCCACAGCCAGCCCCTCCTTCAAGCCTGGTACAGCACTGGTGTTATAGAGGAGAGCACTTCTGGGTTTAACTCATCCAGCTGAGCTCCAAATAGCCTAGCCCAAAGAAGCCAGTAGCCACAAGCTTCTGTCTTGCTTTCCAAGTCTCTCCTGGCTCCTTGTTGGTTTTCCTTGGCCCAGGCTTTTCACAGACGCAAGGTAAACACTAGACATGTGGCAGCTGTGCTGGCACAGCCAGCAAACACAGCAGTGGGGGATCCAGAAGAACAGATGCAACCCAGCAAGCCCGTGTGGTCTGCCCACACAAACCTCTCTGTGCCCAAAGTGATGCCAGGTGCCTCAGCAACATGGAATGGGCACCATGCCCTCCAAACAGACGGACATGAGCATTGACAGGCCAGAGACCACGTCCAGGCATTAAACATAGGCTTGTTGTGGGGCACTTTTCCCAGCCAGACAAGCCAAAACAGATGGACAGACATGTAGATCTTTGTTTTACACATCTTCATTACACAGTGCATTTGCTGACCCCTTTGGAAAGACTTTTTTTTTTTTTTTTTTTTTTTTTTAGGTCTTTTGCTGTGTGCACAATTGAGGTTTGGAAAGATATGTCAAATATGCAACAGGGGAACAATCACCCTACGAAAAGGGGAAGCTCATTTCTCTGTCTTTGGTAGATTATGCTTATATAGGAGGGAGCCAGACTATAATTAATCAGATTAAATTCAGAGCAGAAACATACAAGGTATCCCAGTGAGTAAGAAAAAGGGCAGACTCAGTAAAGTGCAGTGACGAGGAGCTGGCTGTGCAGTCAGGCTGCTGATAAGGCACTGAAGATTTTTGTAGGCCACAAGATGAATAGGATTCTGCAGCATGCTGCTGTTAAAAATGTAGACCACTTTCCAAAATAGGCTTTTGGCTACCACCAATTTGAAGCTCAGGGAAGGTGGTCTCTCTGTACTTAATAACCTTCACTGGACCTTTTCTTTCCCCCTGTTGCTGAATTTGTAAGACCTGGGATGTAATTATTTCAATGCCCTCGTGAGGTCTTGTGGTAGGGTATAATTTTAGACATCCTACATTAACAGACATTTTGTAAAAATGGGAGAAAATCCAAAGGAAAGCAACATGGGTAACAAGAGGTTGAGAAAACATGACCTATAGAGAAAGGCAATAGAAATTTGATCTATTTAATTCCAAAAAAGTAAGAGAGGACTGTAATGATAGATCTCTACATTGTCAAATGTTCTTGAAGTCAAGGGCAGAGCTTAGCTGTTCTTTTGAAGGTGATAGGATATGATGTAATCAACTTCAACTGTTAGTAGGACACGATAGATTAGGACTGGAAATTAGGAATTTTGCATGCAAACTTGGAGGTGGATTGTAAGGCATTAAAATGTAAACTACACCAAGTAAAAGTAGTAAGAGAACATCTCTTATAAAAAAGCACCAGAGGTATTAATGGATATGATTAACAAACAATATCCAATTCTGATATTAGTCCATAAGAAAGCAAAAATAAATATTTTTACACCATTACCATGACAGAGTTGTGCTGTCTGTATGGTAGTTCAGAACAACTTTCCAAAGTAAATTTCAGAAGCTCATTATTTTTGACATTCTCAGTTTTACCTGGTAACTTTTTACACAATCATGCTCAAATGGGGGGAAGATGCAGAATAAGATGCTTTTCAAGATGAGTAAAAGAGGCAACTTTATGTCTAACATTTTAAACCTGTGCCTTCCTTTGTGTTGGTTTCTTACTTCTTCCAGGGGTTAATGAAGCCACTTTTATATAAGGATATAGTTCATAATTAGCAGGGTGCTGGATTTCCTACATGCATATAATCTGATGATATAATCAGCACAGGTCATTTAACTGGGTAATTTTGACTCCATGCTCCTTTCTTTCTCTCTCTCTCTCTCTCTCTCTCTCTCTTTCTCTCTCTCTCTTTTTGTTGTTGTTGTTGTTGTTAATTGTGTCAACATATTAGGCCTTGGACAGCTGCAGATACTTTACTGGATATTAGGTCTTTACTCATGGCATATAGGGTAGATATACCAGTGTCAACACCGGGTTCATATGTGAAGTGACAGTTTTTGGAGAGCAATCAAAAAACACGTACAGACACAGACACACAGACACTCCTTTCCCCTTAGATCATCATGCAGAGGAAATGTATTCCTCAGAATATTATCCACAAAGCACCCTGGTAACTCATTGGTTCAGATGCATGAAAAATTAAATATTAAAAGTGTGTCTCATATTCAAATTACAAGAAAAAAAAAAAAAAAAAGCCCAAGATTTAATAAGCCTCCAGCCATTTGTAAGATTCTCATTTGGAAATTACAAAGCAGGCAAGCTAGATATGTACTAAATGCAAGAACAAATAACCATGAATGAAATGTTAAGTATTTGAAGCCAAAGCCATTTGCTGAAAAGCATAAATAGACCATCATTTCAATTGGTCAGATGCCAAATTAAATGTAAAAAGAGACTAACAAAATGAAATCAGAGCAGAAAATGTTATTAGAAATTAAGTTAACAAAGTGTATGTGTATATTTTCTTGATTCCATAATTATCAGAGGCATTGGGCGGGGGGGGGGGAGGTAAGTTTAAAGGGTGTGTAATAGATTTGCATATCAAAATAACAGGATACTCTGGCCGTCATCTAATGAAAGGGAAGTGAATAATGTAAAACACATATGTCCCTTTCAGATCGTGTTAGTGACATAGTAACTGAGATCTCTGAACCAGTGATTTGGTGGAGGATTTAAGCTGGGGTGCTGGGGTATAGGTACAGAGAGCATTGCTGAAGCACTCCATGAATGTGTCCTGAGACCTATCACTCTGCATGTACTTGTGTTGCTGCAGTCACAGTCCTGGACACATTTGCAGAGTGCTTTTGAAGCAGCTGGAATCCACTGCCCCAGCACTAAGGGGGCTTGTGTAGAGCAAATGATCAATGACTGCTGGCATTCAGTATGGGGAGGCAGTGGTAGGTGGCAGTCAGCTGTGACAGAGATCCTGATCTGCTCGTGGACATTACAGCACTAGCTCTTCATCGAGTGGATGATGACATGAGGTTTCACACCCTGTCCTCCCTGAGTGGTGAAAAGTGTAGGTTATCTTTGATCCTGTCCCTGATCTGTGCACAAGATCCATACGGAGATGTGTAGGGCTCTTAGTGAGTAAGAACATTCACACATGGTGCTATCCAGAAACAAGTGGCTCTTCTTGAATGACTTATTCCAGCACAACTTGATGTTGAGACAAGCTCTTAAGGAAAGAAAAGAATCTGTCATCAAGAAGACTTAAATACAGATGGTTGTGAATTTTTTTTCTCCAAATATTTTCTTGATTAAATAGACATTTCCATTTTAAATTGGATGGAAATCCAGAAAATCAAGCATTTAGTTTTCTGACACAAACTCAACATTCTTCCATCAAAACAGTTTTGATTTCTGTTGATTAAAGATTCTTCCTTTCAGTAAAATTACCAAGTTTGCAACCAGATGTTTTTATAGCTTTACACAAAATAGGGGGCTGGCCACTGTTGATTGTAAGACTATTAAAACTTTCATACTTACAGCATTACCGAGACACTTATTAATAGAAACACCACTGCATATTGCAATTATACAGTCACCATTGCTTTTATTTGCATTGCAAAAGCATCCATTGCAATGCTGGTGTCTGAAGGAAAACCTCAGGAACTAGTATTTCCATTTTGAATGTCTGCAGGTAAGACTATCTATTAGGTCTTTTACTGGTTATCCTTTAGAGATGCCTTCACCTTTCCCAGGGAGAGCCATCTCAAGGCTTCTTAACCATATAGAAACATCTGGTGGGTGATTTGCCCAGGGTACAGCACCCTGTGTGGCTGCCAGCTTCACCTCTGTGGCAGTCTGCTATCATATATGAGCACTTGGGACCACAGGCCAGACAACGTGCACCATGAGCAACTGCCAATTCTGCTGACAGCAGGACCTGGGTCACGGCCAACCTGAAAATCCAAATGCTGAGCTGCAGACAGAGACAGAAAGGCTTTGGTCTTATCCTCTGCATCCTAAGGTTTTGGTCTTATCCTCTGCGTCCTATCAGGGAGGCTTGGCTATTGTAGAAGGATGGTGATACATTACTGTTGCATTGTGGCAGGAAGCAATTCAGATTAAGAGCATGGTTTGGTTGATATGGCTTGTCTATGCAGCTTAGATTAACTGGGAGAAACACAAGGTACAGCTAGTGGAGAAGCTGCAGGATTCATAGATGCCCTCACAGCAGAACAATAATGTCCTGTGAATCTCTATTTAACAGGTCCAAAATCTGTTAGTAAGCTGAAGCAGAAAGAAAACCCCAAGTCTATTTTAGGCATGTGAAGAAACACTCCACAAGTTCTCAGATATAGTAAAATGGAAAATCAGCCCTAATGAAAGCAAACAGTACCTCGTGTTTCACAGACTGTCACTTTGCTTGTTTGCTGTCCAGGAGGAAAGCACTGAGAGATTTCTCACAGGAACAGTTTTAGTCTCCTTGCAACTTAATACTGACAAAAATATACCCACTAGTACCACTTTCTTCCTTTAGTGATATATTACCTTTTTTTACTTCCTTTAAGGGTGAAAAGGGAAAAAATTCCACTTCTTATACACACCTTCTATCTATCTGATCTAATGAGGAAATATTTTATCTTCTACAAATATCAAAATGAACTTCAAATTAGGTGTGAAAGTAGGAAAAGAGATAGAGATGTTTGCTTTCCATGAGCAGCAGAAGTAGAGCTCAGGGAAGGACTTTTTCAAAAGATATTGCTCCTCAGGCTCCCCAGGGGGGCTTCAGACAAGAACTTGCCAAATAACTCATCTTTACATTTTCATAACTGAGAACTGCTTTACCCAAAGGTGACTGCTGGCCTTTCCTGGGATTGCCACGTGCCCAGCTTGCAGCCATCTGCAGAGCTTTCCACTATTCAGACAGTGTCTGAGCAGGCAATGGCTATTTTATAATCCCTTGTAGGTACCTGTTTGGTCAGTTGTTTTGTTGGCTTGACCTTAAACCCAGACTTAAATTTACAGAAAGATTAATGGAGATGGGTCCTCTCAAAGCTCATAACACTAATGAATCTCAGAGTAACTCAATGATGTGAGTCATGAGTTTCATGCGATTCACTCTTGTATAAAGTATAGGTGTTAATTCTCATGGTTCTGGGAGAAAGCTGGGAAAAAGACATCTTAAAGACAATTAGAAGGCCTATGCAATAATCATCAATTATTCTAAAATAACGAAACACCATATAATGTGAAAAACTCCTAAGGATTCTGGTGTACCTGACTATAGGTTACCAGTGCAGGTGCATTACATTTATAAAGCGGGTGCTTTGTACCCACAGAGAGACAGTCCATCAAGGAGACAGGCTGAGCTGGTTCCCCTGAGCTGTGTGTTCAGCAAAGGCCCCAGCAGCATTTGAGCAATTTAGCACTTTCCAGGAAGCCAGACAAACTAACACAGCCTGTTTATTTCCTCTTTCTTTCAGTACTCCCACGCTGGTGCCTCTGTAAAAGAAAATATTGATGGATTTGAAATATGCGCGACATAGGCTGGGAGTCCATGGCAGTCGTCCCCTAGCAAGCTGTTTCTGAGGCTGTTTCCTTCAGCGAGGCTATAAATTATTCTACATGTTTCGCTTACTCTTTTTTTTTTTTTTTTTTTTTTTTTTTTTTTTTTGGGGTGGGGGGGCATGTGAATTTGTCACCTGCTAAGGTGCTGCACAATTACAAACACCAATGACATGGGGAAGAAATGGCAAAGTTTTTTTCTACAGTAACATGTTTGTAGAATACTTCAAGATTCAGTCAATGAATCATTTTCCCACTTAAAAAAGAGAAAAATGGTAACTAGGGCCAGCCCATCAAATTTTTAACATTTCACTGAAATTTCTGTTGATCCATTTATCTTCCTGAAGGTGTTAGGCTTCATTTCAAAGTGTGACATGCCTCAAGATCCCTATTTATGCACTAGATATTTTTGAACCATATCGTTTACCAGGTTGCTGTGAAAGATAACAAGAAAACTTCAGTGAAAATCTGGAAAACCCTACTCCTTTTTTTCTTGATTTGCTGACAGAACCAGGCTGGGTAGCATTGATGGCTGGAGATGGGGACAAGGAGCCAGTAGGGACCCAGTGGCAGCTGGAAGGACCACTGTGGGCCACAGATAAGCCCAGAGGTGGGGAGGTGCTCAGATGCAGAGGGTGACCTCCTCCAGCATCAGCCAGACTGAACAGATCTGAACAGACGGGTGGGTGCTGTCTCCATTCCCACCCTCCATCCCTTTTGTAAGCGTAAATAAAATTTCTTGGCCTCAGTATGAAGTTCCCACTTCCACCAAGTGGTACAGAGAGGAGCGATTTGTGGCTGAATTCCTCCATCTAAACAAAACCCAAGAGCGAACCCTTCTATGAGATGAATAATTCCTGCAAATGACTCCAAAACTCACTAGGGGGAGTTTAATCCTCGGTGAGAAAAGGCACGGAAACAAGAGACTGTTTAGCAAACCCAAACTGGGCTTTTCTCTACCAGTCTTTTTGTGCCAATGTTTTCTTGCAGCGAGCAAAGAATATACCCTTTTGGAGGATGTTTCTGGCTCTGCATCATCCACCAGAGGCCACAGCACAGTTGTGCTGTGAGCATCCTACTGGCATGAAAATGGGTCATAACAGCTGTAATAATGCAACACGCAATGTAACAACATTGAAACTTGTTTTTTCCAGTATATGAAGAAAGATGATTTATTTTAGTAATGGCTGGAGGGAGGGGAGTGTTGAAAGCTCCCACTGCTAACCTGCATACTCTGCTGCACCTTTGTTTTGTCAGCAAGAAAGAGCTTGGCAACGTAATAGAAACTTTCACTTTTCTCCACACTTTTTATTTTTTTTTTGTCTTTCTCTGTCAAAAATTAACCCCTTTTAACTTTTATACAAAATACATAGCAACCTAAAACGTTTTAGAAACAGCCTGGTTATTATTGTTTTATTTTCCCCTCAGAAAATACATTCCCTTGTGAAAGTATCTGGTAAAAATAACAGCTCCACTTTCAAGAGGACAAGGTGTTAGATCACAGATGGCAGCAAAAGATCAGGCATATCCACCTGACAAACCAAGCAGAGGTATGTTGACATCCAACACATATAGTAATGCATGTGGTTGCATTTTCTTTGACTATTTTATACCCATGTATTAGTCTTTTCCACTTTTCTGTTCCATTATACCTCTAAGATCCCAATTAATTCAGACCCTGAATTTGCTTCTTTCCTAGTAACTGCACTAAACCAGAGTGTCCAATGCCTCTGCAAGACACAGAAATTGATTACTTTAATTTTTCTTTATGTATTTTTGTTATTTTATTATTATTATTTTGCATTTTGAGCTGCAAGCTCACACATTTTTAAGGAAACAACAATGAATTTCTAGAAAATGAAAATGTGTTTAGCCAAAACACTGCTAAAAAAGTCTTTTTTTTTTTTTTTTTTTGTGTGTGTGTATACCTATTTTGATAAAATGATTCACAAAACAATCCTCCTTCCAAAAACAAAGTAGCTCAGGTTGAGTCTGTGATTTTTTATTTTTTTTTTTTTTTTGAGTCTGTCATTTAGCTCTGTCTTGCCTCACAGGTGCTTCAGTTTCTGTGCTTTCCTATTGTCCTCTACATTTTATCCTCCACAACAGGATGATTTTCACAAACCATGATTCTGTGTATCCTAACCTCCCTCTTTAAGAGGACAAACGATGTGTTGTAGGACATATATGCTCTAAAAAAGGCAAATTTTGCTTAAAAAGGAATATTTTTTAGAAAACTGATGAAGATACCACACCATCTCATTTATTCAAGGCATTCTAAATGATACTTCACAATTAAAAAAAAAATAATAAACTCTTTATTTAATAATTTTATGTATCTGTTTAATTCCTTATAGAATGCTTAAAATACTGTCCTTAACAAGACATCTTCTAAAACCTTTGCAAAACATTATACTGTATTGTATTACCTGTTAGTAATTAAAAGAAAAAAAAAACATGTTATTTTTCTTCTGGTTCCTATTCAATTCATGGTTTCCTCAATAAGCAGACATTAAAAGTATTCCTGGCCTTTCACCACAATTTTGTTTCTTTCTATAATTGAGATAACTCAGCTCGGTGTGAGAAAAGGAATTTAGGATTTTGTTTTAGACCAGAGGATGGACTGTTATATCTCTGCTTTAATTCCCTTTCTTATTAGCATAGTGTTCTATGGTTGCCTATCTGAAATCAGCTGAGTAATGAAAGTCTTTTAAGTACAAACCTAGTAAATATAAACCTGAAATTCAGTTGCATTGCATTCTGGTTAGGCATAGTTAGAAACACTTGTAAAAATTCTTTTTCCTCCGGCAATTATTTCTGTAGCCTTTTCAGTTTATCTGGAGCTGCCTGCAGAAACCCAGCATTAGAAGCAATGTTAAGCATTTCATTCCATTCCAAATCATCCCTTACTTTGTATCTCTCAAGACTCCTTTCTGTCATTAAAAATGAATGAAATGATCTCAGCTTAGTTTTCATGCATTTCAGGTTTTTCTGTCTGTAGTTAGAGGAAGTTTCTCTGTGATCTATATCTTTCTTTGGTCTGAGCTGTCCTGCCAGCCAAACATCTTCTTCAAGTGTCTGCAATCCTAATTGGAAAATTCCTGATAGGTATTTAGTCAATGGAAGGGAGAAAAGTTGGACTGATTTTGCAGACAGAATGTCTGAAGACTGGGAACTGAGGAAAGAATAAATGTGAATCTGGGGACAGACTGTGTATGGAGAAAAGGTCTTTGTGTGTACATCACAGGGAGCTGGGGTGAGGAGAGAGAAAAGGACTAGAAAGTGTACAAAAGTCAAAAGTGACAAAAGAGCATATATGCAAGCTTACGATAGAGAAGATGGGAAAAAAACATGGCAGAGAGAAACAAAGAGAAATGAAGGGAAATCTCCTTTTCTCATCCTGTCCTCCATATGCATGGACAATGATTGATATGAAAGAATGTCCTATTTTCTCTTCTCCTCCCATGTCTCTGAAGGCTATGTCCTCATGTAAAGGGTGTCCAGATGTTTATCCAACTTTTAGTCTAAGACTGCTCAGTCCTTAATTGGGTTTTTGGCAACAAACTGAGAAGAGATATTGGGTGAAAAATTGGAAGGTTCACCCCAAGATGATAGTAGTAATGGAACTTAAAAAAAAACAACACTGTCTTCATCTCTCTGTCTTGTCCTCTACAGACCCTGTAGCAGTGGGGAGCTGCTGCTCTGCTCTATGCAGGGAGCACAGACATTTCCAGCAGGGAACATAAAGATTTGTAGACAAATATATATCTTTGTTTGTCTGAGGATATATATGAACAAGTGAAGAGGAAAACAGGAACTTTGCAAGAGTATTGCACTCAGCAGGACACACCACCACAAGGGGGTAAGAATGAATTTTTCCTGGAGAGCAACTTAAAAAATCTTGAAACCACCATAAAGTTTTGTTGCGCACAGTTCTCAGCAATGTATTATATGCTTTTTTTTTTTTTTTTTTCTTTTTCTTTTTTTTTCCCCCTTTGCATGTTTATTTGCATTTAAACCAGTCCAACATCTGATGGAATGTATGTTTCAAACCTTTGGCTTGGGTAGTGTCACTTCAGAATTGAGTGTCCGAATGTCTTGTATAGGGAGTTGAGTGATTTGTATCTTTATTTTTATTTTTTTCTTTCACATTTGTTTGGAGAGACAAATGGGATTTAGACCAGGTAACAAGGGAAAAACTCCACGTGTGGCCAATTCAACATGTACTAAATATTATGGAGGTAGGAATAAAAGTGAAGAACATGGAGTATTGCAGGCTAAATAAGAACACATTTTAGTTATACCTCTATAATAAAAGGGCAGATTTGAGTAGCATTGTTGCTAAATCACAAGGAACCATGCAAAAAACTCCCTACTGTCCACCTTGTGGGGGAAAAAAAAAAAAAAAAAAAAAAAAAACAGAGAGAGAGAGAGAGAGAGAGAGAGAGAAATTAAGTAATGTTTATTAATATCATTGGAACTCTGTGGTCACATGGAAATCTATTTGTTCTTATTCAATTTCTAGCTCTGTATTTTCTGTGAAATAAAAACATTTTGTTCAGGTTGTCTACTTGTCTTCTGCATTGGATTTCTAACAAGATGCCTTAGTTCTAACAAGCCAAACAAGATGCACAAAGATGTACCAAATTCCCTGGAGCATCTTGTGGGCTAGTGCACATCCACTCACCTGCACATAATTCACTTAGGTTTATCTGCTGCAGGCAACGGCATTCAGCTACCTCTTCAGTGTCTGCCCTGCAGGCTCTGACACCCAGTGAAGGCCTAAGATCATAACCCATAAGGGTTATGATCTTAGTCATTTGGGAAGGTGAATCAACATAAAATATTTTATAGAAATAAAATGGAAAATAAGACAGCTGATTCTTGTTAATTAAGTGGGGAAATGCAGTTATGGAAAAAATATGAGACCCAAGTATGGGCAATACCCAAGTATGGGCAGCTCTAGATAGTACCTATAAGATAAGTAGCATATGTGACATCCTGAACAGAAGACAGTAGAAAACCATAGACTCAAGAATTCAGGTCACCAATTTCATATAATAAAAAGATACATAAAGCTTTCATTTTTTCTTGTTTACTTACAAGTTAAATTGTAAATTTTCTCCAACTTAAACCAAATAAGTAGACTATTCTTCCAATATGAACAAGTTAAATCTTATTAAAAATTAACATGTATCCCTAATAGATTTTTGCATAGACAGTGTGTATATGTTTTTGTTGTTGTTTGTTTGATTTTTTTTTTTCCTTTTGATTCCCTATTTGGAATAGCCATCATCCTTGTCTAAACTCCAGAACTTTTTAAAGGAAATTCAATAAGGAAAGAATGAAGCAGTGGACAACTGTACAGATCTATCTAAGCTCATTATAGGACTGAACCACATCTGAGTCAACTCGACTGATATATTGGACATGTGGGTCAAGCAATGGTCCACACATTCTCTCAGAAAAAAAAAAAAAAAAAGAAAAAAGAAAAAAAAAAAAGGAAGAGGAAACAAAAGCAGGAGAGATAACGGGGTAGTGGGCTGGTCCAAGAGCTTGACATCTGGTCAGGTAGGAACTTCATTAATTAGAAAGCAATGCAAAATAGAAACTATGTACAGTCAGTTGGGATCTCTTTAAGACTCAGTTGCCCTGAGAAATTTTTCAATTCTACAGGGAACAAACTTAGAGGAGAAAGGAAAATCAACAAAAATATTTCATATGGCATATTTCAGACACAGCTAACCCCTTTCCATGCTCAGTAATTTATGGGTGACACAATAACAAAAATTACTGGAAAAATATTTTTCACTTGAGAGTTGCTGATGAGCAGCAGTAGTCTTGTTCTTACTGTCTAAAAACAAATATCCCTAAAGCTTTTCAGTGTCAGATCTCTTCCCAGGCAAAAGCAAACAAACAAACAAACCACCAGCAACAACAACAAAAAATTCATTTTAAATAAGCCTTAATAATGATCCTATGGGCTCCTGGCTTGATATCTACATATTTATTTCTTCATAGAAAATGTATTTATCGGCCTAATAACAGTTGCTTTTATTTTACTCCTGTCTTTTTGATTTGAGAGGCTTTTTGTATGTAATGTTTTTTGCTGGAGAGATGCTGTATGGCCTGTGTCTCAAGCAGTTAGAGAAAAAAAGATGATTGCATGAAGGTAATTCCCTGGTAGATGTGACAGATAGATGGGAAAGACCTTGAGTGTCTACTCTGATAAGGTGTCTGTGATGTCAGGGAATAAGGGAAAGTGAAATACTCATGGAAAAGCTTTAAATTATATTTTCATTCTGACCTGCTTTTCTTCCAATTTTTAAGGTCTGCTTGGTGATGTCTTGATAAGGGTGAAGCTTAGATCAAATGATAAGAAATCTAGCTTAAGGAAAGTAGGACTAAGTTATTTCTGGTGGCCTTAATGAAAAGTAATGCCTGATTTTACTATGATTCTTCATTCATATTTATTTGGTCTTTTCACCAGAAGTCTCAATACTATGAGCATTAGTTTCAGGAGGCTGGTGAAGACTGCAAATAATTCTTCACCACAAAAGAAGTTTTATGGAAGAAGAGGCTCTCCACCTGAACCCATGGTAACCCCCTTGTAGTGGGGTTATTGTAGGTACAGGGTAGTGGGTAGTGTTTTGGGCCTGTGAACAGCTTTGAATCAACGACAACTATAACGACCTGTGCAAGGACCTTGTCTGACACGAATGCCAGCTTTTCCCTGACACATTGGGCAGCACACACTGCCTCACAAATAAGTGATCTCAAAGAATCCCAAAATACCCCAGCTGCTGTCTGCAGCCCAGGTTAATTCTATGTGAGTACAGATATTTCCACGTGGCTTTAAATACTCTTGTGTATTTCCTGTATTGGAAGTCAGTGTCATCCCAAATCCCCTTTTCTATTAATGAAGAGAGAGAGAGAGGCATTTCTAGAAGATATTGCCAGGCTTGGCCAATCTCTCAGAACCCCTGGAAGTGCCTCCTGACCAGAAGAAATGAAAATAGACACTAAAGAGAGGCAGGATGAATTAGGTCTTTGGCTCCATCTACACTACACTGTGGACCACCTTGTAGGGTTACAGTTCAGTTTCAACTACTACTTTATGCCAAATGTCAGTACAAATTGCTTGTGGGAGCATGGTGCAAGGTACATGGAACAATTCCAACTTTAAGGAAAAAAAATGCACCTAGTAATTACTCATGCTGAAAAACTGAACAAGAAACAAGTTCCTGGCACACAGAGTAGTCCCAGAGACAAAACCTTTCTTTGAATACCAACAAGATTTCATTAAAGCAAAGGAAAGACATCTTAGGGATAAAAAGCAAAACAACAACAGCAAAAAATACTCACAGATACGGTAGTTCAGTCTTTAGGACATTGCGTATTAAATCCCAGTAAATGGAAAATGAAGCAATAAGTTATTTCCATTTCCTTGTCTTCTCCATGCAGAGCTATCAAATCAGTTCCTGCTGGGTTCAGTGGCTTCCTCTAAGTCTCCAGCACCTACAGGAATCTAATTTCTTAAGAGCTTTTGATTAACTTTTAAAGCCATATCACTGAAAACTTTCATTTTATACACAATCTCCATTATACAACAGGGGTTACAATTCAGACATGACATTCCAGTTCTAGGATAAGCAAAAGTACTAAAGCTGATGGTCTCAGGCAGTTTTCAGACTATAGCACAAAATTAGTGGGAAGCTCAACATCTGCATTTACATCACTGTATTTTAATTATGTTTTACTTTTTCAGGCTGAGTATTTCTAATTTGAACTTCTATAATATTTTAAAATAACCTCAACTAAACAAGCTCTCAAGAATATATATATATGTAGAAGTAAAAGAAAAAACTTTTTCATTTTTTTATGGATTGTTTTGATTTTTAACTCTTCAGATAGTGCTGCAGATAGGAATGTTATGAAAAGAAAAAAAAAAAAAGAGATTATGAAATACTTGTATATCAGAATAATCTAATGGATTGTATAGATTCGAATGGGGCAACATCCAAAACATTGGCATGATCTGAATGGTTGATAAACAAGCACAACAAAATTAAAATACGTCCTTAAACAACTTCATTATACAGAAACATTCCTGCTGAGGTATAAAATGGTGTTATGAAAAGAGCAGCAGGTGCTAAAGCAAATCCCATACTCATTTATGTGGGAGGAAAATGTATGTGTCAAATTTGTTGTTCCCAGTAATGCTGGATATTGTTCCATTAAGAACTGAGCTTTCCAGGCAGAGAAACTGGGAGAAGCCCTGTGATGTTCTTCTGCAGTTAGGCACAGCCAACTGGACCTGCAATAAAATGAATCACTTCCAAGCATGCAGATCATTGACCGCTTGCTAAGCCCCATGTGGTACTAGGCACTTCTCCAGAACAAGGGAGTGCAGTAAAGTGATTATGGGATTCTGTGACTGATGGCTCTATCACATGCCTGAGATTCATGGCTCATATAGCCACGCTCCAGTGATGGGTGGTGGTGTGCCTGCAAAAAATGCAAAAGAATTTACATTTTAATGTAGCTTAGCCAACAGCAAGGGTTAAGACTAGTCATCTTAATTTGCATTTGCAGTGGGCAAAACGAGTGCCTAAAGACAATGGCCACAGATTGATGTTATGCATGCTCATTTAATCTGGCATCTGAGGCTTTACTGTGGAAAAATCCTTAGTGGTCTGGTTAAACCACATACCCCCAGGCTCCCTAACTTTTAGGTATCTGTTCACACTGAATCTCAGCTTTCTGCTGTTCCCTTTCACTGTTTCTTCTGTTGCCTTTGGCTATCTGCTACTCGTGTACATTAAAAAGGCAGCATTGCCTCTTAGGATATTTCAGGCTTTTCTTCTTTGCAAGATTAGACAGCCTCCTTTCTGTGCCTTAGCTGGAGGAAAAAGATCTACCCTTTTAGGCTTTTCATCCTTTTAAGGGCTAATATCCCCCTGTTTCTTCATGTCTTTCCTTCCATTTTCAGTGTCCTTCAGTGTAATTCTTTAAGTGCTTTCTCTCCAGAATATGATTAGGTTTTAACACCATTCACCTGGTTTTAAAAATCATGGTTCATCCTGGGTGTACTACTTATCCTGCTGCTAAATTTGAAAAAGCTTGGCTTTTAGTGGCCAGCTTCCTTCCCTTACCAAAATCCTTCTTCAGGTTTCCCAAGGAAATGGTTCCCCTTCTATGTAGCGCTTATTTCCTGGGTTCTGCAACTTCTGTTTAGACAAATCAAGTGGGAAATACCTCTTGACCTTGTAGTCTACTTAGCAGTGAAAATCGAACCAGAGGCCATTGGCATAGAGCATGGTGTCATGAACAAATCATGGTTATGGAGGCAGTATTTCTGTTCTCTCAACATGAGTGATATATGGCAGGCAGCTGCACTTTTGTGATTTAACATCATAATTTTTTCAGTTTCTATGGATTATAGGCACTTGGAGTTCTCCTGGAGCTGCCCACAGTCACTTCTTGGAGGGGGCAATGCCTATTTATTTTTATTTTTTTATTTTTTTTCATAGGCTAGGTGTTGATATGCCAAGCTTTCTCTGACTTGCCCATGGTCATAGTGAAAAGGCTGGAGCAGAGAAGTGAACTGAACTTGTGCTTATCAGATCCCAGGAATGTGCGCTATCAGGTGTTCTGTGCTTCCTCCAGCTCCTGAAATCAGCTGCAGCTGATTGGAAAATGATGTTATCAGAGAGAAGCACTGAATATAACAGAAATGATTAAATGATTCCAGCACCGTTTAATCTCCCAATGTTTAGAAAACCAAGAAAAAGACAAATTTTTAAAAGCAAACCATCCCCCTTTGCTCCCCTCCAGGCTAGATTACACATAGAAAAAGGAATCCCAGACCTTTCAAACCATGATAAAAATTAATGTGAATGAATGGCTGTAGGGGCAGAGAAAGAAAGAACTTTCTGAAGTCTACTCCTTGCTGTTGCAAGCAGGGAAATTATAGAAACTTTTCCATGATGTTATTAATATTCATCCTGAAGTCAGTTAAGTTTCATCCTTTAAATAGTCCTTCTGTGAAGCTTTTCTAAAACTCTTCTCTGCTGGTTAGCAGCTTCCTCCTAGTTACCAGCCTAAGTTATCATCTTTATTTTGCCATTGCTTTGCTCCTGCCTATTTTATTTCTCTGTTTCACAGCTTCTCCCAAATAAAACCACCATCCTGGATCTTTGTCAACTGGCAGTTTGAGACAGATTTCATTTCAGGCCTGGTCTAGAGCCCATTTAAGTCAATGGGAGTCTCTGATGAGTTCAGTATGCTTTCCAAGACAGCCTTTGTAGGCTATCCCTTTAGTCAGCCAGATATAAAAGGTCTGTGTTGGTAAAACAATGTGCCTAATGAAACAATGCTACAGCTTAGACTGCAGAATCCTTCATTTATGTGCTTTTGTTGGCCAGTTGAGGGAGATGAGTCAGGGAGTCAGGAGATCCAGAATTTCAATAACATGTTGGATCTGACAGCCAACAGATCTTAAGCCAACTTAAGAACAAGTGCAGTAGAGCACTTCTTTGTGCAAGCATCATGATAAAGCCACCTCTGGAATTATTCTACTGCCATTTGTCTTCATTTCACTTTTCTGCTCACTTGGACACTGCATGAAGCCAATGTGCCTGGGAAGAAAACTACACAAAATGTTCTTTACAAGTTCCTTTCCACATTTATTAGTATTATTTTTTTTTTTCTTTAAATCACTCAGAAGAGTAAAACCCTCCAGTTCTCCAAAGATTACATTATCATCACTGATCTTTGACTATTTCTGAAAGGCAGTGCTTTTGTGATTACCATTCAATACATAAAGGGGCCATTAGTCTAGCTTTTTATAGTTTTTCACAACTATCACAATGCATAATTGTATTTTACAGGTACAAAACAGTAATTTGACTTATAATGAAAACACTATACCATAAGAAGTGGTCAAAATAGTTCATTGCAATAAGTAAACAAAGCTTTTAAGTGATTGACTAAAGTTATAGATAGTAGAAAAACAAGTGATGATCCAGCAGATAAATTAGTCATGTAATATTAACCAACATTTGTTAAAGAACTGCTAGACTAACTGTATCTTGAGATACTAACAATCCATTGAAAAACCTTGTCCTAGTTTGGTACTTAGAGTGACCTAAGCCCAACACAACAGAAAGAAGAGCAGAAGGGTGGGAGCTGGAACTTCTCATTCATAAACTGTAACTCAGTAATCAGGAAAGACACAGACCTACCCCCACATCAATAAATCCTCAACAACTTTCCCAGAAGAGTTAGGATTATTGTTCCCTTCTTATATAGCTGCAGTCTCAACTAAGGAGTTGATTTAACTATTTAAATGTTTGTAATCATTAACCTTTCAATAAAGACACAGCTTCAGCTTATTAAGCTCATTAGCCTGTAACAAATGAAGCTTTTGAACATGCCAAGGAGCAAAAGTATAACTGGATTCTGAAAGCAATTAGATGCATTTGGAGAAGATGATAGGTCTCTTGAGG
Source organism: Aythya fuligula (assembly GCF_009819795.1). Lineage (NCBI taxonomy): Eukaryota > Metazoa > Chordata > Aves > Anseriformes > Anatidae > Aythya > Aythya fuligula. Next base: position 25,884,338 of record NC_045565.1, read on the forward strand.
GCTATTCAGTACAGAGATGTGGATACAGTCTCTGATTCAGGAGATCCCTATGTTGCAGGCTGCAGAAATCAGGGTGGTTATATCAAGGGAACACCATTCCCACGTTAGCTCTTCTTGTCACTGTTACACTTTGGTTCCTGTGTCAGGTGCACCTTTGGCCTCATTCACTACAGCTGTCCTTATGTATTACCAATGTGCAGTCAGCAGCCAACATGCAGTGTAAATGTAACAGGAAGAAAGTAGCAGAAAGCATTGGTATACACCCTATTAGCTAAGAAGCCTTTACAGCGTAATGATGGTGCAGGCTCTATTGCTCAATCCCTCTATAAGTCTAGCTTTTGACCAAAGAATAAATGTTACTTCCTTTCTTCTTCCTTTCTCTCCTTCCTTCCTCCCTTTTTTATTTCTTTCTTTTTCTTTTATTCTATCTCTTTCTCTCTTTCTTTTCTTCCCTTTTTTTTTTCTATTTCTTTTCTCATTTTTTTTTTTTTCCTTTTTCTGTCCCCCCCCCCCCCCCCCCAAGTTTCTTTGGTTTTCAACTGAGAAGACAGTGGCATTGTTGATTTTAAAAGGGCAGATTTCACAAGCAGACTAACATACTCCATATGTCTGGTCAGTTTGCTGAAGAGCCCAAAATGTGCAGCTATTAAATATAATGAATGAGGAATGATAGATGATGTCTCACACTCCTAGGCTGATAATTAAAAAGGAGAGAGAGGCTGCTGGGTAAAGAGTGCAGAAAGCATCCTTCAGCCACAAATCCTTGACATAGAGATGTCAGTTGTTCAAAAGAGGTTTTAACATCTCTGACATGAGGACAGTAAGGGAATGGAAAAGTAAGCAAAACAAAGCACTGGAAGGACATTTTAACATTGTGTTAGGCAAATGAGAGGATAAATGATGACTGTATATTGGATGGCTGGTGGGAGGGTTATAAACATTACAGAGACAATTGCCGCTAAATGAGGTGTATCCCAGGCAGCTGTCCTGATGCATTAGGAGACTGTTTTCAAAAGAAAAGATTCTCCCGTCAACATTAAAACAAAACAAAACAAAAAGATCCCTTTCACACAGCTCACACACCATGAATAGCTCAGCAGCACTATGAGCTGAACCATTCCTGAGGCAGGCTGTATTCTGGCTGCCTCCTTTTGGGCATTACGGTTACCTACCATGGACCAAAGCTCTCTATAAGCTTTAGTCTGGAGAAAACATACATTAAGCTACCCTGCCCTGTTTGTCAGGTCTTGTGTCTCTTACACCTCTTTGATCTGTATGTGGTAAATCTGAGAGCCACCATGCTGGCCCAACACTCAGTGGAGGGACAAGCTTGATGAATGGCTTGCTGGAATTCCTCTGCTCACAGGAATTACCAGTTTCTTTCAAGGTCCATGTTTTTATGCCACATGAATCTGTGACTGTCTGAGCTTTCAGCATTTCTGTAGTGGACATATCCAGCTTGCAGATGTAAATGCAGTGCAGTCTGAGAATGTAATACTCATGTTAAAACTAGCAGTGTTTGTTTTATTACTGTTAACAATATATTCAACTCCTCTGGAGCACCTTTCTTCAGTAGGCTTCAGAGTACATTATCATTTCACAGGCAGGGATACTGAGGTAGAGGCAAAGCATCTCATCTTTTATTTCTGGAATGAGGACAATTTGTCCATCTTTGTCCTGGGAAAACAGTGCCACAGCTGACATATGATTTCTTAATTGCAGTGCAGTGATCTATCCAGAAAACACTGTCCCTATTTGTCCTGTGAGAAAATCATAGTCTAAAACATCTGCAGTTTTTACTTTAGTTAGGTATTCCTATTTCTGAAACTGAGTTCATGCCTAACACCTCTTTATATATTTGTTTTATGCCAGAAGCCTCAGCAATGCTGACTTCAGCAAACTGAAGGATGAGGTCTTCCCCATTTCATTAACTTACTGATGCTGGCAGATGGTTTTCAAGACACATTTCTTTTCCCTGGTCAGTATACCAATAGTGATCCACAGTGCAGCCTCAGGTGTTCCACAGAATGATTCCAAGTCCTTTCCCACCACCCATAAACATGCCTACATATAACAACACAGAATTACAACAAAAGAAAATAAATGAACAGGCAAAATCTACAGCTAAACTTTACTTGGTGGAAAATCAAATCTATTCTGACACAAGATGGTCCATGCATATGCTTTTTAAAATGCTTCTGTTAATAAGGACTGAAAGTCACTTTTTCATAAGATTTGTAGTAGACTAGTTATCCTCCTAGCAGATCTGAGAGGTAGGATGCAGCATTTCTGTTACTACAGAACCCATCACATTAAGAAGGAATGAAAACTACCTGCTGTTTACAGCTGACAGGAGAGCCATGTTGATGTATTCCTCTGTAACAACAAAATGGTCTGGAGCAAATAAATATCTCAGAAGGATGGACTTTGCATAGATAGAACATCCCTTTCTTTGAGAGTTATTGTGGCTGTTTGTCCTGCAATAGCATCCAGCTTTGCCCCAGGGCTTTTAGACTCTACATACTACGGTCATCTCACAGAGTCAGAAGCATCTCTGACACCAGAGTGTCAGAGCCCAAGGCACAAAGGAGACGTGACAATCGAAGGACAAAGAAAAGCTGGCTTCTGTTTTGGGGGGACACTGACCATTCAGAAGAAAATTATTATAAAACTATTTGTAAAATCTTGCTTTTTTTCAGTTGCCCTTCTGAACAGACTGCAAAGAGCATGTGTCTACTCCTAAAATGTTGCCAGGGTTGAGGTCTCCAGTGCTGTCTTTGGGAAGTCCATCTTTGCGAGAGATGACATAGGGAAAGCAGCAGGAACAAAAGTCTGTCACAGGCTGCATAAGTGTAGTAATGGTAATAAAAGGCAGAATAATTACAACTGAAAAAAAAAAAAAAAGGAATGTTTTTCCTTCTGGATGGGAATGAATGGGATTTCAACTGTGCAGCTGCACTTCTCAGGAGCAGCATGGACTTTGGTTTCACCATCTCCTGCTTTGCTATCTAGATGGGAGAAGGGAAAGGGATTTTCTTGCCCCTGCATATACCTTTTGAAAACTAATTTTCTTATAGGATTGACTCCATCAAAAAATTCCCCTGAAATAATTTTCTTTCTCTCTGCCCCTCTGCCCTAGTTTCTCTACCTTTCTTCAGCAGCTGAATATGAAACCAGTTCAACTCTGGAACAAAAATATTATTTTGTTCCTTTGTCTTATTTTGAGAAATGGAATGAAAACTTCTGTTTTACAGGCAAATCAATTCCTTCTCCAACCACACTTCATATTACAACAGACAATAGAAAAATACCCGTTCTCTCTAAACTTGACAGATGCCACCACAAGGTGAGATGGAACCACTTTTTGCTTTCAGTATAGTCTTTTTTTTTTTTCTTTTAATATGTTATGTACATGGAAACACTTCATCCATCAATTTAGAAGTTCATTTCCTGCTGCTGCCCTTCACCCTTCATTCAGGTCTCCCAAGCCAACCGTGACCGTGCAACATAACAGACTCTGGTATAAATAAGAGCTGAGGAAATGGAAAATTAAGAGCTCCTCTAGCCCTAAGGCTAAGTATCACCCTCCTATTTGTTTTCTCTGTATGCTAGACTTAATACTTTTTCTCAGCTGGGTATATGAGCTAATACACTGTATAATCAGAGGGAAAACATCACCTTATAGAAAACTCATTTCTTATCAAGCTTGAGATTTCTGTGGATACTGGAAATATTTTTCTGTATCATAGTATGTGAACAGAACAGAGAAGAAACAACGCAAGTGAATAATTATTTGCAGCTTTAGGGTTTCATTTGCATATAAGATTCTGAACACTGAAAGTAGAGGGAGACTCAACACTCTTCTTCCATCTGTGCCACCTTGTTGCTGAAATCTAAGGAATTTCCATGTGGGAACTCAACTGATGCACAAAAACCTTCTATCTTTACCGGGTGATTAGTGATGAACATTCCCAGTCCACCTATAGTACACAAATCTCCATCATAGCAATGATATGAAACTGTCTCCTTATCTATCTTGCGTATTTAGTTCAGAACTCTACAGTACCCATCCATTCTGCACAATGGGTATGTATGTGGGACACATCTGTATGGATAGATTTGGTCTATGGCAGGGTCTGAGGGAATTCAGATTGTGAATAATAATCTATTCACACTAGGCATATTAATCTAAAACGGTGCAAGAGCATGAAAGAGTACAGGCCTTAGAGCAGTCCCCTTTAGCCAGTTGATTTTCACAATTCATCAACCCATCATCTATTTAAGGTTTATCTAAGTGTGTGTTACAGAGAGATAGAGAGATGGATAGAGAGTAGTGTTTGGATAAAGACACATTAAGAGAGAAGTAAATTAATCAATATAGCTTCAATCCTTTAAAAACTTCTTTAAAAAGCTATAAATATGGTACCACAAGAAGGTAGTTTGTAAGGGAAGAACTTAGCTTGCATCAGATATTCATCAGTATGAATAGCACTTGATAAAAGATACATAAAATACAATTCCCATCACCCAAACCAGGCCTCAGGCATCCCCTTCACTCTCAGTCATGTTGCAGGCAGACCAAATTCAGCCACTCAGATCATCTGTCCTGTGATCAAATTTTTGTACTGACTATCTTGTTATCTAAAATAAAATGTAAGTAAAACCTTTTAAGCTCATCCCATCAGTCAGTTGCTCACCCACTGTATTTTGTACCTGTCAAGCTGTGTGCTGGGTATTTTCTTCAGAAGGATACCATGAGAGACAGTATATCAAAACCTTTACTAAAATCCAAAAACATCACATCAGCTGGCTTCCCTTGGTCAACTAGATGGGTAACCTTGCTCTAAAAGGAAATTAGGTTAGTTAAGCAGGACTTTCCCTTCATGAACCCGTGTTGGCTTTGACCAATCAGTACATTGTCTTTCAAGTGTTTTTCAATAACCTGACTACACATTCTTTTTCTTCTCTACAGCACAGAGGTGAAATTAGTTGGAATCTAATTCAGTGTTTACATTTCCATCATACTGATCTGAAGATGGTTAGTGGTGATTTATCTGAGGCTACACAGGAGATTCAAAATAAAACACAGACTTGCTGTAACACTGTCCACGTCTTCAATAGTGGTCCTAAACACCAGGTCAGCCTCCCACATGAGATTCATTTAAAAAAAAAAAAAGTCGCTATTGAATCTCTTTGATCTTTCATATGATCTTTCATATGGCTGTAAAAATAGGACTCGTTCTTTACAGTGTATATTTTAGCTCCTTCTTTTATATAGATAAAGGAACATTGAATAGCACAGACAAATTTGCAATGTAAGATGTTCTTTGAAAGACCTTACCCCCCCCAGCTCCCAGGAGCTCATGATTCTGGAGTCATTGTCTTTTATGAGGCCCTCAGGCTCGCTCACACACACATGCGCTTTCTCTCTAGCTTCCAACATTTCAGGAAAAAAGTTTGAAAAATTCAAATCTGCTTCTCCATTCCATCTTCCCTTGATCAACACCAGAAAACAAGTGAAAAGATCACAACATGATTTTTTAAAGCCTTTTGACTATTGAGCTAATATCACAAACTCTCTGGCAAGGGTTTGACTTAGGCAGTGTGTGTGCTGGTCTACTTATTAGAGCAGACAGAGGAAGATCCTCTAAGCACTTAGTTTCCCTTACTTTTTCCTGAGTTGGTTAAAACTTCACGAAAGCTGGGAAAAAGAAGTGTCTAAGTCTGGGTGTTGTAGAGCTGAATGCAGCTGGTAGTGCACTTCTCATGGGACAGAAAGAAAAGGATGGATATAATCAGGCTTTCACTGCAAACAGAAGTACATGGAAGTGGCTGTACTTCCTTAAGGAATATCTTTATGGGAAGTTATAAGAAAGGCAGAAAGCCCTGCAGAGTAACCTACTCTACAGATTGTGTCATGAAAAGTTACTGGCTATGAGATTGATTAGCAATAAGAACTCAGAACCATGATCATTCCTTTGTGCTCCACATATTGCTAGTGTACTTGACTGGTGCTGACAGGCCACCTGGTACACTGCTTACTGGATTCACAAGGGAAAGTGCATTTATTATGGGCAGGATTATCTAAATTGGTGATGCACAGCAAATACATGTATAACATCCTTGCCCTGAGTATCCTGTATCACAGAGGAGACAGGGAGAGAGCAAAGAAAATAAAAGGGGTGGGAGGAGAAAAGATCATTTTGTTCTCAGGTGCAGCTGAAATGGAAAATTGTGAAGTGGAGATCAAGAAGGGGTAAAAAGTGAATTTGTGGAATGAATAACATGTCATTGTAACCACAGAGACAAAGTTTTTTTATTCTGGGATTGATTTCCCTTAATACATTCATTTCATTTGTTTCTTTGGTCACTTGTTGAACCTTAATTAAGGAAACACTATCTGAAGTAGTCCCGATTCATATCAAAACTCCTCAGAACTATCTTTTCTATTCTGGGCTGAACCATTCTGAGAAGCTGGCTGTTAGATCAATAACAAAGCAAGGAAGCAAGGACAAAATAAGTTTGTTTGTCTTTTTTTTTTTTTTTTTTTTTTTTTTTTAAAGGACCTTTTTACTCTATTGCAATCTATTTAGCTTTCAAGTCATGTGGCAACTTCAGCTAGTCTTCAAGAGGGAAGGAAGAATGCCGTACGGCAGAACGGCTTGTGTGCCCTCCTAGGAAAACCTGCACCTGCTTTCTGCCCACGCATCCGCTCTCATCTCAAATCCAAGCCATGAGCTGATGCTACACAGCTGCTGTGAGGCATTATGTCAGGGCTCCATTTGCCAGCATTTCTGCCACTCTGGATCATATTGGTGTCTCGTAACAGCTCCCAGAGCAGCTTCATCAAGCTGCTAATGTCAACCAAGTAAATAATGCATGCTTCAACTTTGGGCTAAATATACATTTGTCTGATAGACTGTAACAGCCACCAAGTCTGTTGTGCTAAGCAATCCTTAGCTGTATATTTACCAGATCAATGGAGTGCTTACAGCTTGGACACATGAATCAGTGTTTAGGTAAGTTTTAAAATAATTATTAGAAGTAAAAGAACACTGCTGTCTATATATGGCATTTATGTGGAAGAAACCTTCTCTCTCTCTCTCTCTCTCTTTTTTTTTTTTTTTTTTTTTTTTTTTTTTTTTTTTTCCTTCTGGGGCCCCTTGAGCCCTGATCAGCAGAGGTACTTAGGCACAACTGAGTAAGTTGAAGTCAGTGTCTTAACTTCACTCATTATAAACATGACTTCTGCAGAGCATGATAGGATTCTCACAGGATCCATCCTGTTCCCTAGTATCATTTCAGAACAGTTGACACTAACCAAGGCACTTGTTTGCTATAAAAGAAGAAAAGAGAAAGCACTGTGGTACTGGTCTACTTGCTCTGGGGTCTGAATCTATTAAGGACAATATGACTGCATGAGGATGTTTCTGCAGGAACAAAATACACAGGCAAAATCTAGATTTTTATTTTTATTTTTATTTTTCACCTGAAAAAGAACCACAATTTGTACTCATTTCCCATGTGGGAATAAGATGCATAAGCTCTGCAATGTGCTCTCTCCCTCATCTACTTGGGCATGCGAGTTGAAGAAGGTAGCTGATTTTATTGCTCTCAGGTCACTAATGCAGTGACTGTGGACCTCCCCTGAGGAAATTCTGAAGAAGCCACATGGTGGCTTACTGAAGTTAAATTTTCTACTGCTCTGGCAAGAAGTTCTCTGCTGTCAGAGATGAACCAGCTCAGTAGATTTCATTTTCCAGTTGTTGGTAACCAGGATGATGAACGTAGGATATTTCCTCTTTTTTTTTTCCATCAGATACTATTTTTAAAGTGTGGAGTGCACATACCTGCCTCTCTATCAGAGTTTAAGCCAGATAAAACCAAAGGTGTTTCTAAACTTCTAGGAGTAATGTTATCCATGAGATGGTGATTCCGGCTTGTCCCTTTTTTTTGTTTGAGTAGAATCTGTGGGAAAGTCAAACAGAGAAGAAAGTTTCATTTATGCAGGACACTAAGGAGGGTTGCATGAGCATTGAGGGCCCACTTTTACCTAGTCAGCAGTAAGAGCATTGACAAGAAATAGCTTCTTATAGCAAAATTAATGTAAGCTAATTTGGTTAAAAATCTGTGAGGGATGTTATGCTAAGGGAGAATGAAGATTTGTTGTCCATCATCTAACACAGAGGAAAGGAGAAAATTCTAACCAGAAATAGAGGAATAGCTGCACAGCCTACTACAGCAGTCTTATTTTCAAATGCATTTACTCCAAAATTTATTTGTTCCATCCTTTCAACCAATACCCAGTATTACTGCAATCCAGACACGAGGTCTGCTTGAACTTGACTCTCAACTGACAACACACAACATTTCACAATTAACTCTTATTACTACTGTCTCCAGAGTCCTGACTCTCATCTTGCATGTCAAAACATCAACTGTCTGTTTCAGACCCTAATTGTGTTGTCAGTGACCTTTGTAAACTAATCTTCTACAGCCATTTGATCAATTAATGTTTTATGCAAAGATTAGTACAATCTGAATAAATAAATAAACTAAACTAAATGTGAAATTACAATAAACAACATGTCAGGCAGGAAAATATTAGTTTAAGAATTCTAATTATGATCATGATTTATTAATGCACTTGTCAGCATCTGGTGCTGAAGGCATTATGCATGCCTTGATAGTATTTGCCTTGATTTGTTGAATGGAAGACAGATAGACAACAACCGTATAGTGAAAAGTATTACAGTGTCTGAATCCTGTCTTTTTCATGTCTAGGGGAGCATTTCTTCATGCTCTCCCTGAATCTGGACTTTCTTTATATCTTCTTTATTAACACTGAAAAAAATCTCTAGATCAACAATCTGTATACCATGTTCCATCAACTCCTGTGATCAGGCAAAGCTGATTTGAATATTTCAATGCCTCATAGTGAATTCAGGAGGAACATGCTATTTCTATATGATTCTTTTTAGAAGGAGGAATATCAGATAGATCTCAGAAATTAAGGAACTTTATTTTTTCTACTCCGGTACCTTCACATATTTCACAATTTCTGGAGAATTTCTGTTGATGTTAAAAGTGGATTAAAATGAGGAATGACTGCAGACTGTATTTTTACTATATATACCATGGTGCTCACTTCAGTGGGCTGTTTTACAGTCATGACTAAAATTTGCAAGTTGATCTGCATTTTCTTTATATTTTCAGCTGTTCTGTCATACATCTGAATTTTCTCTCCAGGCATTTATTATGGATTGTTAAAAAAATCACCCAAACCAAAAGAATCACTGTTATTTTCACATTTTGGGGAAGAGGTATAGCAAATTAATTTTTTTTTTTTTTTTTTGTAACTTCTATTGCAAAATATCTTTAAGTGCTTCAAGGTAGGTTTGATTGAAAATCAAATTCTTACAACTATTTTTGAGATGACATTTCTTATAACTCCTGCAGTATCCTCACTGTCCATGAAAGGAAATTATTTTAGGTGTGAAAAAGTGCAGTGGTGGAAGTTCTGGAAGCTCTGGATTCCCATTGCCCACTCAAACATCAGGTTTAACCACTGAACCTTAAGGCTAAAGGCAGAATTATCTTGTCCTCTTCTGGATTTAGGTCTGCAAGTTCTTAAGTAAGATGCAGTCCACATTCTACTCATTCTGTTAGTCAATAATTCCTACCACTTGTGGTAGGTGCTTCCCTGTCTAGCATTCTGGGTATTGATAATCCCATTTGAGCTAAACTGACAGTCTCCAGCTTCCTACTACTAAGAAAAAGACCTTATCTTTTCCATCTTGAGCCAAGTACAGGCTGAGAACAATGGCACAGAAGCAAACACCACAGTGAGTCTGAGGAAAGGTCAGACCCACTAGAGACAAATATTCCTCAGACATTTCTGTGTTGTTCCTAGGCAAAATTATTGTAGGCTGATGGTGATGGGATGAATGGGAAACAAGTGGAAGGAACTCTAAGAAAACTGACTTGCAGATGCTCAAATATCTTAAAAGCTCTCAGAATCCCACCCCAGTGCTTTAAGACTAGGATAAAAATTTGCTATCTTTCCAGCTACATTAGCAGTGAAAACTTTGGACTGGAAAATAATGGAGATAGTGATCCTTTGATCTATTACTCAGAAGCTCTTCAGCAAATCTAATGAACAACATAAAAGTTTTTCTAGTGCAGGAGAAGGCTGTTAAACAGATTGCACTGGTCTATGGAAATGTCATTTTTTTTTATAGACCCATAACACAGATAAATTGTGGCTTAAAGACAGAGGTGGCCTTTGTTGAACCTCATATGTTCTTCTGATCTTTGTTTGTGAACCCTGCTCTCCAGAGGTTTATTCCAGATATTCAAGCAATGTTTCTTTTTGGATAAACAATAGGAACAATTTGTCTTTCCCTGGACACATCAGTCCTCTTGTCAGCTTTATTTCTCTTTATCTTTTAAGAGGTTTTTCATTTCAAAGGTATTAAATGAAATACCACTTGGTGTGATATCAGAGAGGAAATATCTTCATTTAACAGATGTAGCCTTTTAATTGATTCAGTTGTGTATTACATTTGACCTTTTGATATCCCAGGTGTTTAGACTCCTAGTAAGTTTATACCTTCATCTTATATTTGTTTCTTAAGAAGACATCTAAATTTTCAAAAAATATAATATATTATTGACTTATTCATTCATTTTCTTGATCCAATAGAAGGTGAATCTGTTCTGTTAACAAAGATCTTTTAGTTCTTTTCTGACAAAGTTATTTTAGCTATTGGAAATTTAGTTTCTCTTTAATAAAGAGCAGCAGAGAAATTCTTTCGAAAAATAAAACAAAACAGATGTCACTGATGAACAATAAAAATGACAGCAAGCACATTGCCATACTCCTCTCTTGCTCCTCTGGTTTAGGAGACTCAATGTGTGACAAAGATGGAAAGATACAACCAGTACTCAAACAAGGGTGATGGTGACACTATTGCAGTTATCTCAAGGAATAATCACAAAACATTTGAAGTAGAGAAGAAACCTTGCCATTTCAATTTCATCAGGAAATATAAAACAGCTACTGAAAAGAAGAACAAAGCAAGTGAAAAGGATCATCTGGCTTCATCATTGTTTTTTTAAAATACAAGTCTTAGCATGGACAAGAAATTGGAAAAATAAAGTAGCTCAAAGGCTGTTCAGAAAAAGAAGAAAAATCGTTGGGAAGCTTGGAAGGATTAGTGGACAGAAGTAGACAGATCATTTCTTGCATGGCATTTCTACTTACATTTTATTGCAACAGTTCCTAAGCAAAGTGCAAAAGGCTTTTTATTGTCATATCAGATATAAATGGTAAAATTTAATGTAGTACTTGTCAGCTTTAAATACTGGAAGCATCAATAAAATGTCAAATTATACTTGACTTCAATCCTAAATGGTTATAAAAATGCAATCCAAATTTACAGTCATTTAGTCTTCTCCTCCCTTCCCCCTCCCTTCTTCCCAGTAAAGCTCTACTATATGAAATTTGTGGGGAGGAGCTAAATTTTCTTTTCTGTTTCAAATCTGGTGATTCATTGGGGTTTACATCACCACTGAAACTTTCTTTCCTTAGAAATCAATGGCTGAAGACTGAAGCTGGGACCCGACTTTTTAATTATGGCTTGAAGTAATGTAATTGTGTATCTTAATGGCTCATACATCTCCTTGACAGATTGTCCAAGTTTGTTTAAAGTTTTGAAAGCAGTGAAATCAATTTATTAGACAGTCAGCTAGCAAAGAGAGAAAGCATTGTTATTAATTGGAATGTAGACATTATATCACCTAATATCTTTGTATTTTTGTGAAACATTTTACACATTGAAGATACTGGCTGAGAGTGCAGTAAAGAGGGGTATGAATTTCTATTCAGTGATATTTTATATTTATACTTCAGTGAGCAAAATGACTCTGATTGCAGGATAAGTGCAACATTGCAAACCCTGGCTATGCAGACAGTGAGTTTGGGGAAATTTCTGAATGTTAGGATATGTTGGCTGACAATACAGGGTATCAGGGTCGTAGCACCCTATTCCAGCATGTAGTGTGCCCTGAAATATGGCATTGGTCTTAAGCCTTTAGCAAAAAAGCACAGGTAGAAAGTCTGCCTAGCCAGCAGGGAGTTATACGAAATAATCTAATGGCCCTTTCAGGCTTCAGATGTCCATTAGCCTCTGGCTTAAGAAATCATCACCCACATAAAGGTTAAGCAAAGTCCTTTTAAATGCAATAAACACCTTTCCCAGAAGCTTTGATTGAAAGTATCTGTAAATGTCATGGTTTCAATATTAATAGTCCTTGCTGATGTTGGTTAGGCTAATCCTCAGCGACGCTAACCAAAATCATTCCATTTGCTGTTCAGGTTACTCTGCCATCCTGCAAAGAACTGCCTGTGCCTATTAGTATCCTTTTCATTAGTGATTTTATGATTCATGTGAAATGCAGAGCAACAGGTCTAAATGCAGCTCTGAAATGAAGAGATTTATCTAGTTTGCTAAGACATTATTAACTTGTATTGCAGCTTTTTGCCTCTCATCAATTTTTGCAATTGTCAAACTTGGCCTGCATCTGTTCTCAAGAATCACCACAAAACAGTAGAAATTAAATTATCTTGAGCTAATCCCTTGTTACTATGGAAGAAACAAAACAAAACAAAACAACAAACAAACAAACAAAAAAAAAACAAAACTGACCAACCAGGAAAAAATAACAGGAAATATCATGGAAAATAGGAAAATAGGGAATATATGTTTGTGAAAATATTAAGGAACTTTGATTCCTAAAAAGGCTCTCAGGAAAACTAAATAAATAAATAAAAGAAAATTAAAAAAAAAGAAAAAAAAAAGAAAACAAAAGAAAACAACCAAAACCAATCACAATGCACACTGAAAAAAAAACACCGAGTAGCCATTTGTAAGTACTGGAGAGTGACTGGTAGATTAAAAAACAAAACAAAAACAAACAAACAAACAAACAAAAACCTTCTCAAATGAATTTCTGGGGCAAGGAGCATAGCTATTTCAAGGAGGAATGCAGTATTCATCAGAAACTCTAAGTAAAATAAAACCTGGCATTAAAATGGCCTTCCTCAAATGACAGAATGACTTGCTGAAGTGGCTTCTTTCTTCAATACTGACCTTCAAGAATGAAGAGTTCAACTACTTGAAAACCTAAGAAATTAAAATGATCTCTGAATTTCCAGTGAAGTGGAATCCCACCTGTAGTTAAGAGCCAGCCCTGACATCCTCAAATGAAGAAAGGAGTGTGAAGTAGTGTATCAGTTTTAGGGACAGTGATCTTTCCTGTCAATCAGGGTAACTTGACAATATTTTCAGTGTCCTTCAGGCCAAATAGTGTGTGATTGCACAGAGACAAATTTCCCATGAAATTTAACATTGCAAACCTGCTGCATAAGGGAGATCTAGTGATTTTTTCAGTATAATTCAGTGATCAAAGGCCAAAGAGAAACCCAGTCTCTTCAATCTTCTGCTACTCTTGGCACCTAAGTCACAGAAAAGTAGCATCTACTAATCCCTCCAACCAAAGGAGCTTGTAGTAGTTTATCTGTACCTCACTCTGGATTTAACAACTGCTTCTTACCCAACACATGGATGATTACTATTGTTGGTGGATTTCTGGTGCCAGATCAGTAGCACAGCACTGTTTTGGAATGACAGCTCATCTGGAGAAGAATTCTGGCATCCACAGTTCAGAAGCAAAGACAAATCTCACAATAGACAGACACAGGAATGACCCTAGAAAAAAGTAAATGGTAAAATTTGTTAAAGATAGCTCAGATTTTCTCAGGGATTTGTTACCATGAAGCTGGTTTATATGGTGTGCCAGAAAAACTGTGACAAATTAGAAATGGTTACAATTTTATTTCTTCTTTTGTGTTCCTCCAGAAAATCTCATTTTTGAATTTTATAGTGCCCTGGCCAAACACCATGAGATAACTGGATGCAAAGTTATCTCTTTTCTTTTTCTGTTGGATAAGAAGCTGACTTCTGGTATGAAACAATTTCAGGATGTATGACTGCATCATTAAAGAGATAAGCATTTCTGTTGTAAATGTAGTAAATGTCTCATAAAGATAATTATGCATACATATATATACACATTTACAATACAATACACATATACACATACAATCAAATCTGTTTGTGGCTGTATGCCAACTTGATAAACTGTCATGGTTTGTCTGGGATAAAGTTAAATTTCTTCACAGTGGTTCATATGATGACGTGCTTTAGATTTTTCATGAAAATAGCGGTGATAATACAATGATGTTTTAGTTGATGCAGAGCAGTGCTTACACAGAGACAAGGACTTTTCTACTTCTTCTGCTGCCCTGCCAGCGAGGGAGCGGGGGGTGCACCAGGAGGTAGAAGAAGACACAACCAGGACAGCTGTCCCAGACTGGCCAAAGGGATGTCCAATACTACATGGCATCATGCTCAGCAATATAAACTGAGGGTAAAGAAGGAGGGAGGGGAGTGATGGCATTTGTCTTAAGAAACTGTTGCATGTGATGAGCCCTGGTTTCCTCGAAATGGCTGAGCACTTGTCTTCCAATGGGAAATAGTGAATAAATTGAATGAATTATCTGTTTTGCTTTGCTTGTGCACACATTTTACTTAGTAAACTGCCTTTATCTCAACCCATGAGTTTTTATCCTTTTTTTCTTTGTCTTCTTTTCTTTTCTTTTTTCCTGATTCTCTCCTCCATCACACTGGGGGTAGGGAGGGGGAAGGAGTGAATGGCTGTGTGGAATTTAGCTGTATGCCAGGTTAAATCACAACATAATCAAATAAGTAGTGATATTGTCTTTGAGAAGTCTTTGCATATTCTAGGAAACTCCGTGCCTCCATAAGATCTGGAGTCAAGTGAAGCTTCGACACCTTTAGATCAAGCAGTGTCACAGTGTTTCAGTCCTTCAGCCTTGAACATCTCAAGGTCAAACCTTACATCAGTTACAAGGAGACTCAGTTATTTTTGAGCTAAAAGAGAGAAGCTGGTAGTCACAATGAGACAGGTTGACATTTTAGGGGTTTCTAATAAAACACCACACTGAGCTCTCAACTACAAAAAGTAGGACTTTTCTCTTCAAAAGTGGATGTGGAAGGCAAGGGTCTGACCTTTCATCAGCTGAGCGATTTCCTCTCTGAATTGGGATGTGGGATTCTAAGGAACAGATGACCTTGATGGTTGAATAAATCCCAGGCGCCATAAGTTAACTCTTGCCTGCAGAATCCATTTCTCTTCAACAATCTTTCTGTTTGTTGCCTTAGCTGGCAAAAGGTAAAACTTTTGCCAGGATAGAGAAAGGAGATCGAAAGTAAAAAGCTGCTAAAGAAGCAACCTCCACAGTCTCTGAAGAGCCATGTTATCACTGTGCTGTTGTCTCTTAACAAAATCAGCTCACTCTTGTTTCCTCTTTCTACCAAAAATCAATGTTTTGGAGTTATAATCAGATTTGGTACATCTCCACCACCTGAAAACTGATCCCAAGTTTCTTCCTGATTTGTGCGTGGAACAGTGAACATCTCCTCCATATGCTGCTTCTTCTGACTTGCAATTCCAGACACCTCCAAGAGGAAAGCTTTAAGGAGCACTGAAAAATGAAGGGATCTACCCTGATAACCCAGAGAATGTTTGTAATAATTGCAAGCATTTTGATGAGGACCCTGAGAAATCCTACAGCTTCTGTGTATGGAAAGGAAGTGAAAGAATGGCAGAGCAGTCACTGTTGTGAATACACCAGGACAGTCTGAAGTCCTCAAGAGGAGCCTGGTTGGACAGATATGAAACATGTTAAACATGGAGGAGGACGTGTTAGGTCTGTTGGGGTCTGTGCCTTGCTCTGCTCTAGACTCTCAGCATGATACTAGACAAGTCTGACTGACAGTTTCAACAAGAAGAGAAGAAAGGTGCCCAGTGTGAAGTGTTCTGGGATATAACCACATTTCTGTTTAAAAACTGCAGTGTATGCAGTGTTATAGCTTTCTGCACTCTGGCTCAGAGGACAGACAGGCTTGTTTCTAGGGATGTGGCAATACTTGGGGAGCTACAGCATCTGAGCAGTAAATGACATATCTTGGAATAACAAGGGAGGCACATCACCTGGGCACCTTTGTTGTGGTGAATTTACCATGTTTATAGATGTCTGGAAACTGAAATCCTGATATCTACATTATCAATTTCCTGACAAATTGAGCAGTTTTTATGTCTCATGCTTACATATTTGAAGTCCAAGTGAGCATTTTTTTTTTTATTTTATTTTATTTTATTTTTTATTTGTCAGTTTTCCTGACAAATAGAGCAGTTTTTATGTCTCATGCTTACATATTTGAAGTCCAAGTGAGCATTTTGTTTTAGTTGCAAGAAGAGTGTTTATTTTTCCTAGCTAATCTGCTACTCAGCCCTGAAATTCAATGTTATAGTGGGAACCACAATGTTAATAACCATTTTAGCCTTAGAGGTTAACTTGTGTGAAGAACAGGGATTCTGGAATCTGTCCCTGTCCATGGCAGGGCTGGGGGGAGCTAGATTATCCCTAAGGTCCCTTCCAATGCAAACCATTTTATGACTCTATGATTCTATGATAAGAGGATGTTTGGAGATACCAAGATAGACTCTAAGTAGAATATCTGTCCTGATAGTAATAAATGACACTGTTCCCATGAATCAAAACTTTTGAATAATTAGTAAATATAAAATTTATTTGCATACATAAGTCCTTCAAAATACATTTTTTGTTGTTGTTGTTGTTTTTTCCTGCTGAGAAGAAAAATGGAAAGATGCATTTCTGACACATATGGGATTATTAGAAGACAATAAAAGATTCAGGCATGTTTTCTGCAGCCAGAATATACAGAAAAAGAATAGACAGTAGCTAAGTTTGTTGTAATGTAGAAACAAACTTTCCAGTTAGTCACACAAAGCCTGGAAAATCCACTTTCAAATAGATTAGGAGTTTCCATTAAGGAGTCTGTCATTATAATGTTGTGGAGACAATTCCTGAAAGGTTTCAAAAGCCAAACAAGAGCCGATTAGCTTCAATATCAAAGCAGAGTGGCCCATTTAGCCCAACACTATTGATCTTAAATACAATCTCTGCTTAGACAGACAGCAACTTCAAAAGCGAAACAACAATTAAAAAAAAAAAAGGAAAAAGCTCACTCAAAGCAACTCACAACATGACAACTGTAAAGAAAATGGAAACATCTTAGTTCTGTTCTTCTAAGAGGCATAGGAGAAATATTGCTCATGTTTTTGTATCTAAATGCCGTTTGAATCAAAGTTTTTCATGAGGCAACCAAGCATCTTTATAAAGGGCAGACAAATAGAAATGTCTCCAATCTGGTCAGCTATAGCAACACCAAGTGGTTTTCAACATGGGAATATTTGCTAGATGGAATTCTTGAAAAATGCATCTGCCTTGACTCTAGAGCTCGAGAAAATTCTCTGTAAAATAGATTTGACTGTTCTCATACTGAGATCAGGTAATGATGAAGCTGAATCTTTGAAATTAAGGGCTTACTGCTGACATGCTGCCCAAGTCTCCAAGGCTACGAGAAACTTTTCTATAACAATTTATCCTCCATGTAGAAATCTTTTGAACACTTAGTCCATGTAACATTGAACTTATATGTTTTTGAATGTACATAGGCAATGTCTCAGCCATGCTTTTGTGGTCAGCTATGTCAATATTCTTCCTTTTTAATGATGGTGAGAAAGACACAAGCTCCCATTGTAGTAGTCCAGAATGACCTGGTATTGGTAGGTAAAGTGTTTCTGGTAGAGCTCCAACGTTGTATATTGATTAGGCAGTGGACATGATTGCTGTTTGTTTTACTTTTTGTTTTGTTTTGTTTTGTTTTGTTTTCAGGGGGAGTAACTGCATGACTACAGCACATATGAATATAGAGAAATTGAGCATCATGATGAAGAAATAATACACATTGAGTGTTATGTTTATAAAAGGAATGAATGCCCTCCAAAGAGACCTGCTACAAGCAGGAGGAAAAATCAAAAGAGATGGTAGAAACTTCTCTAAAGATAGTAAAAATGAGTCATCCAGAAATAAGCCTGTTAAAGAGAAATTTACTTCTGTGCATAACAGGTATAAAGATGGGGAAACTGAAATAATTATTCAAAAACGTTTTGCAGTGAAACAATAGCAATACTTACATGATCTCTATCCATGACTATAACTCATTTGCTGGAAGCCCATTATGGCAAAAATGTGATCAAAAGATAATACATGTATACTAGGTGGTGATTTTGGAGCTTTCCCTGATCTTGCCATCTCAAAAACTTTTTTTTATTTTTTTTTATTTTATTTTATTTTTTATTTTTTTTCTGATATATTAGTTCCACTCCAGAATACTGGACTTTTTGACAACCAACCTAGAGAGCTGCTAGTTCAAAACCCTTTTTAACAGCTTGGTATTAACCACGGTAGAATAACACAATATAGCCACGAGTAGTGCTTTCTCCACAATTTCAGTGGTCTGTCTTTACCTCTCTTCTGAAGGATGTAGAGCAAACATGATCTATTAGAACTGATCCTTGTTTGCTCTAGTCATTCTACTGAAACAGAATGCCACCTAGTGTGAATGATGTGATATTTGGAAAATAATTAAATGTGAAAAGATGTACTGCCATGGGACAGGCTAGCACTGTGACCCAGGCGGTTGCTGGCTAGAAGACAGAAACTTATTTTGTACACTATAAAGTCTTGAAGAAGAATCACGTTGTATGCACTCTGAGTCAGGGAAGTACTTAAGTACAAGACTGAATGCTCTGATGCTCTGTTGAGTAGAAAGTAAATATGTACTTTTTAAATATTTTTATTTTGAATCACTATTGGCTGGAGACAAATTTGAATTCAATTACTTGATATTCAAGTGTGTGGTAAAGTTCTGCCTCAACGTACCTGGACGCTACTGACATCAAAGCTGAATATGATCCTTCAATTCCATATCTATAGCACAGAAGTTGCACTTAACAAGTGAACAACCAAAAGTGGTTGCATTAGGAGTATCTGAATCACTGAAGGCAGGATTCTTACCTTGCATAAAACACCTATTTTCTGAGTCTTGCTCAGCAGAATCACTGTAAGTCCACTTAAGCAAAGAGATATAAACTGGGCAACCCTGACAGAATAGAAAAGGTCACATTTTTGTATTAGAAATAGTTAAGTTTTGGGATGTATTTCAGATTTACAGAGGAAAAAGAAAAACAGTATTCACAATTATATCCCAAATGATCTGGAAGTACATAGTACACATTACATAGACTTTCTTTCTTGAACAAAACCTTGCAGAGTTTTGCAGAGAAGTGTTTATGAATTATCAAATGAGTGTTTTGCAACCAAGATGAATATAATCAGAATAATAAATGGACAGCTATAGCTTCAGAAGGGGAAAAAATGGGAAAATTGTCAATCTGCTTCTGTATGGTGTATGCATAATTAAATCTGTGCTGAAAGCTGCATGAAGCTGTGGCTGGAACAATTTCTATTTATTTATTTATTTATTTATTTATTTATTTATTTATTTATTTTGTAGCAGTAGTAGTAGTGAAATAACAAGAGGCAGATGCAATATTTGCTGTATCACTCTTTTGGCTACAGAAACTGCTAACCTCCTAACCTCCTCTTAGCCTAAGAAGCCCACTTGACAAGGTCAGGGCTGACCTTTACCCATGTTAAATAAGTAGAAAAATAACTGACTTTTAACAACTTTTTCTAGGATCTTTCTCGAACTTCGTCTCCCTGGACTGTTCTTGCTTCCCATCCTTTATCTCAGTAGTATTATTAACATTTTGAGCTCTTAGATTAGTGAAGAAAACACTGTTAGGAATTACATGACTTTTAAATTAACCAGAAATGTGTATAAAAGTCTTGCAGCTGATTGTACATGTTGTGACTATACATTTGAAATATGGATGCATAATTTTATGATATCATTTTCTCCAGAGAGGCACAGTTTTTATATTTGTTGTTTCCTGCCAAAAAAAAAACCAGACTTATGTTCCAGGTGTGACTCATATTCAGGGCTAAAATGATTAGGCATTTCTATACTGCTGTCCATCCCCATGAAAGTCTGTACAACCTGACATCCTCACAAGATACAAGAACACAGTTATTTTTCCAGTGGGGGATTCACATTTGGAAGGAACAGTTTTGAGTAGCTCAGCACAAAAGGAAAATTATTTCTTTGTCTTCTTCAGCCACACTGCCTCGTCCAATACCTACATTTACACAGACATACTAATATATATACAAGTTGATGTTTTATTCACAAATTTAACTGGAACTCATCTTCAGCTCACAGAGCATTCATGCTCTTCATATGAATTTAATACCATTTGCTTAGACTGAATATAGTGTTTTTAGATATTACTTTTTCATTCTCCTTAGACTTTCCAAGACCTCTGTGCATAGTGGTGTTACATTTATGAAAATCTACAGTGAAAATTTATGGGTAGGAATCCCAAGGATCCCACTAAATAAGGAGATACATTTTAATTAAACACTTCAAATGGATCACTGAAATTCTCAAGCCTTTCTTGCTTTCTTTGGTTAAAATTTTCAATAAAGAAATATTATCCTTCGGTAAGAACTGCTTCACTCTGGGGCTTATATTACTCTGTCTGTCAATCTTCAGAGGCAAAGCAAGATATCTGGCTTCTTACATGATATTTAGAAATGGAAAATAGGCATCTTTCAATTCAAAGACAGCCAAAACCACTTGTATTTGTGTAAATCTGTTATCACAGTGGGTTTGTATCTACTTCCAATATGAAAGAATATGGTGTGAATAACTGTGCAATGAAGAAAAATATACATGAAAGGCCCTTTGCCCTGAGGTGCCAGTTAATGATAAAGAGAAAATGAAAATAGAACTTATTTAAAAAAAAAAAAAAGAAAAGACACCTCACTACCTCACTCAAATGGAGGCTTCTCTTTATTTTTCAAATGCCACAGAGTGGCAATCAAATATTATTACCTAAAATAATAGAGAATTCACATTCTTATCAAGTCGGGAAACTAGCATTTGACTAGTTCAAGTTGCAGCTAAACACAAGAAGTGCTTCTAGCAAAAAAAAAAAAAAAAAAGAAAGACAATGGTACAGTTGCCTACAAGCACTTCCAGATAACTAAACTTTAAAGGAGATGTTCATGATATTTTCTGAGTGTTGGTTGTGTAAGTTACACATAGAGTCAGGGGAGGAAAGGGAGGGGTTTTTGTAATCCTTGGGTTATATGTTGATGATTCTGCAGTTATAGACTGAAAAACTGCATACAACTCAGTTTAATGACCCTCTTGGCTTAATAACATAGCATATCATTATTTGTAGACATGAAACATCTGTTACAATCACATACCATATATTTTCTAGTGAAAAAGAAATGGATAAACAGATGGGTTCCCTAATGCCAATGGTGTTACTGTTTATTTAGAGACCACATATTGAATCACAGGCAATCTTTTCTTTTTGTTTTCTTGCCTCCAGCAGCAGGGATAGCACTGCTAATTTCATCAATGGCATGAAGCATTTTTCAAAGGGGGGATGACTAGATTCTACATGCTCCCCTGGATTTATTTGGATGTCACAAAGCTAATTTTCAGGAAAGACGGAGCTTTTATTTTAGGGAAGTTGAAGACTGTGCCTAGTGTGAAAGCCTTGATTTTACAGCAGTTTAGACCTTAACATACCTAAATTAATTGTAATCAGGCTACCAAGGTACCAGTATCCATGAAAACACCAGATGCAGGGCGGACAGGCTTTCTGACTGCACAGAAGAGACCCCAAAGAGTTTTTATAGTGCCTGCTGGTGTGGTAGTATTGTGACTTGGTGTCCATCAACTCTCGAACTAGATGGTTCAGGTACACCAGTGTGTGTGGCAAAATTATTTTGAAAACTATTTCTATTAGTTTAACTTTTTAATGCTTTTAACACATTTAAAGCTTTTTAACGCATTTAACTTTATAACGCTTGTCAGAAATCTTTTTTCTCCTTTTTTTTTTTTGTTAATGATTTTTTTATTTATTCATAAAGTTTATTTTTACTGGAAAAGCCAGTTCTGCACCTTAATTTTCAAGTTTTGACAATATGTATTTTTTTTTCATTAGCTCTTCAACTTCTGTTCTGCCAGCCTCTGTGTAAATTGAACAATTGCCAAACAGCTAAAGTCTTCTCTATACACATTTCTGTAGCATGTCAGAAGCAGTCTTGAAAGAAATGATCACAAAGCCACTGTATCTGATGATATCAGATCCCTATTATTTTATAAGTTCACCAAAGATACTCATATTTCATTTCATGAAGTAGCAGGAGTTTGAAGAAAAATGCCTCAAGATGGCTGCAATTCCTTTGCCATCATGCAGAGTAACTTGGTAATTGTATGCAAAGATGGCATTTACCTTTGTATCTCTCAGAACCAAAAGCTAAAATGCATTTACTACCTCTATTTAAAAAGCAATCTTATCTCTTTCTGTTAATCTTTTTTTTTTTTTTTTTTTTTTTTTTCCCCTTGGTTTTAGTTCCCCATCAGAATTTCTGTTCATTATCAAGTTCTTGGCTGTGTCTCACACTTCTAATTGAATTTGAGGTTCCTCTTGTCCGGAAACCAGCAGAGGATAGTTAAATGGGGCTTTATAGCGACTGATGCAAAACAGCTGTATTCATGATGAAACACAATTAAAAATTCAATATATCTTATCTGCTCCAGCCAGTGATTCAGTTGGAACATGTTAGTAGCTGCTGTAGAAAATGTCCCTGTAAACAGGTGTTCAGAAGAGTAACTCTGCAGGTGTTGAATTGTATTGCTTTTCTTGGGGTGAAGGAGGGGGCGATGGGAATGGTGGGGAGGATCAAGGTCCAGGATGCATAAGTTTATTTATTTTAATTCCATATACTAGAACTATATATATATATATATATATATATAACTATATATGTGTATATATATATTGCAGGCTATGAAGCAACTGATTTATGCCACTTGAGTATCTGTCCCACTAACTGTTGGAGCAACAATCAAACATTTGTTTCCAACTCAGACAAAGGCAGTTGAGTTATGTGTACTCATACATGATATATATGTCAGGCTTATAGAAGAGAAATCAACACAAATCAAAGTAGTAACTACAAAAAAATTACAATGTGCTTTTTCAGTCAACAGTCCATTCCTCTCAGTAAACAAAGGAAGATGGTTGATTATACAGGGGAATTCATCATTACCACGAGAATGTATCTTTTTTAGTCCATTGTATCTGACAGTGGCTAAATAGATTTCTAAGCCTTCACCAAAGAAAGTATGAACAGAAAATCCTACAGAGAGCTTGAAAGCACTAAAAGAAATGTATGAAATATGCTTCTATTTCCCACTGAGCCAATCCACATACTTTAATAAATAAATAAATAAATAAATAAATAAATAAATATATTTACCACCTTAAAGGGACCTTTTGCCATTCTTGGGAAATAAGGAATGAATTATCTTGAAAATGCAGGACAGCCATTATACATAAATGTAGTGGGAGATGATAGATATGTGAAACTACTCTACACACTTTCTTGGGAAATTTAGAAAAATAACAGTTGGAATCATCTGACTGAAAGACATCTAGCTTAAGAAAGTCTTGTATTTGCCATCATACTAGTCAGTAGAGTGACTGGCACTACCAGTGAGAGATTGATTCCACCCTATGACACATACATAAAACAAATGGCAGAAATGGTCCTCTGGAGATGGCTGCCTTTTGCCACATATAACAGTGCAGCCTAAACATCTAAGTTTTAGCTAAGTGAAATGAAACTCACCCATAATGTGTAGAAACCAATGTAAACATTTCCCTGTATATGTCTACAATCCCCTGTTTCATTATTCACTGCAGCCAAGGAGCAGCTATCAAACACCCATAAGAAATGAGAGCCTCCCAAGTGAGTGTACTGCTACAGGACTGGGCCCCAAAATGGGAGATACAGACAATGAGCCCAAACAGTTGGCTGACCAGTGCCTGTCTCCTCTTTCACACTAGGCACCGGGCTGTGCATTGCCCTGTCACTGGAAAGTCCTTCATGGTCCACCCTACTCCATTTACATATGTTTCCAGTTTGTTGTCATTAAAGGCAACTTGGGTCTTCAGATGCAAAGTCTTAACTTGAGGTTAATATTTGGTGCCTCAGTACTCAGGTAAGCAAGAAAAGTAAGCTTCCCAGCAGTCCTTTTGCTACAGGCTGATTTTAGGGAGAAACAGATGGTTTTAAGTGTCTGAGGTGAGAACAGGAATCCTCAGCTCAGTTTTTGTAATCCATAACATAGTAGTTAGGATGAGTCCAGTCTAAAATGTACTATTATTTTTAGTTATTATCACATCCTTATAGGCTGTGAAAAAGGGACCTTAATAAAAGTCATAGCCTATTCGCTTGCTGTGGCTTCTTCCACTGCCGTCTCACCAGGCTTTCTACACTGGAGCGTTGTCGGCATTGGGTGATGGTGCAAAATAACGGTTTTGTTAAGTTGGCAATAACACCTCTAAGATTCTGAGTGTTCATAAATCCTTATTAAGGATTTCGTTAAACATCTGCATGAGAAAGGGTGGAGAAGAAAGGGTAAAAAGGAGATGGGGCAGCTGGGAGGGCAACTGGAAGAGGAGCAGATGGTAAGAGCCATTTGAATTCCCTGAAATTTGCTTGGAGTAAAACCTTAGGTAGCTCCTCAGCTCCTGCTGCCCTGCATCATTAAAACTAGATTCAGTGTGTGTCTTTCTTAGTATTTCACCTAGACTGAACCTAAAGATGAGTTCCACATGGCTAATTCTGGTTGCTGCTAAATCTCTACCTTTTAAACATGAATATATTCAGCCACTAAAGTTTTTATTAGAAGCTGGGTTTGCAGCTGGTAACACCCTCCTTGTTCTGTGCTTCTATTACTAAAACACGTCAGCTAGAATTTATATCTCAGTCATAACATTTGTTTCAGTACACTTAAATTTGTTACAGTAGGTTTCAGACAGCGCATGAATTAGGTATTTCCAGTGGCACTTAAAGATGTACAAAACACAGACACCACACATACATAAAAAACACACACACAAATCTAAATATGATTTTTTTTTCTATTAAAACTATTGATGGGAGAATGAGATTGGTAGGCTTGAGTACTGAAATAGCAACATCTTCATTTATCTTTATTTAAGTCCTACTGACTGCAGTAGTATCACTTGTTATAAACATTCCTTCTTGTTGCTCTTGATGAATTTGCCTATGTTTGTTTCTATCTTTGAAACCTGATTCAAAAAAGAAAGTTCCCAGAAATTGTCTTCCTTTGGAAACTGTTCAAGTTAAAAAAAACAAAAAAAAACAAATAACAACAACAACAACAAAAAAAGATGGTTAAGTTTCAGGTTTAGTTACAGCCTGTACTAAGCAATAATTTTGCGAGATTCTTTCTTCATAATGTTCAACTTTATTCTGAACGAGAAGAGTAGAAGACAGAAAAGGCTTTCTAACCCCTAATGCACTTGAGCCAGATGGCTATTCACCTTTTGCTTATGACCATGACTACATCCCTTCCTGATCCTGAACTGGACCATAAAAGTAGCATCTCCATTTTCATTTTTATTTCCAATAAATCTATATTAAAAAGTTTTTTCATCTTAATAAAAAGTTGTGTTGTAATTATTTCAGAGTCTTAGATTAGGTTTTCCACTTTTTACTTAAAAAAAATACAATTAACTAGCAAAGACAAAATAGATTTGGACAGGAGA
This sequence comes from Aythya fuligula, assembly GCF_009819795.1. Taxonomy (NCBI): domain Eukaryota; kingdom Metazoa; phylum Chordata; class Aves; order Anseriformes; family Anatidae; genus Aythya; species Aythya fuligula. The sequence goes on from NC_045565.1 coordinate 25,910,144, forward strand.
ATCCATAGATATTCTCCTTTCTGAAATGTAAAAATAAAAAGTTGTGACTTCTTAACCTCCCATCAAAGACTGGTGTCAAATGACCCTTCACTTTGAAAAATTTGGTTTTCACTATACTGCAGTTTTTCAACAAAAGGAAATATTGACTAAGTTATTCGTATCTCTCTCTCAGAGAAGATGGAAACTGATCTGTTGAGAGCCAGATGTACTCCCATGACTTCTTCCCTATTTAAGCCAAAGAAGCCATGTTTCACAGTAAGGAGCATGAGGATCTCCTGGTCTTCTGCTCTGGTTATCTGTAGTGCTCCAACATAAGGCAAAGAGCATCACACCCTAGCTTTCCTTCCATCTGTGAACATTTACATGTACAGACTACATAGTTCATCTTATGGAAAACAATATGCACCAGAGAGGAAACACAGAATGCTACTGTCTCCCATACAATGGTGCAAAATGATTTACATCTTTGCAGGAAATAAAAGTGAACATTACATCTGACATAGCTGAATCTCCCTGTAGTTTGTGTGCTCCAGCTACAATTCAGCAACACACAAAATGTATTTCACAAGGCTTAAAGCAGTGTCAAAATATAAATACAGTTTATATCACCTAAGAATAACATCGAGCTTGAATAGTTGAGTCCAAAGCGCTCCTCTCTTAACTATTCATATATATATACAAAAAAAAAAAAAAAAAAAAAAAAAAAGATTCCATTGTGAATATATTCTCAAGCTGTACTTATGTTAATGGAAATGAGTACTAGCAGAGTGTTTTTTCTGATTGGAAACATTTTTGCCTTTACTAATTGCTAATTGATTTTGCTAGCTGTGCCTAGCGATTTAGATGCAAATAGTATAATGCTACAGGGAAACTCCTTGATCAGAACTCAAAATGAATGAAGCATTCCTTGAACAAGAGAAAATATTACACAAAATTTGCCTTTGCTTCGGAAAGCTGTGTCACTCTACCAACAATTATGTCTGTGTACCAACAATCATTACAAATTGCAACAAAGGAGAATAACCAAGTTAAACAAATAAAATGAGTTTCAGCCTGGATTCATCTTTTGTTTCTGAGAGAAGTGAAGAAATCAGAACAACTTGATTAATCAGCTCAAGGTTTAACTAGAGACTACAAGGTACATGGCCACAGCTTGTTGATTCAGAAGCAGGAGCTGACTTTTGAGAACTGAAAGTTAGTAAAAAACAAAAAAACAAAAAAACAAACAAGCAAAGAGCAACAACAACAACAGCAACAAAAATGCAGAAAAAAACAAACCCTCCTGTGACAGATAACAGGCTGCAGCTAAACCCCGCTAAGCTCATTTTCAGTTTTGCTTCACAGACTTTGATTCAGATTATAGCACTTCAAGGACCTTAGGGGGTATTGATTGGGGAAGTTTTTGGAAGCCACTAAGTATTTCTGGGGCTCTTGAGAGGAAGAGAACTGAGTCAACACAGTGTTCTCACCAGGAAGATGGAAGTAAGCATGTTGTGTTAGCATGAAAACCTGTTGGCTGACTGTGGATGGTAACTACATGATTAGCAAAGATTTAAATCAAATAAAAGAAAGTATTGGAAGAAAGAGCTGGTGTTGCAGATGATCAAAAAAAGTATATTAATTCTTGGTAAGAACACTGTGACTGTGCCAACTTGAGAGAGGTAAGACTTGTTATCTTTTAGACTCTATCTTTGAGGCCTTCTTAATGTCTGATCAGAAGTATCCTAACCAAATGTCATTCTGTCAAGAACAGGTGTTATCCAAAAGAGAAAATTTCCATAATTTTTGTTGCATCTGTGGCAACAATGAAATCTGCTTTCCTTAGTCTTCAGAAAGCCGTATTTTTCAATAAGAATATGCAAAGTAGAAAAAAAAAAAAAAAAGAGAGAGAGAGAGAGAGAGAAAAGAAACAGGAGATAAATGTTTGCTTCAGGTTCCTTCAGATTTTGGTAGCAGTCACATCACTTATTAGTTGATGTGACTAATGATTATGAACCAGAATTCATGTCTAACATTGTCTTCTCCCTCTTGCACCAAGCTTTTGCAAACCTAAGTTTTGGGGACTGTACCTGGATTCTGAGGTTTAGAGATTAGCTATAATAAATAAAGAAGGATCTCTGCACAGAATAACCAGCTCAGCCTTTATCCCAGAAAAAGAAGCTACAATAGATTCCTAGCTAACTTCCAGGTCTCTGTACCACTTTATTTTATCTTCATCTTGTCTCAATAAAGCTGCGAAATCATTACCTTCTGTAGCTTCATTCTTTGCCCCTACGTGTATCTTATGAATACTGGATGTAAGGTATGTTTAAGCAATTATTGATTTGATGGAGGAAGAGGAATTCTGCCAATCAGTCAGTTGAAGGACACTTGCCAGAGAGGAGAGATGACAGCATGGGGAAGGAGATGGACACACCAATGATAAAATAAGCAACATGGTGTACTGCAAAATGTTCTGCTGCAGAACTCAACATGGACTTTCTATGAAATTACATCAGTCTCTTGCTAAGTTCCTGATCTCTGAAACTTTACTTGTCCCAAATTGATCTTGGCAGAGAGATTAAGGAGAATCTTCACTCACAAGCTTGTGAGTGAACCACCAATTTCTAGAGTAGAAAGGCTCATAGAAATTGGATGTACACTAAAGGGAAAACCCAAGGAATGGTCTGTACATCGCACTGAACCTCCAGTTCTGACAATAACTGCTTGTAGCTACAAGGTACGAAAAGGGACTGCAAAGGGACTGCATTCCAGCGTGAACGGCTTCAAGACCAGACACCTTTTCCCTTTCATCATATGCCAGTGTAAACAGCGAAATCCTTGGTGCATTAAATATTTCTGAACAGATAGTTTTAAAAGGGAGGCAATACTCATGCTCAGTGCCTCTCAAAAACAGTATACGCTAGTGGTCATAGTGGTCAAACACAGCCCAAATGAAAACTTTGTCTCATGAGTTTGTGTCTGATTTCTTTTTACATATATTGTGACTTGAAAATCTACATATGTTAGATTAATGCTTTAAAATCAGATTTGGAGATGCCTCTGTAAATTCTAGCAGAAAAAATGCAAATAAATGTAGATTTCTGCTATTATCAGCTTCATCAAAGCAAACAAGCGGCAGCCGAGCCATTATTAGACTTTGATAAGAGTGCATATTGAATGATTTCCCTAAGGGATTCAGTAGAACTCATCTCATTCCATTTCCTTTTATATCCTAACATCAATTGTTTCGTACAGGAACACCTGCATACGGTGTTGTCTGACCTATTTATTTATTTATTTTATTTCTTGAAGGGGGAAAAATACAAGAACCTTTCCATTTCATTACTATATTATAATTTCAAAATGTGAGTAAGGGACATGAATAAGGGTATTCAGACAGAAGCTGAGGAAAGTAGTGTCGCAAATGCATAATCCTGCATTAATAAAATAATGGCTCTGAAAAGAGAATGTTTTAGTGACAGAGATAAAGAGGAGACAGAAAAGAAAGAAGCAGGAAAAGGAGAGTGCCTAAAAATATGAATTTCTTTCCTGAGAGCCAATAAAACAAGGAAATTTGCCATGAAGAAATAACTTCCATGGCTTCTAATACTCAGTACCATTTGGCAAGTAATCAAAGTTGATTTTCTTTCCATTCGAAGCTATCATCAGAATTATTATTTTTGTAATACCTATATACATATAAAACTCAGACATATTTATAACTCTATTTCAGTGCTGAAAAAGCTTGTCTTGAATAATGTTCTACAAGGTCACCCATAAAAAAAAAAAATCCTAGAAACAATCACATCCTTAGACTGTCTGTAAAAAGAATCCACTGTGCATTTTATATTTGATATTCACTCAGCTCTGTTGAAAATATCTTTAAAAACAAAACAAAACAGAACAAAACAAAACCCCTCCATCTGTTCTCAAATTGAGCATTTAGCTCCATGCAGGATTTGTGAGGAATTCTAGGGGACTATTTATTGTGACTAAATACCTAGACCTCTGATACTGATTTACTTTTACACTCCTATGTAATCCTGGCAGACTCATGGTCTACTTGTTTGGTGAGACTTCCAGCAAAAAGTATTTGGACCTCTGTGTGTTAAAATTCTTAACTATCATTGCCAATATAATCATTTCCCACGACACCTAATGGGAAAGGTGCAAACATCTGCAATGTTGTTCTATCAGGAAGGAAAAAATAGAGGAGGGTCTACAGAACAGAGAGCTAGAAACAAGTAACAGCATCTGAGACTCTTCCACTTCTTAACCAAGATGTAGTTGATTGCTATTCAGAAATTTAGTAAAGCTTCACCTAACGGTTCACTCACTCTGATCTCCTGTCTCTCTGACCAAAATCTGCTCCAGAGCCTCACTCCAGTAGCAGAAATTTGCTTTAATTTTGAGTCACTCATGACAAATTAATATCCATCTACTTTGAACCACATTCTCCATTAGTGTTTCCACTTCTACTTCTTTTTTTTTTCTGAAGGAGAGGAAAGCACTACTAGATGGCCATGAACTGCAGCTGGAGAGTTTCAGAATACACATTAGGGAAGTATTTTACTAGAAGGATTATGCAGTACTGGCAGTGACCAGAGGAGAAGATGTGATATCCATTTCCTAAAAGATTTTCAAGACCTGTCTGTACGTATCTGTGGTTGACCTGAGCTACTGATGGTGACAGTCCTGACTTAAGCTAACAAGAGGAGAGGACCCCCCCCCAGGGTTGTCTTCCAAAAACTGACTCTATCATTGTTCCCAGATTTTTATCTCAGAGGTATTATCCTACCTCCTCTTGTCCTTTGTTCTACATGATAAAGCGAAGTGAATTTTGTAGTCTTTCCTCTGACTTTATAATCTCATTTTTTATAACTGCTTTGCATTCCTCCACTCATTCCATCTCCTTTCTTTATATGTAGTACAGTGCAAGTGACGTTTCTGGGATCTGACTGACATAAGAGTCTGGTTTGTCCAGTGCCTTTCCAGAGACATTAAATATTTCCCTGCGTTTCTCCCAGGAAAATCTCACTTCATATATGCAAATTAATATTTACTTTTTTTCGTGGTCACGTTAGCCTAGTGGCTCATGGTAATCCTATCATTCAGTCATTTACCTAAACATTATTTTTCCTTTGTCATTTCCTTATGATGATTCAAAAATAAATATGATTTATATTCTATAATGAACATTGACAATAGTCTCCAGTAATATGTCCTTGAAATGTATAGTTTCATCTGATTTCAATTAATCCAGACCTTAATGTCATCTCATTCATACTATATAGTATTCAGAGTTTCTTCATTTTTGTCTTGTGCCTCCAACTGTGTTATAGCAAATTTCATTAGCACAGTGAAGAAATATCTTCCTGATGCCAGTTCCAGGGAATTCCACAAATAACTTATCTTCAGCTAAATATTTCTCCGTTTAGCACATGTTGTTGTAATCTCTTCTCTAATCATGACTTGCTTTGTATTTATTCTACTAATAATGATTTTCTGCAATGTAACTACTATATTCCCATGCTGCACCATATCAGACACACTTCTGAAGTATGAATAAATTACACTTGCTGTATTTTTGTTACCTAAAACATAAAAAATAATTCCTCATCAACAGATGACTTAAGCACCAGTAAAAGACAGAAGTATCCCACATTGGGAAATGAAACTGAAAAATCACTTGGAGATGTCAGTCTTTCTAGTTTTGCACCATTACTTCTTTTGACTTCCTTGGACTTTACAAACTGACCCCCCCCTCTTTTTTTTTTTTTTTTTTTTTTTTTTTTTTTTCCCTCTGGATTTGAAGGGATGTTTCTCTTGGTCTATCCATAATACTTTTTATTAAAGATGTCTGACAAGATCTAGAATGGAACTAGTTAGCTTACCTTTGGCCAAGAAAGCTGGAAGTGGGGCGAAGTAGTTCAGCCACGTGTAGTTTTGTTTCCCCCTTGACTTTCCTTTTTTTCTTTTTGATTTTCACCTGAACAAGGGTTATTCTAAATTGACCTAAACTGCATTTTAAGGACCAGAAAGCAGCACTTATGAGATTCTTGAGATTTGTGATGTTAAGAGATTTGTGGATGTTAAGATGAGAAGATCAAAGATTCTCGTCCTTACCAGATAGGTTGTGAAGTACTATGGTAAGAACTACTGTCTTGTTGTAAGGAAACAAGAGGTGACACTTCTGTCAACATCTTTATGGCAAGTTACAATGATCAGAGAACACTGCTGTGCAGGATGCTATGTTAAGAAATTTGGAGCTCAATTCTTGCTTCAGAAGACACTAAGAGATCAATTTCTTGTCTAGGTATAGGAAGTTTATGCCAGTTAAAATACCCTAGGGTACCATGCCTGGTCCCCAGCTATTGTTATAGGATGTTACTATCCTGTGAGTCCTGTGTCATATATGCCAAAACTGTGTGAGTATCTTGGATAGCCCAAGACTTCTCAAATGGTTTTACTTGTATGCTTTTGGAAAACTAAACTTAAACTTTACTCTCCTTGTAAAGTACACATTTTTTTTTTTTTCCACAGTGCTGATTTATAGGAGCACATAGTGTTTGTTTTGCTATTTGTTTGATGATTTTCACAGATGATGTCCTCTTTGCAAAGAGCTGGAATCCATCTGAGGATTCAGAATTTTATCCTAAGGACAAAGGAGTGAGCTGGTGTCTGACCTGTCAGGATATTCAATAAAGGACTTGTCACAGAGGTTGGAAATCTGTTCATTCAGCTGGATAGCCACTGTCTGCTTTAAGGAGACCTGGATCTCCACTGACTACAGAGCTGTTTAAAAACCTGGACCCAGCGTAGGCACCCAGATGTAGGTCTCTATTTAAATAGCTTGATCTGGAGTTAATTCCCACCCTAAATGCCTTTGCCTGCAGCCACACTGCTGGATGTACTGAATGACCTGGATATTTCTTTCCATTCCTGTGCATCTATTCACTCACCAGCAGAGCATTTGAACAGTTCAGTGCTTCTCCCAGCCTAGTTTTAAGTGCCTTGCTTGATGGAGCATCTAACTTGTGAGACTATTGCATCCTCTGATGAATCTCAGTTAGGCCCATGCTCATAATACCTAACTCACTTTCTCTCTTTGAACAGTGTTAGTCCATTAATCCCATCTATCAGAGATCCCTTTGTGCTCAGGTTTATGACTGAAATTAGTAGAATATGATCAAAACCAACCAGACACACCTACTTCTTTGGGCGATGATACTATGGCAAGTTTTCTGGTCTGACATATTTTACTTGTCAAAGTGATTCAGCAAGAATTCACTGGAAAGGAAATAATAACAACTACAGGGTTGTTTTATACTGTGAATTTGCACTTCTGTGATCACCTGTATTGCTCAGCTGCAGCTGACTAAATGAGACCTTTAGTTATGCAGCATTCTTAATGCCATTTGGCCTGTTCTTCATTATGTGCTTTTTAAAATTGTTACAGTAGATTAACTAACTAATGGTGGTTAGGAAGGAACATTCTTCCTGGGTAGGTTATTTCAGAAGCTAAGTTTTTGCTTCTGCTATTGGGAGCAGCTGGTTCTGTTCATGGTTGGTGAGAGGGGACTGGAGCATTAGCAATGACAGCTTGGTGACATTTTTGTATTTACAAAACCAGTGTAATGACCTCAGAAAATGAGAGCCCTGTGATATATAATAGCATGAAAACACCTCACAGACCTCAACATTCATGGCCTGGGGACTTCTGAATCAGAGTCATCCTGAAAAAGAGTCAGTAACTTCTGAAACTGATGTGGTAGTTTGACATATACTAAAGTAAAAATCTTTTATGTATTAGAAATTACTACCAACACCATTTTGGAGGATTTCAGATTTCAGAGAAAGAAGTGTGTATTGGGGATATTTTGGAGTATTTTTACCTTTCCTCCACCTTCTCTTCCATCTGCCAAGAAAAGGGAAGAACAGAAGTAAAAGGAAAAAAATGTATTATTAAATATTAGGAACAGAATTAATATTTATTTATCTGAAGTACCTAATTTTCAGAAAGTTAATTTTCTCCATAAACTGGAAAACTTCACAGAGAAAGGAAATAAAGAATAATAAAAAGTTAACTTAAACCTAAACCAACCTAATCATTTTAACAAGGAGTTTAAATTGTTTCTACGTACAATAGCAGCTAACAGTGGGGACAATGCCTCCATTGAACAGCAATAATAACTAAATTAAATATCCATATGTAGCATAAGCCCTACAGTTATTGGTTGCATACTAATTTCCACAGGTGTTTAATTCAGGTCTAATTTCCCATGAAATCATAATCGTGAGTTTTTTAGATCTATGGACGTGATAAAACACTGAAGGCATTCTTGAAATAAAGATATCCTTCTAAGGTCTTTCAAAAAGTACTTTGCCCCCTTCTTTTAGACAATGAGGAAGACTTTCTAATCTGGGAAGATATTTTTGAAGCAAACAAGAATGTATCTATCCCTCAGTCTATCCATTCTTCCATCTGTCTGTGTAAGTCTCCATCACAGTCACTTTCTTGGGTGTGGAGGAATGGGAAGAATGCTGGCAGACACTGAGCAGGCAGAAAAAAAAAAAAATCATCTTTTCATCGTATTTTAACATAGGTTTCTGAATTAGTATCTGCATAAAATAGCAGCAGGGTTCAAGACAGTATGGCCCCTCAGTCTGTTTTTTGCAATTGGAAAGAGTGCAAAATGGAAGACAAGTGTCTGTCAAAGACAGTCAGGATTTTCAACTGCCAATAGAGAAGGTAAATTTTTATGAAGCTAACCTTCTTCTTAGACTGCAAGAACAAAACTGCCTGAAATATATTGGCCTCCCAGGCCTTTCTCCTCTCAACTAATCTTGATGATTATTTGCAAGGAGTCCCCACAAACTGCTTTAGCAATATTTTAGTTTAATGCACTTAGTGCTTTCATAATTATTGAAAGCAAAGGGAGATTTTATGATCTAGATGAATGGATCCATAGATCCTGAGTCAATAAAAACAGCCTGGTTCTCTTGGTAAAGAATCCCCTGGACAGAGTAGAAAAAATATTAATGCAAAGCTAAGTTTCTTAGTTCTTTTCTCATCTGACTTCAGATGGAGCAATGCCACTTGACCTGGAAGAGAGGAGTATGTTCACATTTTATCTGTCCTCTACAGAACACATACTGGAAGTAGCTGCTTGCTGTGCAGCATCCCTGTCCTGGCAGTGTCTGGTCATCCACAACTACTGGGAAAGAGCATAACAGTGTGAAGTTCAAGGGCTTATGTTACGGAGAAGCGCAAACTGAACAACTTGGTCATTTTGACAAGTAAATCTGCAGTGAACAATGAACTTTCAGAAAGAATGTACTTTTGATCTGGTGGCATATTTATTAAGAGTATCTGTTGTGAGATATTTGATTATTTCGAGACAATGTATTCCACTATACGTGCTGTAATGAATAGGTAGAATTTAAGTCTACACCTCTTGCACAGTCTAAATTATGTTACTCTGCCTCAAGCTTCCTTGAGTGTGCTCCTGGCGCTCCCTTAATTTCTCTTCAGCAAATTATGGAACTGAATAGTGATTAATCTACTAATACTGTAGGCTATGTCAAAGTCCTATTGCTTATCTACGTGACACAGTAAAGACAAAAGCCTCATCCCCTGCCAGCCACTGCTTATTGCTGGGGTCTGGTCACTGAAAGATCCATTTTCCAGCTTTTCTCAAGATGTGCTCTTCCCATCTTATCAAAATTCTTATGCATGTATGTCCTGTGATCGTGTCAGAAAACATTATGTTCTTAGTATATGAAGAGCTGTGGCTGCTTTTAATTCCTTCAGCCTACTTTCAAGAGCTACCATTTTGGGATCTCATTATGGGACTATACTGATGGACCATTCAAGATGGTGAGTTGAGGAGACTTGACTTTTTCAAGGCAATTTAGTTTTACCAAACAATGTAATCACTTACAACCAAGGTTTGCCAATCTGTTATCACTTTCATGGTATGAAGCCCAGGCCACAGCTATGTAGAAAGTATAACTATCTGTAGCCACAGGCTTCTAAGAGGAATGGAGATATCCTGCAGAGTTACTGTCAAATGGAGAAATGGATTTCCACAGTCCGGTGATAGAGACATACAGCAACTTTCAGCAATCTAATTAGTTTCTTGATCAGAGGAAGACAACTCTTCAAGGCAAATGAAAAGGTCATTGCAAATCCCAGAGAGTTATTCATGTCTTTTGTCATATTTACTGACAGATATTTAAATATAACCACTCACTTTTCCGGCAGACATTGTCAGCAGATGCCAGACAGCTGACAAGCAGCAATGAATTCGTACTACCACCCTGACATACCAACAATGAGGAACTGAATAAAACTACTAAATGCTCTTTTTGTGCTGCTGAGAGATAGGTCTGGGTCAGCATACACTTACAAGTCTGGTGATATGTAAAGGACACCATGACTTCTCCAAAGATGGTTTAGACCAGTGATTAATATTAGAAGGAAAAATGAAGGCTGTTTTTCCACTGGAGCACTGAAAGGATGTAGACAACTGGGGTCCCCCCCCGCCACTTTCTACATAACCTTAGTAAAGTCTCTTAATTTTGATGAGGACTGATACCTAACTGTGTGTTTACTCCAAGACAGACCTTAGGTACTGTAATGAAGTTGGTTTAGTCGCTTTCTGTACTTTACCTGTAAAAATGAAGAAAATAACACTTCCTTTTCCCACCCTTTGATTATCACTTTAACAGTAATAGCTTCAAGATAAGAATAGGTCTGGATGCACTCATGATGTGAATAGACAGCTGCCTGATATTATAATGCAGGATCCTGAATACAGAAAACATTAACAGAAGAATGAAGGCTCCTTGATCCCATAGAAAATGTTTTTGTTTGCTTATTTTCTTACTGCACATGTAAACTGTATAATTGGACTCCAGTATTAACCAACGTTTTTTATAGGAAGACAAGAAAAAATACTAGCAACCTTCTTCCCAGCATGGTATTTCATTCACTCAAAGAACCTGACGCTCCTCCATTCTCTAGATTATTCTGCATCTTTGTTCCATAGTATCATTCCTCCAGCATATCTTCCAACCTAACAATGAAAAATATGTATCTTGATATGCCATATGGCCACTTTTCAGAGTACACAACAGATATATTGTGTCTTGTTAGAAATGCTTGTTTATAGAGCCTGTCTATAAGAGATTCCATGCTGGGAGAAGACTTCAGAAATAAAGTTATGAGCCTGGAAAATGAGTGGGGGATTTTACTTAGAGACTTGTACAGTACAGACATGTCTTTGTCTGCACAAAGAAACATGGTGAATCAAATCTCATTCTTCAGTGTATTAACTGATTAATGAATAAATCAGAAAGGAAAGAGACCTCTCAATGTTCATTCACCAGTGAGGTAAAAAATGTGTGTATGAAAGTACAAGGTACTTTCCTGACTGGGAAAATGGCGGAAGCATGATGCATAGCATATCCTGTGTTACTGGAGGTGTACTTTTTGGTCCTAAGCCAAGAGTTGGACTTAGTGATCCTTGTTGTTCCCTTCCAACTCAGGATATTCTGTGATTTTACTATTCCATGATTCTACTTAGCCTTTATTGCATTAATGGCATGCACATGTTAAAAACACAAATACGTAATTTAACAGTTGCTTTTACAAACTCAGTTGGATCAACCATTGCTCATCTTTCTGAAAAACAAAGGTAATATTTTACCTCACATTGAGTTCCACACTGCTCTGTCATATAAATGTGCTAAACAGAAATGTGAGAACTTTTTAGATGCTCAAGGAAAAAAAAAAAAAAAGATATCAATTAAAAAAGAAATGATATGAAATAAAGAACACAGATGTTCCTTCTAGCAGTGATATGTGCTGTTTTTATTTCCCCCCTCCTTCTCCTACTCCTGTATACACAGACAATATATGAAATGTTCAGGAGAAAGGGTTGTATGTTTGCATTTGTATCCTCTTGGTCAAATGTTGGGACAGGAAACATAACTGATAAACCTGATCCATTTCAGATTCCAGTTAAGGGAAATGAATTTAATTTGATTATGGACGTGTGGAAACGGTAGCCCCTCCTACTGATGGGCACTGTGCAATGGGATGGATATGCTTAAACCATGTTGTACATTTACATCATTTGCATTGTGTCTGTCTTAGTTTTCATCATCAGTTCAGAAGGACGAGCTGCCACAATTGCATTATTTTGCATGATGGGTCTGGTGAAAAAATATTTGTTGCTTGCACTAAATTAGGAACTGAAGGGAACCAGCCCACAAAATTGGCACCGAAATGCTTCTGGAAGAGTAGGGATAAGGACCATGTGTGGAAAAGAAAATGTGCCTTAAAAGAAGAACTGAAGTGTCCTAAGTATTTTCTTCTGCCACAGAACTGCATTTTCTCTGAACCAACAAAGCAAGGAAGTTAGTCTCTTTTTTTTTTTATCTTTTTTTTTTTTTTTTTCTTTCTTTTTAAAATTTATATACCTGTAGAAGTATCGGAAGCACCATGTGGTTATGCATTTTGATGGTGATTTGTTACTTTTGAGCATTACTTTCAAACTATGCTTCATTTTGCCTGCTCCAGGATAATGATGGTGCGTATTTTGTGCTAGAGGGGATACAGCCAAGTGCATTCCTATTTACAGCACTAGAGTTACCGTATTCAGGATATAGTAACTAATAGCAAAGCCTTTCACTAGCAAGAAAGATAACTAATACAGAGACTGAGGTCCTGGATCTGACCTCAGTATTAATAAATCTATTTACTGTAATGGATGAAGAGCTGGAAAGAGCTCAACGTGTACCTGAAATACTGCCACAGTACTGAATTACAGGAGATTTCATCCTGACTGGAAGGACAAGATGCTGCTCAGAACATTACACTGTGTATGAGCAACATGTTTGGAAGTAGAGGAAAATTGCTGTTTAGTTTATCTCAGTCCTAAATCAGGCAGAGATTTGATTCCTGTAGTTATTGTCAGTAGTTTAAAGAGAGAAAGCAGATGTAACAATGGGATGGATACATTTCATAGCCATTATTGTTGCAGGAAAAGTGTCTAATTTAGTTTCCAGTTAAATAAATTCACATATCTCTTAGCTTTAATTTCCAACTATATGCTCAGGTTTTAGAGAAAAGCTTCCCAACTTCTCAGTGAAAATGAAATGATACCCATACAAATAACTGCCTTTCAGACTGAGGAGATGAATAAAATTGAAGAGAAGGAAGGCTCTTTTTTTTTTTTTTTTTTTTTTTTAGGCAACCAAAATACTATTTAAGTTTTGTTTGTTTGCTTTTGTTTTAATTTACACTGAATGAAAAGGTTTTATATATATAAACACATACACATTCATACAGATTGGACTAAATGCTTTTTTAGTTCAGATATATTTCTTATTTCATTTTCCTAAATTCAAAGAAAATAAAATGAAAGTGCAATGTTAAAAAAAGTCAGTATAAACAGAAAAACAAACAAACAAACAAACAGAAATCCAACATAGGCAACCATAGGCACATGTTGTTAAATTATCTCTGAAATGTTTTTACTTCTTTCAAGTGTCTCTTTTGATGTATTTACTTTTTTAATGAAGCAATTCCCTGAAATTAAAACACATTTGTTAGCCCTGCTTTTGATTTCGGTCTGACTATTCAGGCAACAAACAAACAAACAAACAAAAATAAAACGAACAAAAAAAAATCTAAAAATTCTGTCAATTTAGGCAGACATTCTGACTAGTACTAGAAAAAAATCTCAATACATAAGGGAAGGTTCTCCCTTGTTTTTTGAGCAATAGCTGCAAAAGCAGGCAACTCACTCACTACCCTTGCCCTAGACTAGCCTAGGAAATTCTTTTCCTTTGACATTTACTTGTCTGCAATAATGTCCAGTGGTACTTTCAGACATATAAACATAAGCATGCATCTGCTGTTTCTGTGAGGTTTGATGCAAATCTGCACTAAGAGGCAAAGTAAAAGCCTGATTTTGTACAGTGTAGATCTCACTCTTCGTTCCCATTTATGTTGCGCTTACCTTCATGGGCATCTAAGTTTATTTCCAGTTCATTTGTTAATGAATGTCCATTGTATGCTTATAAAATGTAATGCATTTCTCTCTATTTTAATGGAACCATGGCAGTAATATCATAGTCCCGTGGTTTCTTCTCCTAGGGCTAGCCCTTAAAACTCTTCAGTTAAGAGAGATTATTTATTCTTCATACCTACTGAAGCCATGTATTTTATGTGAAACGATATATTTCCAACAATTATTTTACAGTCAAATTGGCAAAAGAAGGTCACAGCAGCCAGAGGAGAAGTGGTGTTTATCTGTTTTTGGGATCCTCTTCTGCAATGATGTATATTATGGGCAATTGCCTATTATGTGCAAACTGAATCCTATAGTCCTGACTACTCCAAGAAAAACTAATATCCCCACATCCTACACAGTTATTTCAATAGCTTCCACAGCTCAGATTTTTAGAGTTACTTAACTACATAATGATGCAGGTAGATGCTTAGAGATTTTCTAAAGTGCCTAAGCAGATTATATCTTTTAAAATCTAGCTGCTGAAGAAGGGACAAGATTCCACTCAACATCTTCAATGTGAAACTATGCCAGATGTGGGAGAGAGGAATATTTCGAAATAGAAATGCTGTATTTTGAATGCCATTGCAAAGCCATTTTCACCTGCCCATATGTACTGCACAAGTTCTGGAGCATGGACATTTTCTTCCACTGGAGAGCAGTTTATGAGCACTCCAGGTTGCCCAGGCAGCAGTTTTGAGATGTGAGAAGTGGTTTTCTGTTTTGGTGGGAAAATAAAACAAACCAAAACAATTTAGCAGGTAAATGAATATGTGACTATGTGACATTTGAGCTATTTCAAAATTGGGAGAGATGCAATTTTATTTTATTTTAGTTTATTTTTTCATAAAACACACAAAACTGAAGCAAATTAACAGTCTGAAGGACATTTTACTCTTTCTTTTTTGCTAGAAACAGCTGCTGGAATATTCTCCTAGGAAGCTGTGTAACACAACATGCAAACATTCTGGATAGGAGCAGAAGAAACATTTTGTAGATCTCAAGCTGTAGAGGAAGACCAGGTGCTCATTTAAAGACTATTGGCAACATGAGAGCCTGGACTTTCCCCCACCCGATGAAGCCTAATTACTTTTTAAGAGAGCAATGGACTAAATTACCCTCTGGAAACACTTATCTCTCTTTGCTACCTCTACAAGGAGTGTAAGGTGAATGTGCTTAACAGTCCCCTGAGTATTAAGAAGAATTTTCATAAGTGAATCTTATTGCCTTATCTTCCCCATTCTTTTTATATTACTTGTATATATACACACATATATGTGTATCCATATCTGCTTGTACTTATGTCTTTTTTTTTTTTTTTTTTTTTTTTTTTTTTTTTTTTTAATGTATACAATTTGCATAATTCAGCCTGTAATTAGCACTGCAGAGCTTTCCAGATAGAGTGAGCCTCTTCTTGTCTCTGGAACTCCCAGATGCTCTGTACAGGTAACTTTGTCAGGTTTATGGAGATAGATTTGATTTATTTCCACCTAGTTCATGATACTTTCATTGAAATACGACTTTTATGTTACTGTCATACACAAATTTTTCAGTGTGATCAAAATTGATTGAGAGTGGACATTCTTGTTCGCTTTCTCCTTATACTAACTATTCCAGGACTGAAATATTGTAGATTTTCAAAGAGGAATGAAAACCTGCAGCCAGGGGATTTGTACCTATGAGAAGAGGACCTTTTCTGTAGAACGCGAAACAGCACAGATAAATAAATAAATAAATAAATAAAAGAATAGTGACATTCATGTCAGATACATGTATCTTTTAAAGCTTCTTGTCTTGAAGAAGCTCTTGTGCACTGATCTAACATATGGCTTGTGACACTAACCTGGTATACTGAGTGTTAAATGTGACAGGAGAAAGAATATTTGTCCTTCTAAAGATTTTTGTGCCTTTGGCAACAGGATTAGCTGCGATGTCTCTGAAGACCATCTTTGTGATGGTTTTCTGATTTTGAGTGGGCAAATACAGGAGGAATCCTTTAGTAAGACTTGATTGTGTTCAAATCACTACTACATTTGTCACATACCTTTTAGGATGTAAAACAACAATGATTCTATTTAAATCTGGTCCTGTTCTTTTCTCCTCTATTTCTGGAAGTGTACAAATCCTAAACTCTTTAAACCAATCCAGCCACAGGCATCCTCTCTCACTCAGCAACACAGAGTCAAGTCTTGTAAAAAAACAATGACAACCATAAAACAAACACTACTTTCATGTTGAAGTGGGTCAGAAACAAAAAATATACTTGTCTACTTACTGGGAAAAAAAAAAAACAAAAACAAAAACAAACAAACAAAACAAAAAAGCAAAAAACACAGGAAAGTAAAGATCTAATACGAAGATAAAATATGTATACACATGCACACACATGTTGGTGCTTTGGTACCAAAAACAAACAAAAAAGCACGGATGGGAGATGATTTTTGGCAAGATGGATACAGTTATGATATTCAGATACAGATATTATATTTAAATTCACATCTACTCCTGAAGGTAAAGGAAGATAATTTCACTGGTGAGTAGTACAGTCACCAGGGAACTGAAAGGTTCAGTGTTGTCCCTGCCACCCCTTCAGTGACACATGGTTTTGCCATCTCCATCATCTTCTAACTATACACATGCCCTGTGGACATATTTGGAGTTTAAAAGACTTTACTGAAATGTATCTTTTTGCTTCAGCTCTTCCATATACTTTCAGGTGAGTTATGAAGGCCAGTCATTGTTTTAATCTCCATGGATTCTTGTCCATTTTAGTGAAGTGGAGGATTAACAGGTCCCTGCCAGGAGTTACAGTCTATCACAGGATCAGTAGAAAGAAATGCAAGCCTGCTCCTGCTGACTCATGGGTTTTACAAGAAGACTCTCTGCCTTTCCTTTTTTAAAAACAAAGAACATTATCTCATAGGTGTATTATGAAGACAGATACTTTAAAAATTGTGTACTACTCAGCTCTATCCTTAATGGGAGATACACGAGTGCCTCAGAAACATCCATCCAAGTAGCAATTCTGAATTCTGACAAGGAAGCATTTTCCCCTTCCAAAGGTCTACATCCCAAGGCAAGCACCATGATTTTAAATAGCCTATCTAGATGGAACCAGAATTATCCTTTATTAGTCATGGCGGAGCTGTCAAACTAATGTTCTTGCAAAGGAGGGAACATCTACCACTACACAGTCAGTCACAGCCAGTTTTCAGTAATGATCATTCATCATCTCTTTCATCTTCCAGCCAACTCTTAACCCTGGTTGGTGCTGACTGGACATGGAGAACATGATAGTTGAACATCATCACTCATGACAAAAATGATTGCTGTGTTGTGAACACTGAAGTTTTAGTTTACCTAATACCACCAAAAGAAATGCTAGTGATACCAATTGGATGCATAAATGTCAGCAGTGGCTGTTGAGTGGGGAAAATAATCTCAGCCATTGGTGTTCATTCACTCATAATGAGAGCTACAGACAATGCAATTGTAGTGCTGGGCAGAGAGAAACTCCCTGGTACTATAACGTTTTATCTTTAGAAATAAAGTCATGCCCATTAGGCCTTCAAGAACCAGCCTCAAAGATGACAGTAGGGAGATAAGCAAGGAGTAGTGATAGTTTATTTTTAATTGGTAGATCATTACCTTCTAGCACTCGTCATAGGATGAGATGAAGAGATGAGGACTCTCCTATTGATTTCAGTATTCACAGCATCTTTTATTTTGGAGAGAGACTTCATGTTGATCTGATTTTTGCATAGATACCACAGAAATGAAAAATAGTTTATATTGTTAAGTAGAAGGCATTATAGCTTACACTGAGAGCTTGGCTGTGTTCACGAAGTGGTTGTTGGACCTTTTCAAAGAGTTTACTTCTTGAAAGAAGTACCTGACGTGAGCTTTTGTTATTTCTCTCACTGTGCCTATCAGCTTCATTTACCTGTGCCCCTGATTTCCAACCTGTTTTTTGCTCAGAAGAGACAATACTCCCTGAGTGGACAGACACCAGAAATGGGAGACCTCCTTCACTCCTTCCCTTTGTGATGGTACTGTTGGAGGGAGTAAGAGTTAGGGTCCCCAAGTCACAGCAGCAGGGCAATAACCTAGATTGACATGCAGGGATAAATCAAGCAATGCAGAGGTTCCCATTAAGGAAAAATTTGTGTATTTGAGATCTTTGAAAAATGAGCTCATAGAGACATTCTAGCAACTGTTACAGGTAGAAAAGCTCATATTTCCAAAGACAAATAGATCCTGGGAAGTACATGGCAAATTTCCATAGCCATATCTGATCATCCTGGGACAGGAAGCTTTAGCCAATCTTAATGCAGATATACAGATCAGAGTTTGAGGATAATGCCCATGTTAGAGGGTTTTGCACTAATGATGAGAATCAGGTGCTATTTGATGGGCAGCATATCTCAGCTGGATCTGAGAGATCCTAGCCCATGGCAATCTGACTGCAGATGGTTCATGCCTATGAGAAACACAAAAGGGCATGTTGTGTTTCTGCAACTGTTTTCATTTTTCTTTAAGCAATAGCCTTGGTAAAACAGTTTCAAAAGGTTTTTAACAATAACAGCAATGGACCACATGAGAAACAAAGCTAGATTCTTGTTGAAGTGATCCTTAATAGAAGGATTATGTCATTTGCTGCTTTGAAAGCAAACGTGCAGGAGAAAAGAAAGGAAAGAAAAAGAGCGTTTGTCCTTTTTCATTACAGCTTAATAGCCACAGAACTAAGTGACTTAATCACTATAAGCTGCTGCTGTCCTTTTTAGTTTCCCCACAGGCAGCCTCTTCCCTTGGTGTGCCTGTATCAGATAGGGAATTATGAACCACTTGCTGCCAGTGCTGTAGGCAAGTGAAAGAATGACCACTGAGCTGTCGCACAATCTGTTTGACTGGCATGCCATGATGCTCACAGATTTTGAAGAAAAGAAGGTCTTAATGCCAGCCCGTATTACTGACAATATTGTTGAAATGTATAAGATTTTTTTATTTATTTGTTTGTTTATTTTCCCCAGTAAGGATAACAATGGGGGTGAGCTGGGCAAACTTTAGGAAAGAATGGGAATGGTGTAGGAAATAAAGTACCTCTGTGAGTCTCATTTATATTGGGGGGAGTCATTGAAGCCTGGGGAGGGTGGTAGATCAGGAAGAAAAATCAGTGTGCTGCTGTATTTCTTTCTTTGTAAAATACTGCAAGTGCTCATTGAGGAACAGATGTAAAGTTGATTTTTCCAATGGAAAAAGCTTATTTTCTGGAGGATAATAGATTTCTAAGTTAAAATGATTGTCTGGGCCACAACAAATTTTTTTTTTGTTTGTTTTGTTTTGTTTTGTTTTGTTTTCCTCTTTTTCTTTTAGTTCAACTTTGCCTAATTGCCAGCTACTTGGACTAGGGCATTGTCCTGGGGGATATGACTGCTTTCTACTTTCTGTCTTTTCTCTGTTGACCACCACTGTTGAACCACTATTCTCAATTATCATGTGGTTTCTTTCTCAGGGTCAAATGCCACAGAGATCCTGGGAAACAGCCTAGTCCAGCTTAGGTCCTGGAGGACATGAGGCATCTCAACAACAACCTTAACATATACTGCAGGAAACAAATGGCACAGATAGGAGTTTTCTCTATTTCCCTGAAAGGAAAAAAATATATATATTTTTGACTTAGCAGGAAGATAAAACAAATATGGAAGTATCAGTAGATCCTGCAGAGCTGAAATTGCTTAAAATCTGTAAAAAGTACCAGCAATATGAGCAAACCTTCTTTCTTTATTGGAGATTTGTAGTTGTACCTGATTTGTTGGGGATTGGGTGTGTATCAATTCCTTTTTGCCAATGTGAGGTATTAATTAAGCAGCAGGAGATGCAGAACATGCAGCCTGCTTAAAACCCACTTTTCAAATCATTTCTTTTGTGGAGACAGAGATAAGTACCCGTCAGGCCTCTTGATGGAAGGTTTTACTCCAGCCATTCATTCATTATGATACTTGTGTATGATGACTGCCTTTACAGTGGCATCAGTAGCAGAAGATTCAAAGCCATCTGGCTCCTCTCAGACACAAAGGAGATGAATCAATTTCATACAAGAAAAAACTTAAAATCTCTTTGTTTGATGGATCTTCTTCCCAACAAGAAATACCGATTTGTGCGATTTTTGCATCAGATGCACATGAAAATGTTAGAAATAGGGAGCAGTAGTTAGTGTGCTCTCCCAAACAGCAGAAATCTTGATTTTCTGCTCTTCCAGAATACCTGTGTGATCTTAAGCAAATCACTGTTTCTGTGCCTTGTTTCTCCAGCTTTCACAAAGGGTAATAATGTCTTGGCATTTCAAATCTATGTGGCAATGAGAAATACTTGTTGAGAAGCACTCAGAAAGAGGACGTAGAAGAGGTAGATTTATATAAATGTGATACCCTTGTTTTACAACATCCCTGAAAATAAAAATGCTTAACTGACTAGAGAAGAATAAAAACTCCATTTAGCTACAAAGCTTTGTAAGACAGCATTGTATGAACTCTAAACTACTAAGCCTAAGTAGTTCTAGTTTCTTTGGCATGCTGTGCAAGTGTCATCTCCCTTAACTGTGGCAATGCAATAATTGTACGATATGGAGAATCATACAATTCATGTATGTATCTATTCAGCCTGACTTGACTAACGTCTCCAGAACTCTGCTTGAATGCTCAGACATTTGAGGAATCTCAACTCCTCAAAGTCAACCTAAAATGATATTTCCATAACTGGAAATGTTTTACTCACACTATTAGATCCTACAGAAGGAGCTGCAATAGCCAGATATGTTTTTTATGTCCCAAGAATTGCAAGAGGCTAATCTATATAAGATGTCCACCAACATTTGTGCGTGCAAACTTTTTTTCACCATTTGAAGAAGGCCAACAAGGCTTTCGCTTCAAGAGAAGCCAAGTTCTGGAATCCAATAAAGCACCACTTTCCAGTTTGCTGGAGTCTGGGCTCCCTTTTACATGGTTCCTATAGGACAACTAATATTAGAGACCTACTGTCAATGGGTGTCATTTATATCAGTGGGTTGAAAATATAAAATGTGAAAATATCTACAAAAAATAAACGCACAGTATCAGAGGTGATGGTTTTCAGTTGTTTAATTCCTACCTGCACAGGACATCAAAACAGCAGGTTAAAAAGAAACCTTGATATTATCAATTATTTGGCTATCTGGGGAATTAGGTTTTCAGTGATAGTAGAGAAAAGCAACCAATTAAAATTTTCCATTTTCATTGTTTGTACCTATTGTTTAATGTTGCTGCAAGTAATTGAGCCAAATTGACTTGGCCTAAACAGATTTACTAGTGAGAAAGAAAACATAGAATTGATGGAATTATGGGAGTTACGGTTGGAAAGTCTCTTGTGTGTACAGTAGAATTGTGGAAGGAACAGGTGGAAAGGCAAAGGAAGTAGATGATCAGATTAGAAGGTCCAGGAGGAGTTGAAGTTTGAGCGGGGAAGAAGGGGTAAGAGATAAGATATAAGTCAGAGCAGAGCTATGCAGCAGTCTGGATGTCAGGAAGAGAAATTATTGTTGTCCTTACATATATACTTTTCCTCCAGCAGAACCAGAGCTACGACTGAAAAAAATGAGGTGAAATGTTCAAATCAGAAAAGATCTCCTGCTTGCTGCCATGACTGAGATGAGAGCAGAAGAAACAGAGATGGGACCTATTCCAGGTTGAGACTGGTGTCTCTGGAACAGAAAACAAAGATGATAAAAGACAAACTGGACCAGAATGAGTGATAAACTCTCTCCTCCATGTTAAACATATAATTTATTTCAACTAATAAACCTTAGGATTAATTGTAATAAGTGCAAAACTCACTGTTGTATGTGGGATGCCAGTGCTTGTAGCAGGTCTATCTGCATAGTTTACAACACTGATGTCTTTCCTTCCTTTCCTAGAAAATATAAGCCATTAACTAAGATAAAAGTGGTTCCAGAGTAGCAAACTTTTTACTCTGAAGTCTATGTGAAACTGAGGGTAACAGCAGCAAAAGAATAAAAGGCCATCACAATGCAACTTTGTGAGCCATCCTTGGTTCACGCTAATCCTTCCCATTTGTGAACTTGTAGGGTTATTGTCAAGGTATTCATACATAGGAGAAGAAGGAGAAAGAGGAGGAAAAATAATTGAGCACTTCAAATGCACGCATTTTTAGCATTTATTATGAAAAGATAGGCAGCAAAGGCGGTCTAACTTGAGGGCTAAATCTAAGTTAAATGCATTTAATATATTACTGTAGTGACCAGCTTCTACCTTGTTATTTAGTTACCAAGACACAAATGTGCAGCACAGTAGAAAAAAATGAAAAATAATTTCTGCTGCAATTGTTGCTTTTGTTATCAGGTACTGTGATCTGCTCCCAGATGTGTGCCAATGAGAAATGAAGCCAACACCTTCTGAATTGAACCAGAATTTTAAATTCAGTTTTCAGGGTAGGATTTCGTGTGCTTATTTCATTATTTCTGATTCATTTTATGATAGAATCTTGCTCCATTGAGACAGGGTACTCATTATACTAGGGATTGTATATCAAGCCAGGTGGGAGAAAAACACGGACAAAAAACAGATCTTGAAAACTAGAAGAACCATAATCATCTGTGAAACTGTTTTTAAATTTGGCAAATAGTATCAGCAGCTATCCTGGCACTGAAAAAAAAATGTTGCAGATAATTAATTTTTAAAAATTAAAACTGTATCACTTTAGTACCACTATTAAATGAAAAATAGTATTCTGGATGCTAAAATTAATTCATTTAGAAAATTGTAAAAGGAAATACTGTTTGTTTGTTATTTAAATGAAAACCTGATATCATGTTTAAATATAGATTTTTTAAAAGAAAAATAATAATTGGTACAATTATTAATTTGTCTGAGCAAAATACCTACTTTTTTTTTTTCTTTTATGAAAGGAAAAAAAAAAAAAAAAGACAAAGATACTTCCTTTTTAATTTAATCTTTTTAATTTAATATTTTTTTTTGTATTTTATTTATTTATTTTTTTTAATGATTTTTCAAGTCGACCACTGCATGAAAGATCTGCTCTTTAATTCCAATCTAGTTGTTAATCCAGATAGGGTTAAGCGAAGAAAATTATAGTTTCATTTTACCCCTACTGCATGGGGAACCGAGAATAGGCAATCAAATTACTGTATACCAGTAAGTTTCTTCTTTGTGTAAAAGAAGATTTTCCCACATAGATCTAATTTATACAGCTCTTCAAGGTATGGATTCCACATCCCAAGTCCCCACATTTGGTCACAAGGGCAAGTACCTGTGGGTAGAACAGCCCCAAATTTATTGTAATCCTTTGCAGTGATTGAGGGTGAAATTTCAGTTCAGGCTTGCTTTTTTCCCAGCACACCTCCAAACTCCTTACCCTGCAGTACTTCAGAGAGGTTGCCCTGGGAACAGTGTGAGGACTTTTTCAACATAATACAAGTGAGTTTCTTTGAGAACCTGCTGTTTCCTAAGAGGTGTGTTGCCTAGAAATAATTTATTTGGTAGAAGCGGTCCAGTTTCTTTCCACATGTCTGCCTAATATACTCAGAAGTTGGTCTTTCCACTTCTATTCTTACAGCTCTAAAAATCTCAAGGTTACCAGCAAATAAGAGAGAGGGTTTTGCTCTCATAGGATTGATTTTCACTGGTTTGATAACATGCTGACTAGTATTGCAAGACACTGAATGTCACCCCTGCAGCCTTCAATACCAAGGGAAGAGCTGGTGAGTTCATGGGAGAGTCCACACACCCAAGGCAGTGAAGCACAACAGTGAGGTCAATGTGAAGCTGAGAACAGAGGTTTAGACATCAAATCCCCACTGAAATTATGAGGAATTTCAAATGCCCTGTGAGTCACTCACTATGGACATATACCTCACAAGATTATTTTTCCGAAAAAGGTTGGGCAACTTGAAGCATAAAACAAGTAGTTGCCAACAAGCAACAAAACAGGAATAGGAACAAGGCATCTCTCCGTGGTACCATCCCAAGCTGGACACTGAAGGCACCTAACAATGTGCATTCAAAGATTTGCTGATTTTAAAGGCAATCTGCCTGCTACTGCCTTTGCTTTCTCAAGTTGCATGGGGTGAATGGAGAAGACACACAGAGTGAACACTGAAGTGAGCTGTCCTCAGAGTGAGAACAACACTGAATTGTGCTTACATTGCAGGCACTTTCAGTTTGTTATGCTTTTGAGGAGACGATGTAACACTGGACTGTTCAAATAACAGGTGCTTTTGTCACCTGCCCAGGACTCTGGAAACTTAATCTCAGTTTCTTAGCCTGAAAAGCTTCTGCTCCTCTGGGAATGGTAACTCAATCTCTACTGGAAGTGAAGATATTGTTCTTACCTACATTACATTTGTACTGTGAACATCAACACAGTGAAGATTGAAAGTGCTGAGATACTATGGTTATTTAATCAGCAATATAGACAGGCCCAGCTGCTGTTGCAATCAACAGAGATTTTCCCATATTACACAACAGGAGCTGTACTCAGTCCACATTTTAGCTCTTATTTTGGCATTCATTTGGTACCTTGTAATGGCCAGTCTAAAGTCTTTCAAATCACTAATGGACCACTGCAGGGGAGGAACATCTTTACAATTCCAGAGAATCATGACCTTCCTGTGCTAAGATCAAGCTTTTATTTAACTGAGATTTCAAACACTTTTTGCAGAAATGGCTAGGCAATTACTCCCTGGCTCCTTTCTTTTCTGTATAGAGGGAACTTTGGCTTTCTGAGGCACCAATTAAAAAGCCCCACAACTCTCTCTTTGAATTGCTTCATTGCTCCTGTTAATTGTCTCGTTTGAGTCTCTGCCAGAGTGAAAGTACCTTGTTACAGAGTTGTGAACCCACAATCAACTTTCAAAACTTCCACTTTACAACTCCAATCTCAAGCATTTTTTTTTTTTTTTAAATCTTTAAATGGAAGGGAAAAAAAATAGAAAAATGTATTAGGTGTTTCCTAAATCAAAGTCTTTAATAACATGTTAATCTAAGTTATTATAGATTCTGAAAAGCAGTTATAGACAGCTGAAATTTTCCCATGGCTTACTGTCAAATATACAAGAGAGTGTTTGGAAAGTCTGTAAGCACTGTAATCATGGATAAAATATATTCTGCAACGGGACTCTAAATTTGCAGTAATTATGTACCATTTAGTTAATCTTCCTACATTATTTATGAAGAGTATTTTGTAGTTAAATACTTGAAGAGTTGACAGGGTAATGTTCAACAGCTACTTGGAACAGAAGTGATGGAGTGGCAGTAAAAAAATAATTTCAATTTTAAATGACTATCTTTGTGTTCATTTCCCTGTTTGTTTTTAACTCAAAGACATAGGGTGAGATCTTTTTTTAAAAGGAAGATGGAAAGGAAATACTTGCTCTCTACGTGTGTGTGTGGGTAACTGGTGCCAATGTCTGCTTAACAGTGACTCACAAATACCTTGTTTTTTGAGAGACTTCTTTGGCTACTTCTCCTTTTCCACACTCAGCTCTATGGACACAAACTGTTTCCCATCCTGATTTTGCATTTAGAAAAGCAGCAGGCCTAGATGGTGGAGGTTCCATGAGAGATTGATTTTATAACTTGCTTCATAACATTCAGGCACAAGACATACATGAGTACACATGTGCACTGAACTCTCATACCCCCAGTCCTAGCAAAGGCAAAACTGGAAAGTCAATAGGGAGCAAAAGATGCCTGAGCTGTTCTCCTTGCCCTCTTGCCACTGTCATGCAAGGCGGGGACTGGGAGGAGCCACTGGTCTGCCGTGACATCTGTATGCTGAGAATATAGAAAGATACTCACAGACAGAGAATATCATGAGGGAAGAAGAGGAGAAAATGTCACGTGTACACACGCTGTGCCCACAAGCGGGCCTGGCTGATAAATATTCAGGCGAACAGATGTTTCCTCTGACTTCATAGGAATCGCTGCTATACAGCATTTCTGAGGGTATGGTGTGTGAGGGAGGGGGGGTGGCAAGGGGTGGACGAGCGCACGTGTGTACACATCTCCCCAAAGCAAAGACACTGCTACCAGCTGGGACAGGTGCTTAATCTATTTCCCCTTGTTCTTTTCCAGCTCCTAAACCCTGAGATTAACTGGCATTAGCACAAATTCTCAGCTCCCTCTGGGATTTCATCCATGCATAAAATCTGCTTTATTTGCCCACGTGAACTGTCTGTGCACCATGTATTGGATTAATTCTTTGTTTATAACCCCATGAGACATAATATGCAAATTCTGTTCCTTCAAAACCAAATTAATGCCATTCATTATAAGGTGGGTGGTGACTTACCACCACACGATGACAAGCCTGTTGAACCCAGGATTTATTACCCACAGAAGTTAGTGGCATGAGATATTCTTTTGCAAGCTGAAGATGAGCACACTCACCCTCCCAGAAGGAAAGAGGGATGTCAGTCAGTTTTATCACATCTGGCTGACCAAGCAAATGTGGTTTTTTTTTGACTGATGCTCTGACACCTCATGGATGGCTGTAAGGAATTTTCACTTATAAAGTTTCATTTGATTCAGATCTCTTTGATGCTTTTTGTTTTGTTTTGTTGTTGTTGTTGTTGTTGTTGTTTTTCCCTACAGTTTTTGGACCAAAGGGCTTAACAAAAGTCCCAGAGTGTGGCTTTTAATGTAGTCTTGAGAATCAAAGCAGTTGTTGTTGGAGCTGCTGTCTGAGAGTCGACTTTTCCACCTCCAGCCTGTGCTAGGGCAGTGGCCTGATCTGGTGTGATGTGAGTCCTGGGTGGCTGACACAAGGAGAAACTGAGCAGCTGTGAGGTGAAACCAGCACTTCTGATGGCAGCCTGCACAGTGCTGGGCTTGAAGACATTCTGTAAGCATACCTGCATGAAGCTACACCAGGGGAGGGTCAGGTTTGCTGTTAGGAAGACGTTCTTCACTGAGAGGGTGGTTCGGCACTGGAACAGACTCCCCGGGGAAGTGTTCATGGCCTCAAGCCTGCTGGAGTTAAAGGAGCATTTGAATAATGCTTTCAGACATACGGTCTGATTTTTGGGTGGTTCTGTGTGGAGTCAGAAGGTGGACTCAATGATCCTTGTAGGTCCCTTCCAACTCAGGATCTTCTATGATTCTGTGATTCCCTGGCATAAAAGTGGACTTTTTATGGTAGTGGACTTTTTTTTTTGTTGTTGTTGTTGTTATCAAAGCTCCAGAGAGCCACAGGCATTGTATATTCCTAATTTATTTCCTGGAGTTGGAAGATTGACTACATGACAAACCCCAGTTCAAGCCAGGCATCTGCACAAGACAAGCATTTGGCAGAGCAGGTATTCTACTTTTTCTCTCCTTTTTTTTTTCTCCAGTGACCTACACTTAACTCATATAAAATTTATCATTTATATTAATATTTTATTTTAAAATATATTTGTTTTATATTTTAGCTAATGCAGAAACCACACCTGAGACAACATTACTGGCTAGTTCCCTCCAGCTTCTTCTTGTCTCCATCCTTGCCTTCCTTGGCTCAGCTACACAGCAGTAAATGCAGAGCCTGCTCTGGGCTGGGGAGAGCAAAGCCAGCTCTAAAAACTGAGGAGAACTGAGGGACTTTGTCTTCTGGGATTTTTTTTTTCCTTGCAGTTACAGGAGCCTGCTTCTCATTACAGCGACAAGGAAAATAAATACTGTAAAACTCTCAGTGCACAGTTCCCAGTGCTCTGGAATCTGAAGGATTAGACTCTAAACTTTTTCTTTCTCCACTTTTGGCATTCAAGCTAAGCAGGATATTAGGAGATGTTGGGCTCCTGACCAGGAGGCCATCTTCTAAGGAACAACTGAAATTTACAATAAGAGTCAACAAATACTTTGAAAAATGGTTCCAATCTGACTCACCCTGTGATTTTATTGAAGCAGTTGGATTTTTAAAAAAGGAAGGATCAATGATATGAGAAAGCAGTTTAGTAAAAAGGAACTGACAGGTTTCCATCTGCTATGAAGGATTTTCATCCCATTTTGCACAGAGCTAGAAGCACATCCAGTCACACAGACTACACGCAGTTATTGACACTTGCTGATGAGCCATAACTTGTTACATTATGGCACTGAGAAGTCATTGCTTCTGCTAATGTAGCTGTACTCTCAGACCACTGTGGAAATAAACCGCTCCCTGACTTGTTATGAGGCTAAATGAAATGGCTGCACAGTTATTAACATAAGAAGCAATTTTTATGCTGGTTTCTTTTTGCCACAGCTCAAATGCCAAACCTTTACCTAAAAGAAATCTGAGCAGTGCTACCTACAAGATATAAAGTCAGGTCTAAAGACAGTGTTTATTTATTTATTTTCCCACAGGAATTTCTGCTTTTCTGTTCAAAATGAAAATGGGTATTTCATGATTTGGATATTTCTTGTGATTTTTTTTTTTTTCTAAAATTTTGAATAATGTTCAACATTTACATTTTGATGTTAGAAGTTAATGTATCATGTTTGAAGAGTTAAATACTTACATACCCTAGGAAAACGAATTCATTGTTACAGTATGAAGATTACATAAAATGTTTTTACATTTTTGAAATGAAAATCCTTTAAATTCTTTCACATAGGAACATGGAAGTACCTTTTTATTTCTGCAAATTTTCTCATTGGAGATGATTCAGAACTGTTAACTAGATCTAAGTTTTACATCAAATGAGCATCTGTCTTTCAAAATAGACAAGAAAAAAGCAAAACAGCTTATTGCAGGGTTTTTGTTTGTTTGCTTTTGCTTTTCAACTGAAGATTAACACAATTGTGAGGCTTTGCAAAGGCAACAGGAATAAACTCACTAAGTTCAGCTTTCTGGAGCATACATGTCTCGAGTGTAGCATTGGCTTCCTGTATAGTCCAAATAGAAATCAAACTTTCAAGGGGTAATATACTCCATTTTTATTTTTTATTTTTAGCCAAATGAGTGGAAGAGACTCAATTTTACAGGAAACGTAGATGACCTTCTGGAAGAGGAAACTGTTCTTTGGACAATTTACAGGTGAAGAAACTAAATCCAGACCATGGTATGGGCACCTTTACACTTCTGATGGACAAAACTCACAACAGGTTTATTGAGCTTACTTGAGGATTTTTGCACTGAACACAAGTGTAGTGTTGGAATGGGAACTAAATGCAAACATTGGGACAATATTTGAGATATTGCGGGCAATCAGAGTTGCCGATTTTTTATTTTTATTTTATTTTTTTTTTCACTTTAAATCCCTGTGCTCATTCCAGATATGAAAATCTAGTGAGCAGTGAAAAACAGAGCTTTTCTCGTCTGTTTTTTACCTCAAAGCAATGCTATTTAAGAATGGGATTTGTGAATAGTGCTTCAAAGTCCTTTTACCAAAAGGCTTTAACAAGGAATGTGACAGGTACTAGGATATCTCTTAACCCAGCCAAATAGATAAATAAATAAACTACTTGAAAATTAAACTTTGTTCTGCAGGTGGACGTAAGCAGTTTGACATTTCAGACTGGAATCCCAGATAGTCTGTTGAACTCAAGGATTAAAGAACAACAAGCATTTTTTCCTTTCTTGTTTTTGTAAATGTACTCAAAATAGAAAATAGCAATCATCTGGCAGAAGCACAGTCCCAGAGAGCAGGGAATAACAGCCCATTTAAAAGGACAGAGAAAAAAGAAAACAAGGAGTCTGCTTTTTTAGGACACTGGTGATTCTCTTTTAAAATGACTTCAGAAATGTCACTATTGCTTTATTTCTGCATAGAACTAAATTCAAAGCTCTAATGGAATGACATTTTGTTACAATGTCCCCTTCCAAACCGAGAAGGTTGGGGTTTGGGTGAACTCTTTTTCAAGATCCTTGAAATTATCCAAGGTGTCTCCTCCAAGTCTGAGAAATACTTCTGTTTTTCAAGTGGCATTGAACAACACATCTTCAAAACCTTTTTTTTTTTTTTCCTCGTTTTTCTTGTTTGTTTGTGTTTTTGTTTTCCAATAAGATAATATTTGCAGAATTGCATATTTTGAGTTTATGTTCTGAACAGCCCTGTAAATGATCTTTTCTTTGGATGCTGAATAAATATGTGTGCAGTCTCATCTACCTTGACTATGGCTCCAGCACTGCAGGCATAAACCCACCTCTTACTGCCATGAAGGATTGAGTTCCTTATTAGACAACCAGTTTGGAATCCAATCAAGTAAGACAGGTATGCTTGTGGGTAATTTTAAGCTGTGGGTAGTCATTTTCTCTCCCTCTTAAAGTGGATCACTTTCAAACAGTTGGCTGGACTGAGGCCAGAAAGCTCAGCATTTCAGAGGATCAAGTCAATAAGCAGTCTATTGAACTGCAGAAATTATCAGCTGAAATTCTCTGGTTTGTGTCACATGGGTCAGACCAGATGATAAAAATGGGCCTTTCCAATCCTAAAATCTAAACACTGATGAGCTTAAGCAGACTACTAATATGCATAAGCCTTTTGCAGGACCAGGGCTCAAAGTAGCAAAAAAATAGAATTCAAAGAATTGAATTTTCTTCTGCCTACCCATCAATATTTGATTCCTCAACCTGTTTTGCATCTTGCAATCCTTGAATTTTTACTAGATTTAAGATTGGAACCATATGAACTCCTGCACACTTTTGATTATCATTATAGATATTAGTCCTGCAGGAAAAAAGTTGTGCTGACTGATTACATTTTATTATTATTATTATTATTATTTTTCTGCTGAGCTGTTCCACTATTTGACTTTGCACCCAGTTTTGCTTACTAGCTGGGAATGCAAATGTTACAATATTTCTGTCCTCTTCTTAGTTCCCTCCTAGTTTTTGGTCATGTTTGCTGTTTATTTTTAACATAAAATCTAAATTTTGGAACTCAGACAAGTGCACATCACTTTTTTTTTTTTTTTTTTTTTTTTTTTTTTTATAATGCTAAATAGTTAAAGGACAAAAAGATTTGAAACACTAGTAGATAAACAAGAGAAAGGTTAACAGACTTCTTTCGCAGATTTCTTTAAGAGAAAGAGGTCCCTCCAATATGTCTGTCTACCTGTATCCACCTCTCCCCTCACCATTATTACTGAATCTGCTGGTTAGTATCAACCACACTTTTCTGAAAAGTTTCAAGGAGAAATCTCAAGATAAGCTATATAAGTGTGAGATAGTGATTCTTCCACAGTGCCCTACTATGCTAAAAGTGGTAATGTGTGGTTTAGCTGCTAGAGAACTAATAGAAAAGGTAAACTTTATATATGTCCCAAACAGGGACATGTGTAGGAAGAGTTTTGGTGGTTTTCTCAGGTACCAAACAACTGCCTGATAAGACTTCTAGTACATTTGAATAATAATAGTCTGCACTTTTCTAAATATGTAAGTAGATGCATGACCTTCTTTGCTAAAGGACCCCAACGCTCATGAAATGTACTAATTAACTAAATCTCACAATGAATAAGTACAATAAGCATGAGACTGACATTTGATTATTATTTCTAATTATATCTTGGATGCCTGAGGTACAACAGTATGCAGAGAAAGCTCAAAATCTATTACAAGTATAAAGATTAATCTCACTTTCCCAAAGGCAGAGCTATGAAAAAAGCTCCGGATTCCTGCCTCCTGCTTCCTGGCGTAAGCCATGCACGTGATTCCTTTGTTTAATTGTTTGCTCATTAAATCCCCGATTCAGCAATGTCCTTACGTACAAATTTAATGTCAAGCCTACAAATAGTTCAATTAACTATATACTGCCTCAGAAACACTTTGTGATAGACAAGTAATCCAGTAGAAGATCTGGTTGAATAAAGCAGGTATGGATGTATCTTAGGCCTGCATTTAAGAAATTCTTTGATGAAAGTATTTTCCTGACTCATTCTCTAAAACAGTCTATTAGTGACCCCGAAGTCCTTCTAGTGCTTTAAATCCTTTAAAATATGTTGCTAATATATGACATTTCAGCACAATACTAAAACATTCACATCATTTTTAGCACTTGTACACCTCTGTCCCCAATAACAAGATCATGTAGATACCCATGCAGGAAAAAGTGTTCATTAAGTATATGCATAAGCACTGTTCTACAATAAAAATGGAAATGGTAAGTTCATCTTTTCAGCAGACATTTAGTGAAGCCTTTAATGTGCACCACGTCTTTTGAGAATGTGTTTTTATTCTTGTGCCATTGCTTTAGAAAAGCTTTTCTCAGAAACAGTCAGCTTCAAAGGACGCAGAATATTGCTCTTTGTCAGGCCTTGCCCATCATGTTGCTCAGATGAAACATTGACTGGAAACTGCCAATATCTGGGGTGAAAAGGCAGATGCCGTTCTACAGCCTGCATAGCATGATAATGGTTTCATTCATTTCCAGATGAAGAGTGTGCTTATCAGAGACCAAGCACAATTCATGAAGACACAGCACTATGTACCACTTGCAAACCCTGTTTTTCCTCACTCAGAGTACAAGGAACTGAGAACTGAGGGTTTACACGAGACATTGCTTGACAAACCCAGACTGCATAGCAGATTAGACAAAGCCACTGGCTCCCTCATTGTATCTGCTTTCTAACAGAGAGCAATGCTAGATCATCAGAAACAAATACTAAAACGATTACTAGAAAAATGGCTGGATCCCTGTGAATTTGTACCACTTGTTTTACTGATTTTTTTTTTTTTTTTTTTTTTTTATGGAATTAACAGAGACCTTGGGGATACTTTTCTACAAAGTTTCTTTGTCACTTATGAGTTGGCAATGAGATCACTATCTCTGGGTCAAATTTGAATCAAATTTGTCAGTGTACTAGAAAGTTACTGGTGAGAAATGAGAAACACAGCTGTCAGGATACATCACTTTGTATGTGCACATGCAATTGTGTGTGTGTGTATATATGTGTGTATATGCCTTTGTGTGTAGGGCACAACAATACACATGAAAATTTAATTTTTCAATTTCCTACTACATCTGCATGTTGTTGAGAAAGGCTGAATATGTGTGGAAGGTGCCATAGCTGGATTTTCCCCTCATGGCCACACTGAAGGAATATTCATTCAGTGGTTCATGGTAAACTTATTGGGAACACTCAGGGCTAGGGCTCTCCCTGCCTGGCATTTTTATTTTTTTGAAATAATTTCAAAATTATTTCTCAGAATTAAGTGCCGTGCTGGGCCCTCTTCTGTGGGTCTCTATGGCACAGAGCTGTGGTGAGGAGGCCCTGAGGCCTACAGTGCAGCACAGCTCCCTCCAGAACTCTGTCAGTGGACAGAACTACAGCCTCTTGCTGGCTGATCTGACTTATATTAGTATTTACTGCACCCTGAGAGGAGTTTTGCCCCTGAATTATGATCTTTTCCCCGAGGGGATCTGTGGGAGTCCAGGCTGTGAGGACTGCACCTGCAGACTGCTGAATCAGCCAGGGAATCTGCCCTTTGACCCTGAGAGGAGCATGCAGAGGCATCATGGCAGAAGTACTTTTTATGAAAACTACTGTCCTGCGGAGGGACAAGTGTCACTTTGGTCTTTACCAGTGAATGCCAGGAACAGTAGAGACATTGTCCTCGCTGCTGATGTTTCCTCTGCCCAAAGCTTGCCACCTCACAAAAAGGCAGCTGCTACTTTTGGACTTGACAAGGCCTCTTTGGCCATAGCCGGTGCAAGGGCCTCACTTATCATTAGGCTGAAGTAAGGAGGACTAGTGTGAAAGATATTTGGCACCACAGACATACGGGGCTTTATAGATGAAGAGTTGGCTTTTACACTCTGCCAAAAGTTTGCTGCTTATGTTCAACCAGACGGGCCATTAAAACAGTGCCAGTGGCCTTTAGCACTTCATGAAAAGGAAACAAAGCAGCAAAATGGGTATGGGTTTTACACTAAGGAACAGTCATCCCTTCCATCAAAAAAGAGTGCTATATTTTCTCCCCCCTGTTAAAACAGCTTCCCCCTTCGCACCTTTTAGGAGGCAATCTGTGATTAGGAGATGAGAAGTCTGGCGTCACCAGCTTGGCTGGCAAGACTTGGTGGGAAATCATGGGGCAGTGTCTGCTACTCCATGTGTGCATGAGGCTGCCACTTAACTGGATCTGGAAGTAAATCAATCCATTAACTTATACTAACCATGGCACTAATTAGTTGCATATGTATAATCAGCATGCTCACAGGCATCTCGTTGGGGAATAGTGGGCTGACAGACACAAATTTGTTAGTCTGCGTCTGCTGCCAGATTTGGAAAATTTGAAGTTTTTGAAACTGAAATAAGGTAACAACAACAACAACAAAATTTGCAAGTTGACAATGTCCATTGCAAAAAGATGGCTGGACACACCTTCTCTGAAGAAGGCTACTCGTCAGGGGAGGACAATAAAAATTCACAGTTAGACATTATTTCTGAAGTGAGAAGAGATCTTTCTCTCCTTTTATGTGGTGTACACATTATAAAAGGCAAGGATGTAAAATACTAACTGCTTTAACATTTGATACTATGCAGATAGAGCTGCATTTTTGTATCATAATCCCACATTTGGCCTGACTGGATTTGCATTAATGACTAACCCTGAAAATTGTAACTGTGGAGAGCTGCACCAGTCAAAATGATTCCCTTATGTATGCTAGAAGTTGTTGATTTTATAGCTTACAGTGATGGTTTTTCTTTGCATCATGACTTCCATCCAAAACCAACTACTAAAAGAAAACAGAATTATTAATAAAGAAACATGTATAGATACACTTGTTGGCTATCCAGTGTATCAAAACTAGGGTTTTCATATTTTATGTAGCTTTTATTACATTCTGTTATTCAGTATGGAAAAAAATAACAGCTTTGTTTAGATTCTCAAAAAGTTTTAATCATACACTTTTAAAAGTTTAGCTTTGTTGAATTACAACATTAATGGATTTTTCAGCTCATGTTCTCTCTCTCTCTTTTTTTTTTTTTTTTTTTTTTTTTTTTTTTTTTAACTGATTGCATGTTGAAAGAAAGCAGTTAGCTTTATGGGCTCATTTATATTTGATTTGCTATAATTATGGGCTATTTTGTGATATTTTCTATGGTGATAAACTGTTTGATGATGTGTGGCCTTTTTTTTTTCTCTTTTTATCTCTGTGGGATATTTTAAACATTTCAATATTAAGAGAAAAAAAATATATTCTTAAAGGAAGACTTGTCAAAATAACTATTAATCTTTTTTATAAATCTTAACTTAGTACTTATTAACTAGCTATGCAAGTTGGAACTATATGTCACAGAAAAGGTTAGCAAATAAAATGCTATATAAGCAACAAACACATTATTCAGTATTGACAGGATTCCACAATACCAGTTTAGATCCCTGGGAATTCAAACTAATATTAAAAATATGGTGTAAGCTCATACAGCAAAACCTCAGTGAAGAAATATATATATATATTTTTTAATTAAACAAGCCAACAAGTGGTGTCATTTGAAAGCATTATACAAAAAAAAAAAAAAAAAAAAAAAAAAAAAAAGTAATAAAGTTTTTTTTTTTTTAATTTAATTTTGGAGGAAAAAAAATGTATTATTACTATATTTCCTTCTTTTCACTGAAAATTCCAGGTTAGAAATGATCATTTTTCTCCAGAGAAATTTGCTTTTGGTCAAAAAACTTTTCCTTTTAAAATTAATTATTACTTCATGGCAGAAAATGATTGATCAATTAATTTCTAAGCTTTCTCTTTGTAAGGAAAAAAAAAAAAAAAGAAAAAAAAAAAAAAGGCTTGCTGTGAGAGTAATCTCCACAAAATTCTGGGACAAAATCTGTTATAGTGTCTCAGAAAGGAAAGGGTTTGTAACTGAAGTAAAGATTTGAGAATACTTTGGAGAGGAAAGTGATACTTAACAAGTGAATAACACTCCCCTCAGCAGGGACCAGGATTTTTTGAATGGTCACTTTCTGAGAACAAATCTAATTTTATCCTACAGTTGGAAGCAGATTTATCTGTTGGCTGAGTCACTACAACTGAGTTGTTTTTGCTTTGTAACATCTCCCGGTATTAAAAGATCATCCAACAAGTAATCACATCTGGAGATGATCAGAACATGAGAAGATTTAATTCTGATCACTAAATTTTCTCTGATCTTAAGACAAAATTTAAATAGAAGATATTCTTATTTCTCTATTAAGTTGAGCATGAATTAATAGTCTTGGCTCATATTGATGTCACAGAAACATCAACAAGAATGAAATACTATCCACGGCTGTCTAAGCTAAACTCTCCAAAAACTTCATAAAAGCTCCATTCCAAAGCAAAATTTCATTCGATATTCCTAGTGAAGAAGAGTATTGTTGTTTCTTCTTAGACAGTCCTAGATGCACCAGAGTAGAAATACATATCCATTAGTAAGAAGAGCAGCAGCAAATTTACATGATGAGCAGATGATTCTTCAGAGAGTTCCCAGCTTAACTCAGAAACACACTCAATCATAATTTTCACTGCCCAACTCAAGAAATGGGTGATGAGAACTCATCTCCTGCCCGAGGCTGGGAACACTGTGAGCGCAAACTATGCCAAAACACTCAAGTTAATATGCACAGCTGGCAGTGGGGGAATGCAGGATCCAAGCCCTGTTCTGCCTTTTCAAAGGAGGATATTATGCTGGGCACCTACCTGAGTGTCTCTGCCAGCTGATTGTCAAGTCAGCCTCCTGCAGTTCATTATTCAGATAAAGAGGAGCAGCTCTGGCAGTAAAAAATGATTAATAAGATCTCCTCCATGCTCACTTGTCTGAAATTCCAACTGATTTGAGGGGAGTTTTCTCCAAATTGATACATTTCAGCAAAAACAATCAGTTTTAAGGAATCAATTTTTTTTTTTTCCAATAAGCCCACATTGCATAGAATCTGAGTTGTATGCCAAAGGTTTGCAGAATCTAGCCTCTGTCATACTTTTTCTCTTTTAATATCAAAAAGCTTTATAAAAAATAGAGTGGGGAACCAATGCTCTGTGATTAGAAATGTGCTGGTTTAGGACCAGAATGGTGTTTTACCTACAGACAAACAGCAGTGGAGCTCACACACCAACCCAGGAGTCCAACCTCCCCATTCATTGCTTCAGCAGAAGTGTATGAAAATCCTGCATTGCTTCCTTGATTATGTGAGTGGCCAAGAGACTTCTGAAAGTTTTGTAAATCTGAAAATATATTCTCGTGCATATATATAGCTTATCTGCCGATTTCTTCTCTTGAGAGATTCTGGTTATTTTTGACTGCATAAAATACAGTCTTAGATGAAGCGTTCTCTTTCAGAGTGTATTTGGTCCTATTCTAATATTTTGTTTTACAAAATAAACTCAGCTTCCATGTTACATGATCAGACATGATGGCTCCTTTGCTACCAACTTTTAAGCTCTACTGAAATACAGATGGGCTTAAGCAACTTTTCATTTTCTACAGATAAGAAGTGTGAAGAGGCAAGAGGAAGTGTTTGATGTTTCTCAGTCCATTTCTCAGTAACTAATGAAATCCCCAATGCCCTGACATCTCCAATTAGTATAGTCATATTACCTCTGCTTTGTTCAGTAACACTGGTCTATTACAATAAGAAAATCAAGGTAAACCAGTTCCCAATTTAGTAACAGTATTTACATAGGAAAGTGGTGGTGAAAAAGAAGGGGATTAAACAAACAGGGACATTAGGATCTATGACTTAATTAGCTTTAACCTTTAATCATCTGTCAAGGCAATTTCAGACATCTTTCCAAATCAAGCCCTGTATCAGGGCCTTGTGGGACAATTCTTACTAGTCGTTTAGAGGTCCTAAGACAAATGCAAGTCATGGTTAGGCATCGTGTGAAAGATGACACCCAAGTACTGAATCTCCTCCTCCTCCCACATCCCCCAGAACACTTCCTTTAAATCTTAAATCACAGGAAAACATTTGGTCTTTAAAACTTACAGCTGTGTGGGAGAAAATGGACTCCTCATTTCTGTTATAGCAAGTATGAATGCACTTGTTAGGATTTTACTAGAACATACTTGTCTTGACCTGAGAACATGCTTTTTGGCTCCTAATGGAAAAAATATATCAATTCAAACCCACCTTGAATACAGAGGGCATCTTGAGTGAAAGAACAGCTTTGATTATGATCATTTCTCAAACTCTAGATATACATTTCTTCATTGGCTCCTTACAGGTGCTGGAGAAAGATGCTTATGGTGGCTTCAAATTACCAAAAAAAAACCAAACCAAACAACAACAACAACAAACAAAAATTAAAAAAAAAAATAAAAAAAAAAAAACACACACACAAAAAACCACTATTAACTAAGATTTATATGGTGTTAACAAGCATCAATAGACCTGACAGACTCAATATGAGGGCATCCATTTTTGGCCTATATTCATGATTCAACCCCTTAGCTTCTGGCACTGATCTTCTGCCTAGTGAATTTAGGAGTTCAATTTGAAATATATTTGATTTTTTTTTTTAAGGTTCTTTAAACCACAGTGATATCTAAACTGAGAAAACAAATCCTTCATTGCAATGAAAAATTGCCTAAGTGATACTAAAACAAATATATGCTTGACTTGCAATTCTCATCCTCATACAGTATTGTTGGGAGAATTGCCAATAATGCAAATTGCAGTGAGGAGAACCTGTGTGCTATGAAACACATTTGGAACTAAGCTAGTGAACTCACTTCACTTAATTCTGGTGATAAATTCTTGAGTTCATTATTAAGCCTCACTGGCAACCAACATCAAATCAATGGTGTAATCAAGGGTAAATGCAGAAGAATGCAGCTCACCTGTGTTAAATTTTTTGGCAATATATAGAGGAGACAGAACTTTTCACTGCTTGTCCTGGAACACCAGATAGGTGATTTTACTTTACATATACATGTGATTGATATATATGTGCTATGTGATTGAGATATATATACATATATATATATATGTCAGCCACTTCACTGTTAACAGAGAACAGTACTCAGCCTCTTTTGCTGTAAGGATGCCTTGATGACACCTCTTCAATTTATTGGTTGACAGGATGTGTGTGTCCTTTTCTGCAGAATTATTCCCTGTTCAGTTGGTTCCCTGCTTGCTGCGTTGTGTGGAGTTATTCTCTCCTGGGTGCAGGAATTTGCATTTGACATTTTTAAGCTTGCTGAAGTTCCAGTCAGCCTACTCCTCCACCTTGTCAAGGTCCCTTTGAACAGCAGCTCTACCCTCCAGGCTAGCAGCAGCTCCCTCACCTGTAAAATATATGTGACCTTGCTGATGGGGCCTTCTTTACCGTCAAGTAGGTCATCAATAAAGAAGTCAAATGGTATTGCTCCATGACACCTGAGGAGCAGCACTACTCATAGGTGGCAGTCATACAGACTTCAGATAGCTGTGGTTGAATGGTCTAGCCAGTCTTGTGCTCACTGAAATCTGGTCCCTATTTCTTCAGTTTGGCTACTAGAAAGCTATGGGAGACATTGTTGAACACATTGATAAAGTAGGGATGAAAGATACCTGCTGGTCCTGCCTTATCTACAAAGTCAATCATCTTGTCATAGATAATTTGCAATTACCTAGGTGTAGAGAATAACGTATAAAGAATAATCCTCAGTGTGTACACACAGTTTCTATCTTGTTTTCTTCCTTGTTTACCCTAACCCCACAGCTTTTCACTGAATATACGACAACCTTTATATGTAAGAGGTTTAATCAGGCCACTATTTATGTGACAGGTACCCAGAGCAACTCACAGTAAGAGACAAAAAGTGGCTCAAGATTGTAAAATCTCAATTTCTTTGTGAATCTGAGCCAAAGAGACTACTGAAAATCCTTGCTTAGGGCCACAGCCTATCGTTAGAAATGGGTTGGCTGCTGGAGGTGAGGGGAGCAAACTGAAAGTCCCACTGCCTTAGTGATCAGTAAAAATCCTGTGCTACTCCCAGGGCTCTAGACGCATCTGAGTACAAGTCCTTTGTCAGTCCAAAATGTACCCTGCAGTCTCAGCTAGAGATCTGTCTACTTTTAGACTCTGCAATACAGCTTTCCATTTAAGATTTCTATCCCTCGCTCTTTAAGTGTAATACTGTGAACCCCACAGGAATCAAAGGAAAACATTATTGGTACATTATAAATGTTTATCTCAGATCACAAAGTTTTAGCTATCATTCAGAGAACAAACAAAAAAGCCTTGGTTCTAATTGCAGCTAATTTGCTATAAAATGAGTGCTTCATTGTCGTTGCTTTCATGTGAATAAGTCAAGCTTTACACACATTTAAATATCTGACCCAAGGAATCTGTTAATAAAGCTTGAATAACTCTGAGAACAGTATGGTAAATGATCAGAGCATAATATAGGAACTCCATAAAACAACTCTTAAGCCTAAAATATCCTTTGAACCTTTGAAATTAAGTGATTCCCTAGAGCAGCGATCTGACTGTCTACACCACTCAATGGGACACCACTTGCTTCTTGTATGCAGGGGAAGAAAACATGCTTTCCCTACCATTTCTGGAAGTGAACAGGAAGAATATGCCCTGGTAGGTAAACATTTCCTCAGGTTAATGATGTGTTTCATTCGGGAAAAAGTGCACAACCAATTTGAGGAGCTCAGCCCGTTTGAGGAAAACTGAGTCAGGCAACCTCAGTCTGATGAAAGGCTCAAGGCTGGGGGGTCCATGAATTTTGGGAGAGGATTTCACATCTGGCCTGTTTTCTCTGACAGACCACCTGGGAAGAAAGAGTCTGTGGCTGACAGTATTATCAACACATTCCTAGCACTTTTACCTTCACCACCAGTCTCTAGTGCTGACTCATTCATTGCTCCCACTTGCCTCTTGCAAAGGCTGTGGCTCATTTCTCTGTGCTTATCTGCCAGAACTGTGCCAGCCAGGCAGACAGGAGACCCATCCATGTGCCTGAGATGACTCCTGCCCTTTGTAGAGGCTGCAAAGACTGCTGAGCTAGTAGGACACCTTTCTTTCTTCATACTGACTGCAAAGGCCTTCCCTAGTTCTTTCACCTGCTGACTCCTTCCTTTGAAAGCTTCTACTCAGCCACTTACTCTACAGCAGATTGGGAGGGGAAAAAAGGCTTTTCAGATGAACTCCCCAGTGGAGCAGTCACTAAGGGATTTGATAATAATACTTTGAATTTCTATGGTCTTTCTCATCCATGAAGCTCCAAAGGACTTTTAGATTCATTAAGCCTCCTGATCCACTAGTATTATTATCCCCTCTTAGAGATAAGAACGTCAAGTCTTAAAGCAAGCAATGCAGATAAATGACAGAGCAGGACTGAGAATGGGGGTGTCTCACCTCCCATTCTCCAGCAGTAATCACAAGAAAACATGGCTTTGCCAAAGCTCCTTGATGTGGTGATTCATATTTTACATGGACATTCATATTAAAATAAATCATGTAGCTTTCTGCATAGCACTCTATGAAAGGTGCATCACTTTCCATGATCAAAGGAAATATATGATATTCTAAAGGCCAAAGCAATCAAATATGAAATTATATTAACAATATTAATATTATAAGGATGAGACTTTAGAATATAAGATAATAGTATAAATAATCTCCTTTTCCATGCTCTATATTTCAAGTTTGTTAATTGCAAAATCTACAGAAAGAACACAAAGCGAGGGGACAAGAGCTTATTTGTAGTTCTGTGCTAGAGAAATAGCCTGCATCACATTCCTGACAGGGATTATTCAATCATGCTAATCCATGTGTAAATAGACAGCTGTTGGTTGACAAAATTGACAGTAACACCAGAACACCTCTTCATTATGATATACAACACTGCATGGGTAACAAAGTGCATATTCTACGAAGCTCATGATGAAAGGAAAATGTAAATATCTTACACAGTCTTGCTTTGTGAGCAGATGACCAACAGTCTGGAGGCTACTTGCTATTCCAAAGTCTGCAACTGATTTATAGTCTGACCTTGAGAATGGTAGTTCTCTGTTTCCTTTCCTACCTTTTGCATTACAAGAAGAGTAGTGATTCAGAGCCAGATGAAATCATAATATGATTGAAAGTCAGAAAATGGCCTATTCCCTGTCATGTCATGCTACCCAAAGCATTTGCTGTCTTGGCTAATAGAAAAGAGGCAGAAATAGCACAGACCTTCTCTCTCACTGTATAAGTTTGTTGCCTGGTTTGAAATAGCAGCCTCCTCAGTTCTCAGCCACCAGGCACTGCTGTAACAATAAATAATCAAAATGACACAACTGCTAGGATGA
Organism: Aythya fuligula; assembly: GCF_009819795.1. NCBI lineage: Eukaryota > Metazoa > Chordata > Aves > Anseriformes > Anatidae > Aythya > Aythya fuligula. The sequence goes on from NC_045565.1 coordinate 25,952,449, forward strand.
GTGAGGTCTAGAACAAATATAAAATGGCTGTTCAGACTTTGTGGACATATGACTCATGAGCAGGTAACAATACCATTGCTCGGGTAAAGTTCACCACTGAAACCACCCTGAAATTTTTGGAGAAAGTTGCAAAGCCTGCCTGGTCCTGCCCAGTCTTCACTGTGGTGTGATCTACATCTCCCATCCACTCAACCTTGGCTCAGCCATGGAAGCAGGTGCTGCTTTCTGTGCAATACCACATTCTGTGCATGTTCCCTTGTTCCCTACAAATCACTTTGGGTGAGCCAACAGCCATTTCAGCCATTTCAGCCTTTCAAAGCAGCTTGTTTTTATTCCTCAAGAAAGAGTTTATAGCTACGATTTAATAAGACTGTGATGCTTTATATTTTGGCAAAAAAAAAAAAAAAAAAAAAAATCACATTCTGCTGAATGCAAGTTATGTAAACAAGGGCAGTGATTATACATTTCGATGATGGAATGAATGTGATGTTTATACAGTAGGACAATAGACAGAATATTTCTGATTCAATTGGTGATTATTTGCCATAACCAATGGAATTTTTATTTTAGTACAATAGGCTCTGACATTCTCACCCTGGAGTAATTGTGTTCACAAATTTGGTATCTCTCCAGTCTATCTGCTGGATATTCTAGCCTAATATTTTCCTGCTATGCAGCAATTAATTTTGTGAGGCTGTAATGTGTGTTATTTTTTCAGTTTCATTCTTTATATTCCCTTCATACCATTTTTCAGCACAATTGAAACTGAACACTGTTGGTATTAAAAAATAGTACAAGACAATCTTTCTTAACCAAAGTTAGAAATCTGGCTTTTATCTTTCCTAAATCACTGATGATGTTAACTCCGCATATTAAAAAAGGACATGCCATGATAATAGTTTTCTTTCTTATTTGTCAATTCACGTTTACTTTTTCACCTTTTTTCAATGCTTCTCTCTTGCTTTTCTAATAGTCTCCCCCTTTATACAGTCCTTACCTAAGAGAAATAAAACACCTCATTATAGCATCCTTTTTTTCCTCCCTCACCTCATATTTACTCTCTAACAATAAAACACAATTTTTTAATGTGTTGTCTTTTTTTTTTTTTTTTTTTTTTTTTCTTTACAGACAACAAAGAAGAAATCAAAGTCTTCTTTATAGATATGTCTATTGGACAAATCTTTTAAAATACCTGACAGATCACAAAACCGAAACAACTACCTATTTTCTTTGGTGTCTAATGAAACTGGAAGGAAACTGTGCAAGCAGCCCCAAAATTACCAGAATTGTCTAAATTCATTATTTTTTTTAAACCACAAAGATGACAGAGCCCCCTTGAACTTGCAATTTTTGAGGCCAAGTGACAAAATACTTTAAGGAAAAAGACACAAATGATGCTGAATATTAACCCAATAAAGAAAAATTCTCCACTGATTCTCAAGTGTTGTCTGAAATGTTTAAAACTACATGTGACATAGCAATAGGCTTCTGACACTTTTTTTTCATGTAACTAATGTCAGAGATTATGAGTACTTCCTACAAAAGAGTTTTTCATACTAGCTTGTCACTACTTTCTAAATTTTCTGTGTCAGAGACCCTGGAATGACCTGAAACATCTCTGCTTATGCGTGCTGGCTCCTTAGAAGCAGGTGCCAGAAAGCTAGAAGCATCAATTGTCCTACCAAATTGGTGAAGAAAAATAAGAATCAGAAAAAAATATATATATATTATTTAGGAATATATATAAATATATATTAATTAGGAAGGGATGAAAGTATGTTAAACTGCTTATAAGAAGCTTTTGCTGGCAAGTTTGTAAGCCATTCTGTGAGAAGTGGGAGGAAGATATGCAAGAAGATACTGAGGTATCAACAGAAAACCAAGGTGAGAAAAAGCAGCACAAATGATTTCTGTTTCTTGTCTCTTTATTAATTCTTTACCTTTTCATATACAGTAAGACTGTAAAATAGATAAGAATTCCACATCAATATACCTGGCTTGGTCTATATATGAAATTCACAGCTACTCTGTGTAAAAGGTGCCAGCCTTTTTGGTATTTAGATATTTAGATCAAAAATTCAGAATCAGAAAAAAAAAAAAAAAAGTCCAGATGCAGATGAATATAAGTTGGTATTGTGGGTTTAATTTGAGGCTTCTGGAGAATGGCCAGGGTACTCCTGCCAGTGAGAAAAGTATTAGTGATATTATCTATAGTCAAAAAATATGACTGTTATTGTAGGCATTCACAAGGGCTACTCTCACAAGGACAATGCTTTAGTATCCCTTAGAAGCTAAGGTGGGAGATTGGTGTGTCCAGAGCATAACCAACCATGGATTTTCAGGGTGACCCTTTCAGTTTGTCTTCCTTTTGACAAAGGAAAGAACCTAGGAGGTAAATTTTTGGAAGTAACCTAAAATAAAATTTCTCTTCCTGCCTTTGCTTTCAGATTTCCAGGATGACAATTGACAGGGTATATCCAGAAGCTAAACTTATCTAAGGAAATAAAGCAGAAAGAATGCGTTATCAGATGTGGGTGGGCAATATTCCCATGAAGAATTTTGAGAACACTAGAGAAATGCTGTTTTGCTAATGTTCCCAGGAAAACAATGGAAACTCAAACCCTTAGCCTTGTTTTCAATTAATGAAAATAAAATGTATTATTCCATCTGGACAAGAAACCTTAACAAGATCTAAGGAATCAGATAAATAAAATATGTATATATTTAAGGAAAGCAATATCAAAATGTCAATATCACTCTCAGCAGATTTTTATGTTTTTTTTTCCCCCACTAATCATAAAGATAACTAGGGAAAAAATAATGGTGCTCCATGTTGTTCTGTGCAAGTTTCAGAGAACTTCATAAATGGTAATTTATTTTGTAGATGTGTCCTTATTTTAAAAACTAGTGTCATAGTAAGCTAGCTTGTGAAACTCTGAAATTTCAGAAAGGAATCAATGCAGATTGCTGTTTTCATTTTTTTTTTCCCAATTAAAACTACTATTTACCTTATGCAATTGTATATATTTGCAAATCTTTCCTGCAGAAAGAAGAGCTTCTGGGGATGTGCAAAACAGTGAGCAATTTATTGATATTTTTGCTGTAGTCCAAAGTAGAGGAATTTGTCTAGTAAAGTGAGCAATGCAGGCAAATTTAGAGTATTTATCTTTTTTTTTTCTTTTTTTCTTTTTTTTTTTTTTTCTCCTCAGCATTGGAAAAATCTGTCAGTTTGAAATACAACTAATTGTAATTTTAACAACTATAATTGTTGGAAAAATAAACTACAGTATTGAACTTGATGTTCCTTCTAGATGAAGACAGGAAAAGTGAAATAAACACATTTTTTGTTTTCTGTTTTGCTTTTATAATTGCAGTAGCTTTGAAGTAATCCATAGACTTTTATTTAAAATCAGCTCTTTGCATTAAACTTTTTATCTTTATTAGCACACAAAAATGTATGTGAAGTCACTTTTTCAAATGTAATTTTTTCATGGTACATGTACTTTTGTTATTAACTTAAGGAACTAAAGGGGGCTTGGTATTTCTCTTATAAAACAAACAATAAACCACAGCTTTCTAACAGAAATACTACACATGGCTTATTGACTTCATTTCTGGGTTGTAGCTAGAAGCCAAAATGTTTGGGGGTGGGGGTTGAATCCCTCAAGGTTAGAATAACTCTGTGTCTACATTTATCTGTACATCTCAGAGGACCTATGTTACTTAACTCTAAATAGCAGAAATAAGGCTATTAAAAATAAGTTTTACTCAGTCATATAATGTGCCCATGTGTGCATTGCTTGTTCTTCTACTGTCTGATTTGCTGTGAGATAATAGCCTCTTATTACTACCAGCTGCTAATTAGCTGCTAATTAATAGGTTGATAGATTCTGAAGCCAGGAGGGACCATTTGCTCATCTAGTGTGACCTCAGCAGTCTTAACACATTTCACCCATGCTACCAGAACTTTTGACAGGCTGTTAAAGTCTGTCTTCAGCAGCAGTGACCACATTCTTGAAGTCATCCAAAAATGGAAAACCTCTCACTTCTTTTGACAGTGGTGAAATAAAATGTAAAATATTTAGACCTTGATTCTCACTGAAGGTGTTTTCAGCTATTTGTTGTACTCCGCTAGAATGAAGACCTGTTTTATTATGTTAGTTTCTCCTCACAAAATTGTTCAGTTACAAGCAAGATACCTTTCTACAATATATTTCATAAACTAAGCAGGCTATGCCTATTGACTGCACACAAAATGTCTTATTCATCCCTGAAATAGCAAACTGGCATAAGCCAGTTTAAGCTATAACCCTACCCCCTGGTTCTTGCTCAAAGATGTTTGGTTTGGCACTCTGATCCTCTGAGCCTTTTTTGTATCTTTCAGCAAAAGCCACATTTTCATCTCCTACAAAAGTAGCCTGGAGGATAGCCTAAGTAACTTCCCTTTTCCTTCTTCAAAACCTCATCTACCCCTGCTCTGACCTCAGTTTCTTTATTTATTTGTGTAATTACTGGACATTTTTTTTTAGATTTTATACATTATTATATACTTGACTGAAGGTAGACATGGTATTATAGGAAATTGTTTTATATACCTCTGCTGCTTTCTGGGTGTCCTTACACAATGTGGAAAGAAAAGGCACCAAAGGTACTTTACCTGTTCGGCTACATTATTCTCATGAGACAAATATTGCATTATCACCACATAGGTGGACTAAGACAAACTGTGTTGCAAATACAGTGCTGAAATAACATAACCAGGTGCAAAAAAAGGTACATTCAGCAGCACACAGTAGGCAGAATGACAACATAATGTTAAGAAAGTTTTGATGAGCCACTATCCTAACCCACCTGAATGCTTCACATTCTAAAAATCTATAGGTATTGTCATCTTTGTATATTAAGGATGCCTTCATCACAGAATAAATTAGCTAGCAAAGCAGAGTCACTGAATGATTCATTGTAACTTCACATCATCTCAGTTCCCCATTTAGATCTTCCTCAACCATGGAGGAATAGACACTTCCTCTCTTTTCAGAAAACACAATGAAATAGCTATCAGTGATTTAACAAATCCCATAAGATCCTCCTTGGACAAGAAATCAAGAAATACACACTTCAGAAAACAGATGTACAGTGTTAGCCTATTAATATGCTTTTATGCAGACTGTTTTTTTTTTTGTTTGTTTGTTTTTTGTTTTGTTTTGTTTTGTTTTGTTTTCAGCCTCTGGCTTTGCTGTATAAATATACTTATTCTTTTGTCGTCCAGACAAGTCCTATTAGCTCAAGTTCATATATTCTAAAATATATCTTTTAACTTTGGGACTATAAAAGTTTTAAAATAGACACTTACTGAGTAAAGGGTTGTATAGTAACTAGGTATATATGGTGATCTAGGTGATAGAGTTTGAATGAAATAGTCAGTGGTATAAGTTCAGATCACTGGAGCTAAACAGCTGTTTTCATTTGAGCTCACATGGGCTGGCCTTGGCTATCTGTTTCTATTGTTTGAAATAGAAACAATCAATATGGTGCTGCAGGCATTACAAGGGATAGGAAAACATAAAACATTAATTGCATTGTGTGCAATCATTACCATTATAAAGAGGTAAGAGCCTTTCCCAGTCCATTGGGTATTTTACTAAAGCATAAAATACATCTTTTGTCCCAGTTTGAGCCAGTAAGTGCCCATATCTCTATTTCCTGAGGTGAAGTGGCTCAGTGATTTTCTACCAAGATTACAAGAGCTAATAGAAGGTCCAGAAGCTGTATTTAAGTCTTTTGTACCCAGCTAAGTTCCTTAATATTATAAAAAGTTCCTGGTTCATAGAGACCTAATAACAGTCTGAAGAATATGAGATACATAAAGAAAATTCTAAGTAATGTGAATTGCCCTATATTCCAACTCCCTATTCAATCAAAGGAGAAGACATGGGTCAGTTAGAAACAATTGGGTCTATTTACAGGTGACCCCTCTTTAAGCTGTATTTTGAACAGTTCTTTCCCAAGTATTTCAGGCCAACATCACAGTCTTTGCCTCTTTCCATCATGAAGACAACATCCACTACTGGAGCAAAACTGCCCCATAGTGTATTTATTTATTTATTTCTAAAAGGACTACTTGAGTATGACAGGTATTTTTAAGAGATGAAATAGCCTTCCTGGAGACAGATAAGCATTCTTCATGGGTTGCAAAACATGGCAAATTGCAAATGAATAATATTTTTATACATATTATTAATTATACTCACGAATAAGGCAGAATAGGTCAGGGATGTGATGTCCATAGAAGCTTTAGGTACAGTGATTGCAGTGGTAGTAACATTTCAGATCCTCATGGATATGAGGAAAACAAATAACAAAATACAGACCCTGGATATCAGGTGAGCTGACTAGGGCTTCATCAGGAAATGGGTAGATCTGTCAGTTTTGCCCTGTCTATCAGTCTGCCCAGAGACACTGAGTTCTCTGCCCTTGGACAGTTCTCTGCCCTTGGACAGTTCTCTGCCCTTGGACAGTTCTCTGCCCTTGGACAATTGCAAAACTGGACAGGATAAGGCTTTGCACATCTGGTAACTTCATAGTTACCTCTGCTTGGATCAGGAAATTGGTCTACAGACCTCCAGCAATCAATTCCAAACTAAATTACTCTGCATTTTGTGCTGTCAGGTTTTCTCTGTCTTTTTTTCTCTACTTGCACTAACTGTTCTGTCTTTCCACATCCTAAATAAAGGGCTACCACAAGCATTTCTCTGCTTATGCACATACTGTGAAAATACTCATATGTAATTTGTCATGTGACATATTGACTCCAAGTTGTACAATGCATCACACTGCTTGCTTTTTCAAATCAGTTCTGTGCAGTGTCTAGCTATGATATACTGGTCTAAGCTGCAGTGCTCAACAGGTAACAACAGCGGGGTTGTGAATTAAGGTCTTGTAGTAAAGAAAATAAATCTATGAGACTGTTTCAGTGAACCAAAATGTATTTTTACCTTGGCTGCCTAATGAAGCAGGGTTTATGTATTCACTCTTTAGAGATGAAGTGCCCAACTACTTGACCGTCCTCCCTAATAATTTTGTAATTAATTCATCAATTACAATGAGATGAGACAAAAGGTCAAACAGCAGAAGTCTCTAAGATTAAATTCCTGCAAGTATTATGAAACCTAATAGATCAGAAAGTATCCTCAGCTGAGGTAATGCTGCCTATGACTTTTAGTCTTATTAGAAACCAGAAAATAAATGTGAGAAAGATCTGTGAGAATCCCAACCATGGAGAAAACTTCACCTGAAGCTCACTGCAAGATACTAGGAAATATAAGAGAAGACCTTTTATTGACATTTGATCTACTAATCATTAAGAAGTAGAGATAGGATAAGATCTGATTTTTAACACAGGATCTGAAAACATTGGTGACCCTTCTCCCCTCCCAACTTTAATGTCTATAAAACCCAACAACGGGACAGAGAAGAATCCATTTCCATGAATGGGATATAGACTGATAATGGAAGCAGAGAAAATACATAGGCAATAGTTGCATCTTTTGAATACAGCAGCATCCTGATCTTATTTCAGTGAATTCTGTTTCTGAGAAAATGATTCCTCCTGTTAGAGACATTTTTTGCCTCTAGCTTAGCAAATACTGACTCTAACACAAAATCATATGTACATATATATGGAAATAAATATAAATACATAAAAATATATATTAACAATTTATTCTCTCCTGTGAGTGTGAAATAATGAATGCAAACACAGGGGAAAGGTTCTAAATTGTTTTTATTGCATTTCTTTTAAATACACAACATTCCAGTTCAGATCCCAAAGTCTGAAAGGATTCCCAAACCAATACGAACAAATTCAAGCACAAATAAAAACAAATTCAACACTCACAATCACCTGTCAATAACCTGACTTCTATTTCCAAGTCACGGTTGTGTCTAGGGAATTTAAATTTCAATATTTAAAAACAAATTTGTAGGCTCCTTACTTTTCTCTGTTTCTTGGTATAGCATCTCAGGATTTATTTAATTTTATTTTTTGACAGCCAGAAGAAGACTTGTGAAATTATTTGTTGTTAGATACTGCACAGAAAAGAATTGCCAAAGGAGAATGTTGAAACTGTTGAAAGGAATGCAGAAAACAAAAGACCTATTATAACTTCAAGGTTCACTAACAATAATTAAGGACATTATTGCTGATTATATTACAGAGTTGTCTTTTTTTTTTTTTTTGGTACTGAATTTTTATGATGTGTACTTTGTCTCTGTAGTACCTATCACCTCTGTAGAGAAACACCAAATCTATTTAAGTAGTAAAAAACAAAGGTACAAAACCTGTATGAGTAGATTCCTCAGATGGTGTAAATCGGCTCCTCATTTTCCACCGAAGTCAACAACTTCCCACACTCTTTCAGAAATATGGAACAAGCCCTCTGCAAGGTCCCAAAATGATTGCAGTTAAGATCAGATAATCAGATCCTTGCAACACTGAAACAAATAAATAAATAAATATATCCTTTCAGTAGATCTTGCTGGCCTGGCATTGCAAGAAAATCATTAACAGTTTTATTGAAAAGGTGGCTTTCCACTGTAGCCTGGAATAGCCTTATGACTGCTGTGAAAGGCATCTCCTGGCAATTGCTCTGCTGCTGAGGTCTCACAGGTTGTCATTTGCTGGGGTAAATGAGTTAGTAGACTGTGTGCTGATTCATGTATAATAGTATACAAAATAGACTGTTCAAACCTTGAAAGAAAGAATAAAAAGAGACATACATTAATGGAAAAGGGGACAAAATGCAGTACGTGCTATTCAAGAGAAAATTGCACCAGACAAACCTTTCTGATATCTTTCTGATATTTTAAATCAGAACTTTTTAACTTTTTTTTTTTTTTTTTTTTTTTTTTTTTAATAGGTGTGGAAGGTGTTGTGGCTGTAATATACCTGTACCTCAGTAAAGGGTTTGATGCCTTCACTGCACAAAAGAACTCATTGCTGCCCTGAAAGGAAAGGAAGTTTACAAATTTTAAATCTTTTAAATGCATATGAAAGTAGTAACAGGAATGCGCATGAATGTGGCATGTAGGAAAGCTAGGAGAGAGGGTAGGATCCATAAAGGGTTCATCTTTTTCATGTCATCTTTGATGACCTGAGTACCAAGTCATGGCATATCTGATGTCAGAAGCAGTCAGTTATGATGCGGATACAGTGGGAAATGCAATGTTGAGCACAGAAAAAGGTCCATTTTCTCCCCAGGACTGAACATGTACTGTATTCCCTGCCTGTTCTCCTGTCTTAGAATACAAAGAGCTGTAACAGGTTCTGGGAAGAAGAAAGAAGAGAGGGAAACTGTTGGTAATGACATTTATTCCATAACATACTGGAAGATTTATTGTATAAAGTCCAATGGAGACATGCTGCAGAGATTCTGTCTTGCCTGTTTAAAAGTGAGTGGCTGAAGTGTGGTTCAAATCAATCACTGGCCAATTCAGTGGTTATGTTTGTAGACTGGGATATGAGAAAGCCAAGTTTAGTTTCTGTCTTGTCATGCAGGTACTTATATGACCTTTGGCAAATGAAGGGATTGTTCTGTAAAGTACCTCATCTAGTAAATAGGGATAAAAATACTTCCTGACTTTCTAGATGTGGTTGTGGGAATAAACTCATTAAAGATTACAGGATGCTCAGATTCTATTTTAAAAGCAGCCATGTGGGCATAATTCTTCTGCAAGCTGCCACTGGATTTAATAGAAATTCCAATGACTTGCAGTAAAAATTTAGTGCTTATTAAATTTATGTAAATACATAATGGGCTGTATATGGTTTGATTCTAGATGGTTTATCTGGAAAACTCATTTTATTACTATTTGATTTTTAATTTTTGTTAACTGCAATTTCAGGTATTACATTGTTTAAATACCCTTCAACCTCTAGTGCTATAACACACAAACACACACAAAAAAAGTCTAGTGCTCAGGAAGTATATGCAGTACCTACATTAATCTTGCTTGCCCAGTTTGGGTGTGAATCATTTTCTGTGCTGTTAGTGCTGAACAACACAGCTGTACCTACTGGACAGTAGCAAAGCTGTAATTGTGTCATGCCTACTGCCACAGTGGGTGCCACCCACGTTCAGTGTTAAATTCAGTTTAACAGACTTTCACTCACAAAAAAGCTGATGACCTGTCAACTTGACATGTTCCAAGATTAATATTTAAAAATAATTATTGGGTGACTGTTAAAAGGTCACAAGCAATAAATGGAATTTGGAGGAAACAGGAAGAGGAGGAGAGAAAAACATCTTAAATTCATTTTTCATTTAAAATGAAGTCCTTGGAGTAAATGTTGACATTGACTTCAGATAAAAATGCAGTATGTTACTAAGCAGGTGTAAGTAATTTTACCTAATTACTAAGAATGGGTTTTCCATGTATATAAAACAGTTGGGAATACTGAATAGTAAAAGCAAGCAGGAAGGAGATGGATTGGAAGAATGTGGAAAGGAACACCTTTAATAGCTGATTACAGTGAGCACTCTGGGCTAACAGGGATATTGGGAATGTTAGGAAGTTTTAGAAAAAGTAGTTTTTGCAGCCTAAGTAAGGTAATCAATTTTAAGAGGCACATGAAATACTGGAGTAGCATCTTCAGTGGTTTTGTAAATCTTTAAGTATATAAAAATCCATTAAAGGCAGATGAGGCATAGCAAGTCCTATGGTCTTAAACTGCACACACTGTTTCCTAGAGGAAGACTAAACTGATTGTTTTCAGCATACAGTAGTTAAGCTTTATTTATTTATTATATATATATTTTTTTAATAGCAATTTATTTTCCCAAAGCTGAGCTGGAAACACAGCAAAAGAGCTTGTCTAGTTCTTGTGTCAGTCTTCCCAGAGTCAGAAATTGAGGAAAACTGTATAAAGAAGGCCAGAAGAAGGGAAATCTGAGCTGTTTACACTCCTACTGATTTTACCAGCTAGGACCAGTTACACTATCTCCCTCTGACTTCATATTTTGCTCCACTGAAGATAAACATTTAATCTAAAGCAATTAGTCTCTGGAAGATGCAGCATTGCACAAGGGAAGCAGCCAGTTAAAAGCTTCTTAGTAGTGGAGACAACATTAAATTTTGTTGCTAACACCCTTAAGAGTTTGGGACCAGACTACTGCAGGAAAGGTAAAATAAAATGCAAGAGACAGAATTAGGGTAGCTAGCTAACGAGAGAGCATAGAATATCATGCTTAATTGATTAATTAATGTTTGCTGCTCTTGCCAGCAAGGTAGAGGCAATCAGGGGATGCAACTTGGGTTGCTGTAAGGTACAGAAGCAGAAGCTGCCATCCTGAAGACCTCACCTCCATTGACACTAGCGGCAGCCAGCATGGTTCTCAAGAGCTTTGGCAGGAAGGTAGTACCAATTTTGCTGTGCCCAGACAACCTGGATAGATTGCTACCTTCTTTTCCTAGATAAGGGTTGTTATACAAAACACAGTAACAGATCAATGTGGTATGGTTCTCTTCAGTCCACCAGGGTAAATCATAAGTTTATGTGGCAATTATTATTCACATGCATTAGTTTTGGGTGGTGTTTTGGTTTAACCCAGCAGACAACAAAACACCACACAGCTGTTAGCTCACCACCCCTCCCATGCATGCCCAGAGTGGGATGGGGGATAAAATTGAAAAGAAAAGTACAAAAACTTGTGGGATGAAGTAAGGACAGTTTAATAAGAAAGAAAAAAAAAAAAAAAGAGAGAGACAGAAAGGGGGGGGGAGAGAGGAACAAAAATAACAAAACCCAAAGCAAGTGATGCACAATGCAATTGCTTCCCAGTAGCCAACCAATGCCCAGCCAGTCCACAAACAATGCTGGCCCCCTGACTGACTTCCCCCAGTTTTATTGTTCAGCATGACACTGCATGGCATAGAACATCCCTTTGCTCAGTCTGGGTTAGCTGTGCTAGCTGTGTTCCCTCCAAGCTCCTGGTACACCCCAAACCTGTTCTCTGGCAGGGCTCTTTCCCAGCTGAAACCAGGACTGGTGGCCTGTCTTGAACACAAAGGACCAAAGATGTGTAGCCATTAGACAGGAACCAGCTAAGGTTTATACCTAGAGGTTAGGCAATTGTGATACTCTTCCTACAGAAGACAGCAGCTACACAAACTTTGGGCCTTAGGACATCATTCTGTTCTCTTTGGATTTCTTAAGCCACTCCGGTTAATTGTCAACCCCTTAGTGCTGTTGAAGCATTCAGCAAACAGCATCTGCCTTTCTAAAATCAGACAAACATTCACTTCATGCATGGGCTGATTGTTTCTTTGACACTAGATATGGTTTAGTACCTCACTCTGTCCTGGCTCAGATGCTCAGCAGCTCTTCTGTACCCACGACCCCTGTGGATGAAAGATTTTGGGAGCACAATACTCACCTCATTTGCCTAACATTTTGGCATGCAAAGGGTGTGATATGTGTTTCTAAAAGGTCAAGGGCAAAAGCATGTTGATACAAATGAGTGGACATTATCTTGCCTGTGTGATGCAGTGCTGTCAGCAGCACTAGAGATATATGCTGAGGAGAGGGGTATCTAAGCTATAATCTAGTGTATCTCAGCTAAGACAGGTGATGCATTGTTCTTTGAGCAGCAGTGCAGCGGGACCCATCCTTCATGCCCTGCAGTACCTGAGAATCATTTCAGTGGTTTATGGCAGCTAGTAGAAGCCAAGATTTGGAGGGGGAAATAGGAATCAGCCTGAAAAACAGTTTGGTTTTATAAGGGGGGAGGGAGAAATAATAAATATGACAGATGTGCTGTGTATCTCCAATTTAGGACATGGACAAGTCAGTATGGTTTAGGAAGCCACTGGTCTGCAGCTAGAATCCGAATTCCTCCCTTTGCCTGAAGCAAAATAACTGATCATGTGTGTGTGCTCTGTTTTTTGTACTGCAGAGTAACCTGGGACAGTGTGCTGCAGCTGCTTTACTCCATTCAGCTGCAGACAAAAAGCTACATGCATAGTAGCAGTTTCTCCTTTCCCCCTGAAAAAGCATTGATTTTGAAACTGCTGTGTTACCATAGCATAAGGTTCCCTGAGCTTGCTCTCTGGATATATCCTAAGCCCCATTCAAAAGGACCATGAAACACTCAGAAAGCTTTATCATGGGCCTGATTATACCTCAGAGCAGAAGCTATGGGCAAGGACCTACCAGGAATACTCCAGACAGCTGACCACATTACATTCATGTTTGTTCCCTTTTTTAGTTTTCATTTTTGTTTTCTTTCTTTCTTTTTATTTATTTATTTATTTTTATTTATTTTTTTTTTTTTAAGGGCTAGACCATCAGTAATGTGACCCCAATGAATAGAAAGCTTTGGAGTATTCTGGAAAACAGCTTTCTCTGAGGTAGATGACCTGACCTGTATAGTGGCATGTAGTGTTGCTACATCAGGCTAGGACAGTCTGAAGAAGGAGCCCTTAGACACAGCAAGAAAAACAACAGAATATCCAAGGAGTACTTGAACCTGGGCTGTCAGAAAGCAGGAGCTAACTATTCTCCGGTGTCTTCATGTATGGCCATAAAATCATACATAAATGTATCATCAACATCTCTTAATATCCTACTAGCCCATTGCAACAGAAGAAGAAAAAGTAGAAACACAGATCCACATCAGGATGGAGCTCAGCTTTAATATAAATAAAGTCATACAAGATCAGAAGCTGTCCTGAACAAGAGTAGGGGTTGAAAAGTAGGCAAAGTAGGTAGCCCCAGGAAGACGAAAGAGAGAGTTTTCTCAGGGAAAATAAATGCCAGTGTCCCAGACGGGGCCAATAGTTTCTCGTTCAATCTAAACCTATGCCCCTATTTGCAGAGTGTCTGTGGAAGGTTCTTACAGGTTTAATGGGATATGCAGTGAACAGGAACATCATCAGTACAGAAAATGCCAAAGTCATCCGATGACATACAAGGTTAAAATGTAAGAAGTATTCTGAAAATGTATTCTTTTGTGAAAAATTCATCTTACTAGCAGTGGACACAGCTGTCAGGCCTATACAAACTTTCTGACTCCTGTTCTTAAACTTCAGAAAAGTGTTACTTGCTTTTTACCCGGCTTCACTTTACCTCCTAATTGCAACATCACTGAATTTAACTGAGGTATGTCTCAAATTTTCAACTCTGATGTTCTTCTCTAGCTGAAAACAGATGGCTATACTACAGAAAAAATAATGGCTTGAATAAATAAAATAAAATAATGAATAAAAAAAAGTAGCTTGAAGGAGAAAGACCTCATTTTTCTGGGAAAAGGACTGGGTCCAGCGTGGATAAGTGACTGTGGATGGCAAATCTAGGCAATTTACCTTAATGCGTTACTAATCAGGAGGGGACAGGCAGACATGGTGACTTTAGAATTGTCTGCAGGGGTTTCTGGAGAAGAATGGATGAATTCAAAGGAGAAAGAGATTCCTGCCAGCTGGCCAAACTTTGCTCCCATTTAAGGAACAATTGACTTGAACCATGCAGGATGTCTCCAGCATTTCATAGCTACCTTTTAGGAGTAAATTGGGCTCTGTAAGAGTTTTTTTTTTGGCCTCTTTACAGTGTCTCGGACATAAAACTTCCAAACAGGTTTACTTTACCCTGTTAACATCAACATAAATATAGCATCACCCTCTTTTGAAGCATCTCCCTCTCTCTCAAGGAAGCATCTGCCTTCACTGAACTCTCTTTTTCCCTCTTGAGGTCTTTTAAAACCTCAAGCCTGGAATAGAATCTCCTTGCTCTATCCATTCCAGGCACTTTCCTGTTGGAGGTACCCAATTACATTAGTTAGAAGGACAAGTTGTCTTCATGGATCTGTAATGGAGACACATACCCTGTTGCAGAAAGGTCTCAGGCTGACCACAGAGAGCCGTGTGGGTCCCCGTGGGCAGTGAGATACATAAAATAATGCTGCTGGATTCCTATGATGACTGGTAGCTTGGCTTGCTTGGCATTCAGAGAACTGCCAGGCCTGCTCCTCTTTTCAGAACTGCCGGGCCTGCTCCTCAGCCTGACTCCCGCAACCTCCTCTCTCACAGCCCTCTCTGGAGTTGCTAAGCAACCTCCTGCCAGCAGCAGCTGAACAAGAGCTGCCAAATTCTTATTTTTTTTTTCTTTTTAGTCTTGAAGTAGCAATGTTTCCTATGCAAATAAAATAGAATAATTGGGCATTAATTATTAGTTTGACATCAAAATGAGAACAGATTTCCCTTACCCTCCTCATTCCCTCATTTGGACTCCTGCATAATTTCTGAGGAGTCAGGAGAGGACTGCACCTGAATAAGAGGAGAGAAGTAAAGTTTGAAGCTGGATCTCTTTTTCACGTTTGCAGCTGGTTTGGAAACATGGGCACCAGCAGGGTCTCCCATGCTGTTGAAAAGAGCATATGGAAAACTGCAAGAAATTGAAGCCAGTTATGCATGGAGTATGTCTGTGGTATGTATGTATGTGCATGTATTTGCCACAGGCAGGAAAATTATATACATTTTAAAATGAAAGAAAACATAGATTTACCATATAGCTTCAATATATTTCTCATAGTGATTGGTACATATAGCCTGTGCCAACTGTGTTTCTTCTGAACCAACCTTATTAGGTATCAGAAATAATCCTCCAGCAGGGTCACTGATATCTGAAATCCCTCAGCATGAGGTAACCTGTTCTCCACACACAATATGTGTTTATACATTCATACGTATATATACAAGGAATTAACGATCAAACACATGTACAAGATGGGACTACTGAGCTGCCACAGCTGTACAATCAAATCTGAGCTTGCCAGTTTGAATAACGGGTCTGCTGTTGGAGAGGATGACCACCTACATCCACTTTATTTAAAATACTGACCAAGTCTCTAAATCTTGCTTGACTTCTCAACTTGCTGGCCCTGGAGTTTATTTATTTATCTATTTATTTATTTATTTATAAGATTTTATATAAAATGACATCCTGGCTATGATTTATAATATGTAGTATGTAACTGTGTCTTTAAACAGGATTTAGCGTTCAACATAGATATATCCTATGTATTACATACCACAGGGTGTTAGAGAGATGAAAAGCATTGCAATAGTATCTGATTCCCACCTTAATATGAAAATTATTGATTTGCAATGCTCTTATCATACTAGGAAGTAAACTAGATCCCAGAATCCAGACAAAGGTGAAAGAAACTAAGAGACCAGGTTGTTGTTTCCTGATTTTAAACTCTTGATAGCTGAAACTGGGTTCTCAGATGTCTGCTATTTTAGACATTTAGTCTAATTGCCTACTGAACCATTGACCACTTCCACTTCAGATAAGATGTCCTGGTAATTTCTTCAGCTCTGTTTCTTCAGACTGTGGTCTTTCAGGGCTTCCCTTCCTGCATCTGGTATTTCAGCAAGTTGCTTGCCCTGGTGATCTACAAGGTAGCCATGTGGACAGAAGGCAGGAGGTACAACCCTATGCTTGGCAAGCTGAGCATGTGACTACAGATTTTCAGAGAAAGAGAGACATAGCCATTACCTATTTCTCTTGAGATCTGGTTGGTATCTTTCTGAGTGTACAGTAAACTGAAGCCTTAATCTTTGCATGACCTGAATCCCTTAGGAAAGAAGAAATCAAAGTATATTCAACTAAAACCATCATATCTCAAGTAGGACTTGATAGAACTGTCTGAAAAAATGAACAAATGGATTCACTAGCATGTTTGTGAACTAACATCTCAAGTGTTATTTGTTATTACCTTATGGGAGCACAGTCTTTTCTTACTGGTTGTATTTAAATTACTGATGGGTAATAATGGAAATGCATGCTCATGATTCCCAGGCTTCATGAATTTACCTCAGGTTTGCATTCACTATTCATTACTTGTCCTTTAATGGCTTCTGTGGAAAAAAGAATACAAAAGTCATGGAAAAGAAGTAAAGCCTTTGGGGCCAACCATACTCCAGTCATAATTATGGGAAACAAATAAATAACAAATGAGATCATTATTCAAGCACAGGTAAGTGGGTGAGAGAGAAGGAGGAGTTTTTGAATGATTTACAAAGCTGGAGGGAAAAGAGATATAGATTTTCTAGTTTGATTTATCTGTTTTAATCAGATTTACTAATAGTGCATGATAATGAGGTGGTGTTACTTTTTTTGAGCACAGAACATGTATTTCTTATGATGAGGAATAGTCATTAGAAAAAATCTTGCTGAAAAATAAGCTTCCTTATCTTTCCAACCCTTACCTGTGCAGTGGTTTATACAATTTTCAAGCTAAACATATAACAAGTTTAGATAATGATAGAGCAGGTGTGCCTTGGGAGGACTAAATTATGGGAGTCATAAACAATTACAGGGTAGCATCTGGATGATTGAAAGAATGTTAGCAGCACTAATAGTTATAGAAAATAATGATTCTTCTGTTCCATGTTTAGGTCTTTTAATGTCCAAGATGGAGGTTTACAGATCTCGCAGATTTCTGCATTTTAAACTTCTTAGAGCTATTCTTGCATTTATACTGATGTAGTCTTAGACTTTTTCTGATAAGATCCAGTATCAATTACTATTGGAATTCCATAGTAGGACAATAGGGAAGGGAGATGCACTTCATGACAGAAAGTGGGGCACTACACACTGATTTCAGCAATGTTTGAATGGTGGTGTCATGGCTTAAACCAGGGGTGAAGTTCAAGTCTGATTCTGGACCATTCCGTATCCTTCCATCACTAAAATTAACGTATTAATCTGTTATAATTCAATAAGTGCTTATGCAGCAGGTAAAAGAAGTAGTCCCAATGCTGGACATAAGTGTAAAGAATTGAACTCTTCAGAATATCAAAACTCAAGAGAACAATGCTTCAGAAGTAGACAGCACCATGTAAGCTCTTTCTGTGGCAGAGTATATTTGGCCTTTGTGCTTGTGGTTATCTTATCACGTTATCTGTGAAGATACAAGCAACCTTTAAGGAAGGCTGTTAAAGGCAGAGAGTACAAGAAATCACTTTGAATGTCAACTCCCAATGACAGTGAGAGAAGAAAACCTGGGAATCATGGTACCTCAAGAGAGGTAATAGTGAGAAATCAAGATAATTAACAAAAATAGCTGAAATTGCTTAAGCAGGGTGGTGGTAATTGAAATCTAGACATATTTGTGCAGGATCATACCAAAAAAAAACACAGACTTTTCTTAGCAGAATGGAAAATAATCTGTAATATGCAATGCTACACAATTTAGAATGCTAATGAAAAAGGAATCTGAAACTTATGATTGAATCCTGTACTTTGGTCACAGGAGAAATGAGCTCCCTGGACTCTTTCATTTTTGCAACCTCTAGAGCATCTTTCTGTCACCCAGAATATGAGAACAGATTCTTCAAAATGTAAGTCTGGGTTTGCAGTGCTCCCTGTGTATGAATTAAAATAGACTGACTGATAGAGGTGATTTAGCAAGCAGTTGATAGGCTTTGCTTTTCAGAGCTTGTTCTTGACAAAATATACCAAAACCAAGAAAACAGTGTAAAAGCAGCTAGAAATGAGGATGCTCTCCTGGCAAGATACACTTGGTTCTACAGAATTCTTCCCCAATATTTGGAAGTGACAAAGAATGTCAGTATTTTTCAGTATTGATAGGTAAATTACCACCCTACATCATAACATTATGCTTTTTCCTGTGACACTTGTCCATGTCCCCTTGTACAACATGAAAACTACACCCTCAGTGCCATGTCAAGATTCTCCTTTGATATATAAAGACCACTGGGGCACTTTAACTTTCTTCATGATGTACATCATGCCAAAACTTCTGTCATATTGTAGCTGGACAGCCTTGATTGCTCAGTTGCTTTCAGTCATTTCTGAAAGGCCAATGTTCAGCATATGGTTACTAGTGAAAGATGTTAAATTTGGTTACTCCTTGTTAGAGTCTTCTAACTTTAAGTGAAAGTGAAATCAGGGGGTGTGCAATATATTGACCTTCTGATGACTTCAGATGGAAAAGGTCTATTTAATCAAGATTCTTATATGACCCGTTTCCCACTTGGTAGTAACTGATTAAATAAATTCTGTGGTGGAAAAAAAAGAAATGCTGTCCTCCAAAATGTCACTTTCCCTCCAAAAAGCTCTGCCTTGAACAGAGGAGTGCCCTTTTATGTTGCAGCTACTTTAATTTGATTCTGTTTTTTCCTGATTCTGGTCACTTCCATATCAAGTGATTGAATACAAGATGTTTGGAAGGTTTGAAATTGGCTTCTTGCTAATATCTTTGACAAGGGTTTTGTTAGGTCAACGGACATACTGTGGGAGCTAGGATATCACCAAGCAAGACTATATTTGTAACCACCTTGACATGGAAGCAGTACATGTAGTTGCTGCAAAAGTTCATCACCAGGATTGTTTTTCAGGGTCAAAACATTTATTTTTGATTTTATACATTGGCAGAAGTCTGGATATAGGATGTGTTCAAAGGGAAGTCTAGGCACTAGGGGCTTGGTTATGAGAGCACTTCCACATTATGTAGACACCAGACACCCTTTGGAGCACCCACTGAAACAGTTAGTGCCTTTTGCTGGTGACAAAGTCTGAAGACCTCATCAAGTCAAGTTAAAGCCTGATAGCTTGTAATCAACAAAGACATGGATGAAAACAAGGACATCCTTCAAGTTCATGGACATATCAATACTCCCCACTGAAAAAAGAATTGATAAAGAGGCTTCAGCCCTAGTACAGGAAGCAACAAGTTTTGCTGACATCAGTCACGTTAGTCTGGAGCAGCTTTTATGAAGCTAAAGGCACTGTATCACATTACAACAGTGAGAGAGGTGGAAAGGCTCTGCATAGGAAAAAAGTAAATACTGCTGAGGCACAGACTGACTTTCAAGGTTAATTGGACATTTCATTTTAGCTGCTGTCACAATAGATCAGTCATGTAACACTATAATCAAAACTAACACCTTCCAGTAGGCTTGTTAACTATTCTAACATAGGAGGCAATTGTTTCAGTAGTAGCAGCACAGGTAAAGAATACTCCTTTGTGTATTACAGACATTTATAGCAGCAGCACCACCTGTCCCCTGGAACAGTGATCTGTACTGTTTTGTGAAAAAAAATCTGACTTTTTATTTTTGATTTGTTTGTAACAGCAATGTAGAAATCCAGCTGAATCAGAATGATTCATGAAAAAGGTCAAAAATAAAGAGCTGTTTTGTCCAGATGATGACAATAAGAAACCTTAAGAATAAAGCCAAAGCCTGAAAGAGAATGTGACTATATTTTTAAATTGAAATATCTCATACACAGATATAGAGAAATGTAATCCCAATAAGTTCTAATACTGAATAGAGGATCTGAAGATAAAACAATCTAACTCCAAAGGTGTGTCTTCAAGTAAGACTGACACCAAGTTTCACCCACAACCATGTTATACAAAAGAGGTTCATATGTTGGACCAAGTAGCACAACAGAAAAGAAGAAAAACTGCACATTCATTTTAGCACCTCCTCTATGTAATTCTGCCCAGGAGTACAAGCCAGGAAAGGCCTCTTGATAAGGGATTCCCTTGGGATATCTGTATGTGCTGTAAAATGGAGGCACACCATTACCTATGTTGTATTCTGTATTTTTTTTTTTTTATTTTATTTTTTTTTTCAAGAGACACTCCAGGGAAACTTGGCCCACAGACTACAGAAACAACCAAACAGTTTCCAGGAGGTCCTGTAGCAATGCATTACAACTGAAAGAGATCTGAGTTTGTCTGAAGATGCTGTATTTTCTTGATGAAATCTACCAAAAGATGGAGCTCTTCATAAATACTGGTTTACTCATGATCCCATTTTCAATTCAAAATATTGTATTGACAGACATACATGACCATCATCTATGTATGGATGTATTTCATATGTATGAAATATAAAAATATTTCAAGAGATATGAGGGCAATAGTAAGAGAATTACTGTAGTGAAATGGAAATATTGTCTGCACAAAACAAAAATAGCAGAGGGGAAGGATATCATAGATAGAGAACCAACTGGTTGACTAAGACTAAGAAAGAAAGGACCAGGGTGAAAATAGGAAGTCCTGATTTGAATTCAATGAGACTGCATAGCTACATGTCAACGACATGGGAATAAATATGTTTTACATGCTGGTACCTGCAGGGCTGAGGACTGCTTTAGCCCCCTTCATAACTCCATGCCTGAAAGCAGAAAACAAAGAGCTTCAAAGCAGTTTTTCTCTCCAACCCCATGATTCAGGAGTTCTGAACATCAGCTTGTTCTTCCTTCCCTCAGGCTGTTTTCTCTGGCAGTTCCTCAGCTTTTCCATTAAGATTTGTGCATTATTGCACAGGCTGCCGATAAGTTGTTGCATACATGGCCAGCTTTGCCAGCTACTGCTTGAACCTGCTGGCAGTTTCCTGGTAGGTAGGAATTAATTCTCCAAAGGAGGCAAAAATCTGTGTTTTATAAATACATCTTTCACTACACAGTCTGTAAGAAACTTAAGCCAAAAAGAGATTTTTCCTTCTCTTTCTTCTGTACAAACTCATTCTCCAGCTTTTTTACTTTCTTCTCTCTTAGTAGGTGCTTTTCTCAACATAGCTCAGGCTGCCCTAGCTGGAAAGGTTCAGGCTGCTTCACCAACACTTTTCTTGATAGTTATGTCAGCCTAGATTCTTTTACTGGATCAGAAATATCAAGTTTCTCTGATGGTAAAACTTCTCCTTTAGAGAAAAGTAGGAAAAGGTCTCCTTGACCACACACAGGGAAGGGGCAGAGACCCAGAAGCAAACCATGAGCAACTCAACTCAGAGCATCCAGCTCTGTCTTGCACATGTGCCTTGTTACAAAACAATAAATAAACCTCCTAAAAGCTAGCTACTGCCTTCCTCTGTCAGAAACACAACACTACTGACCTGGGAGATGGCAAAATGCCATCTGAGCCTTGAGCTAGGTAGTGGCCAATTCCAATGCACATGACTCTAAAATAGTACATATTTGTTGGCCTATGCCAGATTGGTTGGAAATTTCATAACTAAGAACACTCCCAAACTCATAATTTCTAATTCCTTTTTCAAGTACAGACTGTGCAAAAAGACATTCACCCTCCAAGTGAGCCTTTAAGGAAAACTAAACAGAGCAATCTGGGC